>NC_053022.1:158323529-158695749 GCF_003073215.2 Triticum urartu | reverse complement strand
CACAAACAACCCTACAAATTAAGTGGAGCTCAACATGCAACTCCGTTGCATATTGACGAAACACCACATTCAAGTTATTTAGTTTCCATCTTGTTTATGTACCCAACAATATTAAATGTTGTTAAACATGGCAAGAGATGAAGAAAAACAAAACTACCTATCTAGACAAGTTTAAATGAGACCGGAAACAACGAACAACAATTCCGGTAAATCCCCATAAGCATATTAATGGATTTGGTATTGTTCTGCCCTTAACACAATTTTAGGGTAGTTAAACATGCAAAGTGATGCCACCATGTTAAACTAGACATTTTTCTACCCCATTTACATATAAAGTTTGTTAAGTTCGAAGCTACGGTTAATTAGTTATGAATTAAAGCATTTTAACATGACATAGGAGAAAATTTAATCAAACAACATTTTAAACATTTCAAACATAGATGAAAGTTGGATATTATGAATCTAGACAAAATTCTAAGCAAGTTTCATATATAAAACATTTTAATCCGATGCACGGTTGTGAAGTTATTAAATGCATGAAGTGCAAGGGTGTTTCTGCAAAACTGGTAGAACCCTGGAAAATTAGGAAAATCGCTGGACAAAAAAAACATGTAACGGGCTGGATCTGGAACAGAGCTGGGGAGCTGCTCACATTGGGCCTCGGCCCGTTCATAGAGGAGACTGGCTGGTGGAGAGGCTGGGCCTCAACGTCTTGCTGGGCCACGAAGAAGCACAAGTCGAGGCCGGCAAAGGCACTCGATTGGGACGCAGCGGCGGCTGGCACACTGGGCCTTGGCGCTCAGGGAAGGGTCAACGCGGTCGCATCGATCGACTGGAGGCAGAGGCGTTCTCCTCCTCTTCTCGACAGGAAGACGAGCAGCGGCGGCGGTGGTCCGGCGAGGATGTCGACAGGGAAAGATGAGGAAGGCCAGGAACGAGCAGAGGACGGCACCGAGCTCGGGGTTGCGGAGGAGCAAGGGACTGTGGCTGCGGACATCAAGGGGATCCGGCGAGGTCTTGCAGCGAGGCAGGGACTTGGCGTTCCGCGCGACGACCTGAAGGCAGGGACGAGACCGGGGCGCTAAGGAATCGCCGGATCTGACGGAGAAAGCAGCGAACGGAGCAGGGCCGCGGCGGGGACTAGGCGTCGGCTGGAGGAGCACATCCCTGGCACTGCTCATGGCGTACCTGAGAGAGGGAGGTGTGTGAGAGAGAAAGAAATCGGGAGAGGGAGGAGAAGAAGACAGAGAGGAGGGGCGCGGTCCTGTTGGAGGTGGTCGCTGGTAGCCTACTCCGACGAGCGGCAGGATGGAGAGGGGTCGGCACGGGAGCTCGATGGCGTCTGGGTCCAAGCGCGAGAGGTCAGCGGTTCCGTAACTCCCGTTTCCTGCCGGATCGAAGCGGAGGCAGCGTGATTGGGTTCCTGTGTGTGTGTGAGAGAGAGAGAGATGTGAGAGGAGGGAGTAAAGGCAGGGAAGGAGAAGTAAAGAGAAGGAGAGGAGCGGCGACGGGGTCGGCCTGCAGGTCATTGGTGGCGCGCTCGTACTCAATTGCGACGAGGAGGAGGCAGGGAGCAGGGGGGCTCGGGTTGGTGTGGTGGTGAAAGCGAGGAGGGGTTTCAGGGAAGGAGGAGTGGATCTGGTTGGGTGGAGGTTTGGATCGAGAGGGATGCAGGGGTTGGTTCGGCATGGAAACCGAGGAAGTGAGTGGCAGCGGTGGGATGGATCCCTAGGGGGATTTGGAGTGTGGCGGCGGCTGAGGGGGACAAGAGACCTAATTTCTAGCGTTTGGTCTAGATTTAGACTAGGGAGTATATATATATATATATATATATATATATAAGGAAAGAGGGAGAGTTTAGGGGCTATTCCGTCCCTCCAAATAAAATCGAGCGGTCGCGAAAAATAGACTAGGAAGTCCAAATGAGAAAACGGTGATGTTTTGTAGATGTTTGGGGATGATCCGGACCTGTTGGTAACGACAGCGTGGGTTGGGTTCGGGACAGTTTCGGGCGCGCACGTGAGGGGTTCGATGCACTGTGCAGAGAGGGTTTCGGGGTCTGGTGGTTGTCAGCGGACTGTGCAGAAAGCTTTGGCCTGAGAGAAGAGAAGAGAGAGAGAGACCCGGCGACTGTTTCCGGAGACCGAAAACGTCCGACGTTGGACCGACTATAATGTCACTATAGTTATCCGTTGGGGCATCAAACAAACTCCGAATGCGATGAAACTTGACAGGAGGTCTATCTACACTATAATAAGACCACACGTCAACTCTCATCCCATTCCGAGAACATTTTCCGGCCACTTATAAAATAATATTTCGGACGTGCCGCGGGCGCGTGTGAGTGTGTCTGGGATCAGAACGGACAACGGAAGGAACAAGGAGACCGGGACAGATGCAAGTTTTGAAAACATGATGATGCAATGCACATGATGACATGATAATATGCAACACGCAAGCGAATGACATGGCAGCAGCATCGAATAACTGGAAGACACCTGGCGCAACGGTCTCGGGGCGTTACAACACTCCACCACTACGAGAGGATCTTGTCCCGAGATCTAGAATGGCACCGGAGTTAAAACGGAAGAGAAAGAGAAGATGTAAAACTAAGTTGCTTCATTGAAAAACGAGTGGAACCAAAGAACCTTGAGAAGTTGAACAAATTGAAAGAAAGAATGCATCGAAGAAGAACAAAGATGAAAACACTCCGGTAAGGAAGAGTAACAAGGAAGAACAAATTAGGGCAGCACTCCGAATGAAAAGAAGGAGGATTGAATAAGAACTTGATAAGATGAGAAGATACTTGATGAAATCACAACACACTGCCTCCAAAATTATTAAAATAATGGGACAAGGGATAAGAAAGATCTCGGACAGCACTCCGGTTGAGAAGGGAGGTAAAACTTGATAAGATGATAGAACTTCAAAAGAGGGCACGACACTCCGGTTAAATGGATAAGCACGACAAGAGCATGGTCCTGACAATCCGGGATGATGAGTGGATTGAGCATCATCAAAAAGCCTCCGGGAGAAAGAATATGTAACACCCCGGATATGACCTTCCCAATTTGTATTCCAACTGTTGTTGTTACCGGCGTTAAGTTATTTTATTTTCTCAGGTTCGGGTTTTAGTCTCCGTGTGTTGTGGTCATTGTCATGCATCTCATATCATGTCATCATGTGCATTGCATTTGCATATGTGTTCATCTCATGCATTCGAGCATTTTCCCCATTGTCCGTTTTGCATTCTGGCGCTTCGTTCTCCTCCGGTGGTCGTTTCTACCTTTCTTTCGTGTGTGGGGATTAAACATTTCCGGATTGGACCGAGACTTGCCAAGCGGCCTTGGTTTACTACCGGTAGACCGTCTGTCAAGTTTCGTACCATTTGGACTTCGTTTGATACTCCAACAGTTAACCAAGGGACCGAAAAGGCCTCGTGTGTATTGCAGCCCAACACCCCTCCAATTTGGCCCAAAACCCACCAAAACCTGCTCCATCATCTAGAGCGTTCGATTACGATAGCGTGGCCGAAAACCACACCTCATTTGGACTCTCCTAGCTCCCTCTACCTCTATTTAAAGACCCCTCCCGAAATTTGCGGATCTCCTCTCTCCCTAACCCTAAAAAAATTCGTCTCCGCCGCCACCGGACATGTCCGGACGGAGCCGGACACGTCTGCCCGCCGCCGCCAACCAGTTAGCCGCCGCCAAGTGTCCCCGCGGGACCGCTTCGCCGCCTCCCACCGCCGGCCCGGGAGGCCCGAGCCGGGCCCCCGAGGCCCACGCCGCCTACCGCCTCCACCGGCTCACCGCGCCGCCCGCACCGCCCCTCTCCTTGATCTCCGGTCGCCGCCTTTCCCGCCGACCGCCGCCCCGCCGGATCTCCGCCGGCGCCGACCTCCACCGCCTCCCGGCCCACTCCGCCGCCGGTCGCGCCTCGCTGACCCGACGCCGCCTCGGCCTCGCCTTCCCTCGCCCGGATCCGAGCTCCACCGCGGCCACCTCGCCGTCCGGCGAGCTCCGGCCTCCCCTACTCCGAGCTCCGGCCGGCGATTCCAACTCCGGTGAACAGTAACTCCGGAGAGTGCTTTGGGAACCGTGCCAGATCCAGATCTGAGAATCTCTCCTCGGTTGACTTTTTCTCCCGAAACCCTAGTTCATGTGCCCATGTTCATCGTGCCGTAACCTTGCATCTGTAGCTCCGTTTTGGGCATATAGCATATCAAAATGTTCATCTCAGAGAGTACATCATTTCATTCCATTGCATCATTTTCATTTGAGTTTATCTTGATGCCCGAAATGATGTTAGAAGAATGCTACTTGAGATAATTGTCAGATCTGCTACTCCATTTAGATATTTGTCATTTTTGCCATGATTATTGTGTGCATGCTATGCCCATGAGCTCTACATATGTTTTGTTAAGGGTTTTGCCATCTTTCCAGAGGTGCAACCCATGTATTTTTTGTGATATGTGTGGTGACTAGCACAAGCTTGCAAAGTGGTGCACTTGGTAATGCTGATTTTAGGGACTTAGCAATTCCACTAAGTCCTTGATCTGTTTTTCTCATGATGCCATATGGTCATGTTGTTTCCTAGTGATCCGTGCCTCTTTTGAGGATGATCAGTAAGGATGTTTTGTTGATCTTGTAGTGCTCTATCCATCCATGTCTTTGTTTGCAATTATGGAGCACCCTAGCTTGAGTCAATCGAGCTCTACTTTTGCTACTTCGTGAATCTGGGCAGATTGTCTACTTGTTAGCGATTTTGCTGATGATGTTGTAGTTGATCCGTGCATGCTATGCTATTGTTCTTGCCATGTCTAGCTTGCATTTTGTGTATTCTTGATGGGTGCATCAAGCTCGTAAAGATGCCTACTTGAAATCGGTTTTCAGCATGCTCCAGTTTTCACTAAGTCTGAGAACTGATTATGTTTTTGCCATGTTCACATGCTTGCAATTGTATTTTCTGATCCCTTTTGGCTCAAGGTCACTAAGGGACTTTTGTTAAGCTATTTGAGTAGCTCCATGCCATGCTTTACTTTGCCATGTACAGGTCCTGTAGTATGTAGTTTTGTTGCTCCGAAGTGTGCTACCTGATCTGAAATTCCAGACAAGTGTTAATTTCACTAAGTCTGAAATCTGTTTACCATATGCAATTTTGCCATGCTTGTTTGAACCTGTTAATGGATGATTTGGCCGTAGCTCAGTGCTAGACTTTTGTTAAGCATCTTGAATGCATACCTTCCATGTATTTTTATGCCATGTTTGGCTGCTGTAGCTTGTTCATCTCTTTGCATTTAGATGGCTACTTGCTGTAAATCGCAGACCAGTGTCATATTTGAATCGCTTGCCATTTCCAAACCGTAACTCCGATTCCGGCGTTCTTGATATTATTTTCAAGCGATTTCATCTCATCTTTCCAGTGGAACACTTGGATTTCCATGTCGAGGCCATGTTCATGCATCGCTTGTCAAATCTTGCATATGCATCCCGCATCGCATCCCGCATAGCATACCATCCTTGCATCATATGGTTTGATCCTTGCACGTGGTTGATTGTGTCCTTGTTGCTTGTTTGTCTTGTTTGGGTAGAGCCGGGAGACGAGTTCGCTAACGAGGAGCCCGTTGAGTTTGCTTTCGAGGATCCAGTCAACTCTGACCACTTTGTAGGCAAGATGATCATACCCTCGAAATCACTACTATCTTTGCTTTGCTAGATGCTCGCTCTTTTGCTATGACAATGCTACGATGCCTACCACTTGCTTTCAAGCCTCCCAAATTGCCATGTCAAACCTCTAACCCACCATGTCCTAGCAAACCGTTGATTGGCCATGTTACCGCTTTGCTCAGCCCCTCTTATAGCGTTGCTAGTTGCAGGTGAAGATTGGAGACCATTCCTTGTTGGAACATTTATTTACTTGTTGGGATATCATTATATTATCTTGTTATCTTAATGCATCTATACACTTGGTAAAGGGTGGAAGGCTCGGCCTCTCGCCTAGTGTTTTGTTCCACTCTTGCCGCCCTAGTTTCCGTCATATCGGTGTTATGTTCCCGGATTTTGCGTTCCTTACGCGGTTGGGTTATAATGGGAACCCCTTGATAGTTCGCCTTGATTAAAGCTTTTCCAGCAATGCCCAACCTTGGTTTTACCATTTGCCACCTAGCCTCTTTTTCCCTTGGGTTTTCGGAGCCCGAGGGTCATCTTATTTTAGCCCCCCTGGGCCAGTGCTCCTTTGAGTGTTGGTCCAAACTAGAGTCTTGTGCAGCGCCCCCTCGGGGAAACTCGAGGTTTGGTTTTAGTTGTATGGAGCGCTCATCTGAGTGTGCCCTGAGAACGAGATATGTGTAGCTCCTATCGGGATTTGTCGGCACATTCGGGCGGTGTTGCTGGCCTTGTTTTAACCTGTCGAAGTGTCTTGAAGAACCGAGGTACCGAGTCTGATCGGAACGTCTCGGGAGGAGGTCTATTCCTTCATTGACTGTGAGAGCTTGTCATGGGCTAAGTTGGGACTCCCCTGCAGGGATTTGAACTTTCGAAAGTCGTGCCCACGGTTATGGGCAGATGGGAATTTGTTAATGTTCGGTTGTAGATAACTTGAACCTTAACTTATTTAAAATGAATCAACAGTGTGAGTTACCGTGATGGCCTCTTCTCGGCGGAGTCCGGGAAGTGGACACGGTGTTGGAGTAATGCTTGCTGCAGGTTTGCCCTCTTTAGTTATGCGTTCGCGCTTTGCCTTATCTTCTCGCTCTCTTTTGCGAACAGGATAGCCACCATATATGCTAGTCGCTTGCCGCAGCTCCACATATATTTACCTTGCCTTACCTATAAGCTTAAATAGTCTTGATTGCAAGGGTCCGAGATTGCTGAGTCCCTGTGGCTCACAGATTACTATTAAACCAGATGCAGGGCCTGACGATTCCGCTCCAGGTGACGCGCTTGAGCTCAAGTGGGAGTTTGACGAGGACTCTCAACGATACTATGTTTCCTTTCCTGATGATCAGTAGTGGTGCCCAGTTGGGGGTGATCGGGACCGTGTCGCATGTTGGGTTATCTTTTATTTTGGCGCCGTAGTCGGGCCATGAGTGTTTGAATGATGTAGTGTTATTTATGTACTTGATTGACGTGGCGAGTGTAAGCCAACTATGTTATCTCCCCTTTTATTACATATATATTACATGGGATGTTGTGAAGATTGCCTAACTTGCGACATATGCCTTCAATGCGATTATGTCTCTAAGTCGTGCCTCGACACGTGGGAGCTATAGTCGCATCGAGGGTGTTACAAGTTGGTAATCAGAGCCTTCCCCGACCTTAGGAGCCCCATTGCTTGATCTTTTTTAGCGGCCGAGTTGTGTCTAGAAAAATGTTTTGAGTCATTTAGGAATTATATATCGGAGAGTTTAGGAATTCTTTTTACTTCCCAGTCTCCTCATCGCTTTGGTAAGGCATCCTAACGTAGAGTTTCGACTCTTCTCTTCTCAAATTTCACTAAAAGTTTTTTAGGATCACGCGGGTATCTTGGAATCATTCCGATGGTTTTATGACGAGAACATTGTCTTGGTGCCTCCTGTCAGGGGTTTTGTGGAAGTGTCCCGAGGAGTTGAGCTCTGAGGTGTTGTCATCATAATTTTATCGTTGCAGTTCTGGAATACCCGAGTCTAGTACGCCGACATCGAAAATCTCTTTTATGCAGTTCGTTGGTGAGATAACCTCGACGCCACCCAGTACCGGGGCGGGAGTTCGGGAGTATCGCCATAACTTGTATAACGGATGCTTTTCGAAGGTTGAGGTAGATGGTTTCCGAAGTTTTTCTCGGTTATGTGTTGAAGGATGGATACAGCTGGATGTAGGATTTGCTAGATTTGGGTGAGATATTATGCTTCCCCTGTATCCCCAACACCTGATTGCATAACCGGAAAGGTTCGGGAATTTCATAGGTGGGAATTCTAGTAGCTCTAGTTCTTCTTCCACGGATATTTGGTTTGAGATTGGGATTTCTTACCGATTATTCGTTCTTGATCCGTACCTTGTTGATTTATTTATCTACCTAAATTCTAAGTGGCTTCTCAATTTATGGATATGTGACCATTTCAAGAGGAATGCATTCGTTCATTTTCTTTGGATGTGAAGACTATATGTTGCAATTTTTCATTCCGTTGGATTCAGCTTCAATATTTGTCTATCAATGTGCTAATGGATGTCAACCTCTTCAGGATGGCTCCTCCAACGCGCACGACTCTGAATCCTGATCCGCCACCACCTCCACCTCCTCCGAAGGCATGGCAAGCTGTGATGGCCGCAACCAATGCAAACACACAGTTGATCATGCAAATTCTTCAAGAGCGAAATCAAGGCAACCAAGGGAACCAAGGAAACAATCAGAATCACTTTGCTACACTCAACCAGTTCCTTGCTAACGGGCCAAAGACTTTCAGCAATTGTGTTGAGGCAACCGATGCTGACGATTGGCTTGTGGATCTGTGCAAGCATTTCGAGTGCAGTAACGTCAGGCCTGAGGATTTTGTCAAGTTCGCTTCCTTCCAACTCAAAGATCAAGCTGCAGAATGGTTCCAGCAGTACAAGGATTCCAGAGGTGGACGTGTTATCACTTGGGATGAATTCCGTCAAGATTTCAAAGATCACCATATCCCTCAGAGCGTGGTTGAAAGCAAGTGTGAGGAATTCCGCAACCTGAAGCAAGGCTCTTTGTTTGTCTATGAATACAACAAGTTGTTTCAGAAGCTCGCCCGCTTTGCTAAGCAGGACGTCCCTGATGAGAAGAGCATGATATACCAGTTCAGGGGTGGTCTCAGAGAAGAAATCCAGCTCGCTCTTGTTCTCTTCGAGCCCTTGAGGTATGATGAGTTCTACAACATGGCATTGAAGCAAGAGGCTGCTCAACTGAGGTGTGATGCTTCCAAGAAGAGAGTCAGAGATGCTACTCCTTCTTCCTCTACTCAAGTGGCCAAGCAGTAGAAGTATTGGCTTCCCCCTCCTCCGTTTCGTCAGCCGTATCAGCAGAAGAGCAAAGATGGCAGTGGATCTTCCCACCCACCCAACCCTGGCTTTCAGAACAAGACTTCGTCTCAAGCTCCAAGATCGAGTGCTCCGTACCACCGTCCGCTTTCAGAGGTCACGTGCAACAAGTGCCAACAGAAGGGTCGCTATGCCAACAAGTGTTTCAACCAGAGGCGTCTTCCTCCTCCTCCTGTGAGATCGGCAAGTACAGTTGTGGTCAAGCATAACCCCAAGTACGCCAAGGTCAATATGGTG
Organism: Triticum urartu; assembly: GCF_003073215.2. NCBI lineage: Eukaryota > Viridiplantae > Streptophyta > Magnoliopsida > Poales > Poaceae > Triticum > Triticum urartu. Next base: position 158,686,468 of record NC_053022.1, on the reverse strand, counting down.
AATGCAGCACAGGCAGAGGATTCATCAGATGTCATCATGGGTAACCTTCCTGTTAATGATATTCCTGCAAAAGTTCTTTTTGACACGGGTGCATCGCATTGCTTCATTTCCAAACCTTTTGCATCAAAGTATGAGTGCGATTATCAGTATCTGCAAAGTTCCTTGCAAATTGTGTCACCGGGCAAGCAGATGACAGCTAACACCTGCGTCCAGGAGGTTACTATCACCTTGGGCAACTACAAGTTCCTTTCTTCCCCAATTGTTCTTGGTAACTCGGATATTGATCTTATTCTCGAAATGGATTGGCTTTCTAAGCACAAGGCACATCTTGATTGTGCTGCCAGGCAGATTCAATTGACTCATTCGTTTGAGGATGTAATTGTCTTTGCCTCTCGGGATAATACCATCCGTCTGTTTTCTCTCAATGAGAAGGGTGAACTCGATGCTATCTCGCAGATTCCAGTCGTTTGCGAATATCAAGACGTCTTTCCAGAAGAGCTTCCAGGAATGCCTCCGCACCGGCCAGTTGAATTCGTCATTGATCTTGAGCCCGGTACAGAACCTGTGTGCAAGCGTCCTTACAAGCTCGGACCTGAAGAGTTGAAGGAGCTGAAGAAGCAACTCGATATTCAAGAAAGAATGGGTCTCATCCGGCCTAGTTCTTCTCCGTGGGGTTGTGGTGTTCTTTTTGTGAAGAAGAAGGATGGAACGGACCGACTTTGTGTTGATTACCGTCCATTGAACAAGAAGACCATCAAGAACAAATACCCACTTCCTAACATCAACGAGCTGTTCGAACAACTCAAAGGTGACCAAGTATTCTCCAAGCTTGATCTCCGTATGGGTTATCATCAGATTCGAATCCGTGAGCAAGATATTCCCAAGACGGCTTTCAGGACAAGCTATGGTTCATATGAATACACTGTCATGTCTTTTGGCCTCGTCAACGCTCCTTCAACTTTCTCTCGCATGATGAACTTCATCTTCAATGCCTACACCAATGACTTCGTTTTGGCCTATCTCGACGACATTCTAATTTTCTCGAAGAACAAGGAAGATCATGCCAAGCACTTGCGTTTGGTACTAGATAAGCTCAGGGAACACCAGTTCTATGCCAAGTTCTCCAAGTGCGAATTTTGGCTCGATGAGGTTCTTTATCTTGGTCATATCATCTCTGCCAAGGGCATTGCGGTGAATCCTGAGAAGGTGTCTGCAATTGTGAATTGGGAACCTCCTCAGAACGTGAAGCAACTCTGTAGCTTCCACGGTCTCGCAAGCTATTGCCGAAGATTCGTTGAAAACTTTTCTAAGATCGCGAAGCCTCTCTCAAATATTCTCCAGAAGCACGTCAAGTACGTTTGGTCTCCGGAGTGTGACATTGCTTTCAACACTTTGAAAGAGAAATTGGTCACTGCTCCAGTTCTGACTCCGCCTGATGAATCCAAGCCGTACGAGGTCTTTTGTGATGCCTCTATCCAAGGTCTTGGCGCAGTGTTGATGCAAGAGAAGAAAGTTGTTGCTTATACATCTCGCCAGTTGAAGCCCAACGAGAAGAACTACCCCACAAGAGACATCTCTTATTGGGAAGAAAAGTGGACATTTTCACTGATCACAAGAGTCTCAAGTACATCTTCACTCAGCCTAATCTCAACCTCAGGCAAACTCGATGGGTCGAAATGATTCAAGAGTATAATCCGAGTATCGAGTATACTCCAGGCAAGGCCAATGTGATTGCTGACGCATTGAGCAGGAAGGCTTATTGCAACAGTCTGATTCTCAAGCCTTATCAACCTGAGCTTTGTGAAGCTTTCCGCAAACTTAATCTGCAAGTTGTTCCTCAAGGTTTCCTCGCCAACCTTCAAGTCTCTCCTACCTTGGAAGACTAGATTCGCCAAGCTCAGCTTCTTGATGCTATGGTGAAAAAGGTGAAGATTGGGATTGCCAAGAGTCAACCCAAGTACAAGTGCTACCGCCTTGACGACAAGGACACTCTCTTCTTCGAGGATCGTATTGTTGTACCCAAAGGTGACCTTCGTAAAGTGATCATGAAGGAGGCTCACAATTCTCTCCTCTCCATCCACCCTGGGAGCACGAAGATGTATCAGGACCTCAAGCAGGCTTATTGGTGGACTCGAACGAAGCGCGAGATTGCTCAATTCGTGAATGAATGTGATGTCTGCAGAAGAGTGAAGGCAGAACACCAAAGGCCAGCTGGTCTCCTCCAACCTCTTGCCATTCCAGAATGGAAGTTTGACCACATTGAGATGGACTTCGTGACTGGGTTTCCAAAGTCCAAGCGTGGCAATGATGCTATATTCGTTGTCATCGACAAACTCACTAAAGTGGCTCATTTTCTGCCTATCAAAGAGTCGATCACTGCAGCTCAATTGGAGGAACTCTATACCTCTCGAATTGTCTCTCTGCACGGTATTCCACAAGTGATCTCTTCAGACCGTGGCAGCATCTTTACCTACAAGTTTTGGGATTGTTTTCAGAAGGCCATGGGCACCAACATCCGTTTCAGCACAGCTTTCCATCCTCAAACTAGCGGTCAAGTCGAGCGTGTCAACCAGATTCTTGAAGATATGCTCAGGGCTTGTGTGATCTCCATCAGCATGAAGTGGGAGGATTGTCTTCCTTATGCTGAATTCTCCTACAACAACAGTTTTCAAGTAAGTTCGGGCAAGGCCCCATTTGAAATTCTATATGGCAGGAAGTGTCGTACCCCTCTCAACTGGTCTGAAACCGGTGAACGTCAGCTTTTGGGTAATGACTCAATCATAGAGGCAGAGGAAATGTGCAAAGTCATTCGAGATAACCTCAAAGCAGCCCAATCCCGCCAGAAGAGCTACTATGACAGTAAGCACCGCCATTTGGCTTTCGAGATCGGAGATCATGTTTACCTCCGCGTCTCTCCTATGAAAGGTACTCGTCGCTTCGGTATCAAAGGGAAGCTTGCCCCTAGATACGTGGGACCTTTCAAGATTGTCAGCAAGAGAGGCGATCTCTCCTATCAACTCGAGCTTCCTTCAAACTTTGCAAATGTTCATGCGTGTTCCATATCTCTCAGCTTCGAAAGTGCTTCAAGACTCCTGACCGCACCATCAACTTCGACAACATTGAGCTCCAAGAAGATCTCTCCTATCGTGAGCACCCCGTTGCTATTCTTGAAGAGACTGAACGCAAAACTCGCAACAAGTCAATCAAATTCCTCAAAGTCAAGTGGTCACATCATTCCGACCGTGAAGCTACCTGGGAACGCGAGGATCACCTCCGTTCTGAGTACCCGGCGTTCTTTCAGTCCTAGATCTCGGGACGAGATCCTTTCGTAGTGGTGGAGTGTTGTAACACCCCGGATATGACTTTCCCAATTTGTATACCAACTCTTGTTGTTTCCGGCGTTAAGTTATTTTATTTTCTCGGGTTCGGGTTTTTGTCTCCGTGTGTTGTGGTCGTTGTCATGCATCTCATATCATGTCATCATGTGCATTGCATTTGCATACGTGTTCATCTCATGCATTCGAGCATTTTCCCCGTTGTCCGTTTTGCATTCCGGCGCTTCGTTCTCCTCTGGTGGTCGTTTCTACCTTTCTTTCGTGTGTGGGGATTAAAGATTTCCGGATTGGACCCAGACTTGCCAAGCGGCCTTGGTTTACTACCGGTAGACCACCTGTCAAGTTTCGTACCATTTGGACTTCGTTTGATACTCCAACGGTTAACCGAGGGACCGAAAAGGCCTCGTGTGTGTTGCAGCCCAACACCCCTCCAATTTGGCCCACAACCCACCAAAACCTGCTCCATCATCTAGAGCGTTCGATCACGACCGCATGGCCGAAAACCGCACCTCATTTGGACTCTCCTAGCTCCCTCTACCTCTATTTAAAGACCCCTCCCGAAATTCACGGATCTCCTCTCTCCCTAACCCTAAAAAAATTCGTCTCCGCCGCCACCGGACACGTCCGGACGGAGCCGGACGCGTCCGCCCGCCGCCGCCAACCAGTCAGCCGCCGCCACGTGTCCCCGCGGGCCCGGGAGGCCCGAGCCGGGCCCCCGAGGCCCACGCCGCCTACCGCCTCCACCGGCTCACCGTGCCGCCCGCACCGCCCCTCTCCTCGATCTTCGGTCGCCGCCTCGCCCACAGACCGCCGCCCCGCCGGATCTGCGCCGGCGCCGACCTCCACCGCCTCCCGGCCCACTCCGCCGCCCGGCCGTGCCTCGCTGACCCGACGCCACCTCGGCCTCGCCTTCCCTCGCCCGGAGCCGAGCTCCACCGCGGCCACCTCGCCGTCCGGCGAGCTTCGGCCTCCCCTACTCCAAGCTCCGGCCGGCGATTCCAACTCCGGTGAACAGTAACTCCGGCGAGTGCATCGGGAACCGTGCCAGATCCAGATCTGAGAATCTCTCCTCGGTTGACTTTTTCTCCCGAAACCCTAGTTCATGTGCCCATGTTCATCGTGCCGTAACTTTGCAACCGTAGCTCCGTTTTGAGCATATAGCATATCAAAATGTTCATCTCAGAGAGTACATCATTTCATTCCATTGCATCATTTTCATTTGAGTTCATCTTGATGCCCGAAATGCTGTTAGAAGAGTGCTACTTGAGATAATTGTCAGATCTGCTACTCCATTTAGATATTTGTCATTTCTGCCATGATTATTGTGTGCATGCTATGCCCATGAGCTCTACATATGTTTTGTTAAGGGTTTTGCCATCTTTCCAAAGGTGCAACCCATGTATTTTTTGTGATGTGTGTGGTGACTAGCACAAGCTTGCAAAGTGGTGCACTTGGTAATGCTGATTTCAGGGACTTGGCAATTCCACTAAGTTCTTGATCTGTTTTTCTCATGATGCCATATGGTCATATTGTTTCCTAGTGATCTGTGCCTCTTTTGAGGATGATCAGTAAGGATGTTTTGTTGATCTTGTAGTGCTCTATCCATCCATGTCTTTGTTTGCAATTATGGAGCACCCTAGCTTGAGTCAATCGAGCTCTACTTTTGCTACTTCGTGAATCTGGGCAGATTGTCTACTTGTTAGCGATTTTGCCGATGATGTTGTAGTTGATCCGTGCATGCTATCCTATTGTTATTGCCATGTCTAGCTTGCATTTTGTGTATTCTTGATGGGTGTAAGCTTATATTATCATGACTTGCTCTGTAGTGAGTGCATCAAGCTCGTAAACATGCCTACTTGAAATCTGTTTTCAGCATGCTCCAGTTTTCACTAAGTCTGAGAACTGATTATGTTTTTGCCATGTTCACATGCTTGCAATTGTATTTTCTGATGCCTTTTGGCTCAAGGTCACTAAGGGACTTTTGTTAAGCTCTTTGAGTAGCTCCATGCCATGCTTTACTTTTCCATGTACAGGTCCTGTAGTATGTAGTTTTGTTGCTCCGAAGTGTGCTACCTGATCTGAAATTCCAGACAAGTGTTAATTTCACTAAGTCTGAAATCTGTTTACCATATGCATTTTTGCCATGCTTGTTTGAACCTGTTAATGGATGATTTGGCCGTAGCTCAGTGCTAGACTTTTGTTACGCATCTTGAATGCATCCCTGCCATGTATTTTTATGCCATGTTTGGCTGCTATAGCTTGTTCATCTCTTTGCATTTAGATGGCTACTTGCTGTAAATCGCAGACCGGTGTCATATTTGAATCGCTTGCCATTTCCAAACCGTAACTCCGATTCCAGCGTTCTTGATATTGTTTTCAAGAGATTTCATATTATCTTTCGAGTTGCACACTTGGATTTCCAAGTTGAGGCCAGGTTCATGCATCCCTTGTCAAATCTTGCATATGCATCCCGCATCGCATCCCGCATAGCATACCATCCTTGCATCATATGGTTTGATCCTTGCACGTGGTTGATTGTGTCCTTGTTGCTTGTTTGTCTTGTTTGGGTAGAGCCGGGAGACGAGTTCGCTAACGAGGAGCCCGTTGAGTTTGCTTTCGAGGATCCAGTCAACTCTGACCACTTTGTAGGCAAGATGATCATACCCTCGAAATCACTACTATCTTTGCTTTGCTAGATGCTCGCTCTTTTGCTATGACAATGCTACGATGCCTACCACTTGCTTTCAAGCCTCCCAAATTGCCATGTCAAACCTCTAACCCACCATGTCCTAGCAAACCGTTGATTGGCTATGTTACCGCTTTGCTCAGCCCCTCTTATAGCGTTGCTAGTTGTAGGTGAAGATTGGAGACTGTTCCTTGTTGGAACATTTATTTACTTGTTGGGATATCATTATATTATCTTGTTATCTTAATACATCTATACACTTGAACTATCAAGGGTGGAAGGCTCAGCCTCTCGCCTAGTGTTTTGTTCCACTCTTTCCGCCCTAGTTTCCGTCATATCGGTGTTATGTTCCCGAATTTTGTGTTCCTTACGCGGTTGGGTTATAATGGGAACCCCTTGATAGTTCGCCTTGATTAAAGCTTTTTCCAGCAATGCCCAACCTTGGTTTTACCATTTGCCACCTAGCCTCTTTTTCCCTTGGGTTTCCGGAGCCCGAGGGTCATCTTATTTTAGCCCCCCTGGGCCAGTGCTCCTCTGAGTGTTGGTCCAAACTAGAGTCCTGTGCAGCGCCCCCTCAGGGAAACTCGAGGTTTGGTTTTAGTTGTATGGAGCGCTCATCTGAGTGTGCCCTGAGAACGAGATATGTGCAGCTCCTATCGGGATTTGTCGGCACATTCAGGCGGTGTTGCTGGTCTTGTTTTAACCTGTCGAAGTGTCTTGAAGAACCGAGGTACCGAGTCTGATCGGAACATCTCGGGAGGAGGTCTATTCCTTCGTTGACCGTGAGAGCTTGTCATGGGCTATGTTGGGACTCCCCTACAGGGATTTGAACTTTCGAAAGCCATGCCCGCGGTTATGGGCGGATGGGAATTTGTTAATGTCCGGTTGTAGATAACTTGAACCTTAACTTATTTAAAATGAATCAACAGTGTGAGTTACCGTGATGGCCTCTTCTTGACGGAGTCCGAGAAGTGGACACGGTGTTGGAGTAATGCTTGCCGCAGGTTTGCCCTCTTTAGTTATGCGTTCGCGCTTTGCCTTCTCTTCTCGCTCTCTTTTGCGAACAGGATAGCCACCATATATGCTAGTCGCTTGCCGCAGCTCCACATATATTTACCTTGCCTTACCTATAAGCTTAAATAGTCTTGATCGCGAGGGTGCGAGATTACTGAGTCCCTGTGGCTCACAGATTACTATTAAACTAGATGCAGGGCCTGACAATTCCGCTCCAGGTGACGCGCTTGAGCTCAAGTGGGAGTTCGACGAGGACTCTCAACGATACTATGTTTCCTTTCCTGATGATCAGTAGTGGTGCCCAGTTGGGGGTGATCGGGACCGTGTCGCATGTTGGGTTATCTTTTATTTTGGCGCCGTAGTCGGGCCATGAGTGTTTGAATGATGTAGTGTTATTTATGTACTTGATTGACGTGGCGAGTGTAAGCCAACTATGTTATCTCCCCTTTTATTACATATATATTACATGGGATGTTGTGAAGATTGCCTAACTTGCGACATATGCCTTCAATGCGATTATGTATCTAAGTCGTTCCTCGACACGTGGGAGCTATAGTCGCATCGAGGGTGTTACATAATAGAAGATGGATCATTGAAATAAAAGAATGGAGAAGAAAATGCCAACTTCTACCACAATTGAGTTTGAAAAGGCATCTTTAGAAGAAGGGTCGAACGGAATTGTTGGAAAAACCAACAACGAAAAGAATAAGCTTGAAGTGGGCTTATGGAAAACTTCTCAAAACTATGAGGTGAAATTCTGCCACTAATGGAAACAATGGATTTGAATTGATATGAATAAGGAGGCGAGAAACTATTTCACCGAAAGGATAAAAGAAGAACTTGGGTCGATTATAAACACCATGATAGCAACAATCCTTAGGGAAGGCTTTAGGTGAAATATAACCCAATATAACTCCAATGAAGAGATTGATGGATTTAAAATACCTCATTCTTAACAATATGTGAATCATGAAGCATGAACTCAAATTATCAAGAATGACGTAATACCACCTCCAATGATACGGAAGAAAGAATTGCACTCCGGATTGCAAGATGGAGAATGCTTGAACTCCTCAGAAATGAATCTCAACTAACACTTCGAAAAGGAATTATTTCCTTTATGAACCGTCATGTAGAGCCTCCATGAAGAACTCCGGTAATAAGGAATGATCAACGAAAGGAAAGAGAAGTTGAAAACACAAAGTGAATCCTTGTAATGATTTAGATGGATCTCCGTGACAATTTGAGCTTGGAACTCCGGGAAAAGAAAAGATGAATCAAGTGAAACCGAGAATGTGATATGATGAACCACTCTGGAAAGAAATAAATTATATCACTTGGATGAAACAATAATAAGAATTACGTTATGCGCATCCTTCACCAGTTTAATTGATGACAAGCAAACAGATTTGGCATACTACTTATTCTCGTATAAAGGATTAAGATAGATATAGCACAAACTTGAGAAGGTATTGATGGAACCACCGGTGGGATTGAAACAACGAATAAATGACTTGATAACCAAGGAAGAGAACTCTTGAACAAACCACCATAAGAATTGAAAAAAACCCAAAGAAAGAGATGAATCACCGGTAAGAAATTGGCAAATGAACGAAGATACATGAGAGAGTTTAAGTACAAGTGAAACGAAGAGATCATGATCTGATAAAAGAATACTTGAATGAAGCACCGGTAAGATTTGGAGGAAACGAGAGCTGAAAGCTGGAATGAAAAATTCTGAGATGATAGCCTCCGGAGAAACAAACTGAAAATACTCTTGAAATGCTCCGGATGGGTGAAAAGTATACTCACAATTGAAAATAATTATGAGAGGATGACAATAAGCTAGAACCATGAGTCTCTGAGAGAACGAAGCAAGATTTAGAGGAAACACTTGTTCTTTGGTCTTCAAAAGTTGGAAAAGACGATGAGAAACACCACCATGAATTATTTAGATACTCCGGAAGAATCAAAAGCGAAGAGGTTGAGTCAATGATTAGAAGAAATTATAAGATCTTGGAGAAACCATCTGACTGATGATAATTCATTCTTACATCAAACTTCAAAAGAATTTAGGGTGGCTCCGGGAAAATTAGAAGAGTCATGTAAGATCCTGGGAAAAGACCTGTGGGTTAAGCCACTCAAAAGAAACACCGTTGAACGATTTAAAAGAGAGATAGCACTGGTAGAATTAAAAGGCTTGAATGAGAGAACATCCTCAAAAGATCTTGAACGAATGCAGAGTGGAAACACGAATCTTCGAGATATCTTGAGCACTCTGAAACAATTGAATAGCGAGAAATGACTGAATATGAGGTGCACCGGCATGAGAAGGTATTTGCAACGAGGAAAGGATATAATTGGCAAAGCTTGAATTGAATTCATCGGATAAAAGAGAACGAAGAATGGTGAACTAGAAGCTCCATTAGCATCTTCCTGAGAATCACCGGATAAGAACATTGACGGAAAAGAATGGAGACACTTCATATGAATAAAAGGATACTTGATTAAGAATTCCGAGTCCTCGAAGAAAAAGGGGTGGGTGGGCGGGAAAAACAAAGGCAGCTTGGGACGAATGAAACAAACAACATTGAGAAGACTTGGAGATGACCTTACGGATGAGACAAATGATAGGATCATGTTGAAGAGAATCGCACCGGCTGACAACGATTGACATGAAAAACTCGATGATCAAGAAGGATTAGTATTCACATAGGAGCATGAGAACACCGCTTAGGGAAGGTATGTAATCCACATTTGACTTTGAAGCAACTCGAATACCACAACTCAAAACAAAAACAAAGGATTGGCTTGCAGAATAAGCCGGAACAAACATATGATAGAGATTCCGTCCGAAGTTTTCATGGTGGGGCCCACACGGGCTCGATCATACAGCACCATCATGTACAAGGCAGTGCACATGACATACGAAGCATCCTCGAGTCAGCATAGCCAAGGACTCTTTAAGACACAACGAGACCACTGTAAACCAACCGTGGATAGGCGGACCACTAGACGTCGAACCCCAATTTCATGTCATACATCTGTGCGAAAGATATCCTAAGAGCTACTTTAATTCCCACTTATAAACTCCCGAAACCTTCCAGTTATGCAATCAGGTGGTGGGGATACAGGTGAAGCATAATATCTCGCCCAAAACTAGCAATCCTGCATCCAGCTGTATCCATCCTTCAACACATAACCAAGAAACCTTCGGAAATCATTTACCTCAACCTTCGAAAAGCATCCGTTATACGAGTTATGGCAATACTCCCGAACTCCCGCCCCAGTACTGGGTGGCGTCGAGGTTATCTCACCAACAACTGCATAAAAGAGATTTTCGATGTCGGTGAAACTCGGGTATTCCAGAACTGCAGCGATAAAATTGTGGCGACAACAACTCGGAGCTCAACTCCCTGGGACACTCCCACAACCCCTAAATGTCAGGAGGCACCAAGAACAATGTTCTCGTCATAAAACCATCAGAACGATTCCAAGATACCCGCATGATCCTAAATTTTTTTAGTGAAATTTGAGAAGAGAAGAGTCAAAACTCTACGTCAGGATGCCTCACCAGAGCGACGAAGGGACTGAGGAGTAAAAAGAATCCTACTCTCTGATATATATAATCCTAAATGACTCAAAACATTTTTCTAGACTGAACAACGCCAATGATTCGATCAAGCAGGGCGCTCCTAAGGTCGGGGAAGGCTCTGATTACCAACTTGTAACGCCTTCGATGCGGCTATATCTCCCACGTGTCGAAGCACGACTTAGAGGCATAACCGCATTGAAAGCAATGTCGCTAGTGAGGTAATCTTCACAACAACCCATTTAATGAATAAGGGAAAAGGATACATAGTTGGCTTATAATCGCCACTTCACACAATACATGAATAAAGCATTACATTCATCCAAATACACTCAAGGTCCGACTACGGAACCAAAATAAAAGAAGACTACCCCAAATGCTACACAGATCCCCGATCATCCCAACTGGGCTCCACTACTGATCAACTAAAATGAAACAACACAATGAACGAGATCTTCATCGAGCTCCTCCTTGAGCTCGGTTGCGTCACCTGCACAATATCATCGGCACCTGCAAACTGGTTTTGGAAGTATCTGTGAGTCACGGGGACTCAGCAATCTCACACCCTCGTGATCAAGACTATTTAAGCTTATAGGTAGGAAAAGGTAGTGAGGTGGAGCTGCAGCAAGCACTAGCATGTATGGTGGCTAACATACGCAAATGAGAGCGAGAAGAGAAGGCAAAGCACGTTCGAGATTCTATGATCAAGAAGTGATCCTAGACTACTTACGTCAAGAATAACTCCAACACCGTGTTCACTTCCCGGACTCCGCCGGAAAGAGACCATCACGGCTACACACGCGGTTGATGCATTTTAATTAAGATAAGTTTCAGGTTTTCTACAACCAGACATTAACAAATTCCCATCTGCCCATAATCGTGGGCACGGCTTTCGAAAGATCAAATCCCTGCAGGGGTGTCCCAACTTAGCTCATCACAAGCTCTCACGGTCAACGAAGGATATTCCTTCTCCCAAGACAATCCGATCAGACTCGGCATCCCGATTACAAGACATCCTCGACAATGGTAAAACAAGTCCAGCAACACCGCCCGAATGTGCCGACAAATCCTGATAGGAGCTGCACATATCTTTCTCAGGGCACACTCAGATGAGCGCTCCGTACAACTAAAACCAAACCTCGAGTTTCCCCGAGGGGGCACTGCACAGGGCTCTAGTTTGGACCAATACTTAGAGGAGCACTGGCCCAGGGGGGTTTAAATAAAGATGACCCTTGAGTCCGTGGAACCCAAGGGAAAAGAGGTTAGATGGCGAATGGTAAAACCAATGTTGGGCATTGCTGGAGGAGTTTTATTCAAGGTGAAATGTCAAGGGGTTCCCATTATAACCCAACCGTGTAAGGAATGCAAAATCCGGGAACATAACACCGATATGACAAAAACTAGGGCGGCAAGAGTGGAACAAAACACTAGGCATAAGGCCGAGCCTTCCAACCTTTACCAAGTATATAGATGCATTAATTAAATAAGAGATATTGTGATATCCCAACAAAATATCCATGTTCCAACAAGGAACAAACTCCAATCTTCACCTGCAACTAGCAACGCTATAAGAGGGGCTGAGCAAAGTGGTAACATAGCCAAACAACGGTTTGCTAGGACAAGGTGGGTTAGAGGTTTGACATGGCTATATGGGAGGCATGATAAGGCATGTGGTAGGTATCATAGCATAGGCATAACAAAAGAGCGAGAAACTAGCAAGCAAAGATAGAAGTGATTTCGAGGGTATGGTCATCTTTCCTGAGATCCCGAAAGGAAGAAGAACGAGTCCATGAAGAAGACAAACGGACGTAGTCGAACGAATCCTCACAACATGACATTACCGGATTACCAAGAAGAAGTACACCGGAAAGAAAGCAAACAACATAATAAACAATCATCACATAAGCATGGCATGATGTGCAAACAAGTATGATGCATGCCCGGTTTAATGAGGCATGGCATGGCAAAGTGCACAAACAACCCTACAAATTAAGTGGAGCTCAACATGCAACTCCGTTGCATATTCATGAAACACCACATTCAAGTTATTTAGTTTCGATCTTGTTTATGTACCCAACAATATTAAATGTTGTTAAACATGGCAAGAGATGAAGAAAAACAAAACTACCTATCTAGGCAAGTTCAAATGAGGCCGGAAACAACGAACAACAATTCCGGTAAATCCCCATAAGCATATTAATGGATTTGGTACTGTTCTTCCCTAAACACAATTTTAGGGTTGTTAAACATGCAAAGTGATGCCACCATGTTAAACTAGACATTTTTCTACCCCATTTACATATAAAGTTTGTTAAGTTTGGAGCTACGGTTAACTAGTTATGAATTAAAGCATTTTAACATGACATAGGAGCAAATTTAATCAAACAGCATTTTAAACATTTCAAATATAACAGAACGGTTGCCAAGGTAGTGTGGGGAAGCAGAGGCGCCCACGTCCCATCAATTTCCATGCGTCGACCGAGGCCACAGTTGGTTGGGGCCTGTGGCGCTCCACCCTTGCCCTTTGGCTTCGCCTCTAAGCCAAGTTCGAGTGCGCCTTAGGCCCGGGGGCTACTGTCGGCGTCCTGGGAACGAGGGTACCTAGACTTGCTTGCCTGCGGCCCACGGGGTGGCTGTAACGCCCTCGATGCGGCTATATCTTCCACGTGTCAAAGCACGATTTAGAGGCATAACCGCATTGAAAGCAATGTCCCAAGTGAGGTAATCTTCACAACAACCCATGTAATGAATAAGGGAAAAGGATACATAGTTGGCTTACAATCGCCACTTCACGCAATACATGAATAAAGCATTACATTCATCCAAATACACTCAAGGTCCGACTACGGAACCAAAATAAAAGAAGACTACCCCAAATAATACACAGATCCACGATCGTCCCAACTGGGCTCCACTACTGATCAACAAACAAAACAACACAATGAACGAGATCTTCATCGAGCTCCTCCTTGAGCTCGGTTGCGTCACCTGCACAGTATCATCGGCACCTGCAAACTGGTTTTGGAAGTATCTATGAGTCACATGCATTTAGCAATTTGATGCAACAACAAATTTAAACATTTAAATGTTATTATCATGATGCGGATGACATGTGGAAGTTTTATTTAGTATTAAAGAAAATGTTGACATGATAAGATATGAGGCATTTGTCATCATGGCGGAAACGAAAGGGGTGCCACGGCAATGACAACGGAAATGGTGCCACGGTTCCGGTAACTCGTTGGAGTACCGGTGCAAAAGAGCAAGTGTGCAGAGCGAGTCACGCAAGGATGGTGGGGTGATCCTGGATTCCGGGTTCCCACATGTCGATGACAAGGCAACGAGGAACTCGCAAAGAACAACTCGGACACGGTGCAACCACGAGCATCTCATACATCACTCAACATTCATTCACGGGCGTCGTCTCGGTGGTTATATCTTTGAAGCGTGCAAACGGGATGGATCAAGTTCGTAGAGGAAAGTAGGCGTTCTCGCGATGGCAGTAGTGGAAGTAGTCGTTCTCGCTTCGTAGATGTTCGGGTTAACGAGGGGGTACTTGGCGCAACATAGGTCTCCGGGGTCGTCGGGTACACGTTCACGAAGTAGTCGTACACGTCGACAGTAGTTGTTCACTTGACGGCCTTCAACGAGGGTAGTTGTTCTCATATCGTCGTGGAAGTAGTGGTACTTTTCCGAAGAGGAACTTGATGAACCCAACATCTCCGAGGCGACGGTAGTCGTACACGGCAACTATAGTTGAACTTGTAGGGTCGTCCATTTCGTGGTACTTAGGTGAGTCCATGGGAAACGGTAGTCGTACACGGTTCATCGAGGAACTTGACGTTTCAGCCTGTAGTCGTTCGAGCGTCTGACGGTAATGGTACTCGGTTGTTTCGAAGAGGTACTTGGGGTCATTCGAACTTGTCGGTCTCATTCTTGCGACGTCGTGGCACTTGACGCATCCATAGGGTACTTGACATCGTGGTACTTGGCGATTTCAGAGACATCAAAAGACGAACTTGGCGGTCCTCCTTGACCTGGTACTTGGCGTGCATCAATCTGTTGACCAACAATGCATATAGGCAACGGAGAGGTCTCTTGTCCGATCAACGTGAACAGGAGGCCTAGGTAGGGCACGTCGGCTGCAAGAGGAGCCAAGGTTCCTGCCTGCCATGACAGCTTGCGAGAGGATGAACGAAGCAGCGGTCCAGTGGCACCGGGAATGGGCGCGGGAGGTGCGGATCCGAAGCCAGAAGGCGAGCTCTGGCTGGATCCAGGGCAAGAACGGCGGAGATGGCCGGCAGGGCAGGAGGCGCGATGTCGGAGGCGACGCTGACGAAGACATTGGGGTGTGCCCAGACATGAAGGAAGCATGGCGTGATGCGGCTCGTCGAAGCAGACGCTCGCGGGCGAGGAGTTGAGGGCGCGCTGGACGAGGGGTCACGGGACTGACAATCTCCAGCGGCAGCGGCCTGCAAGGTCGCCAGCGTGGGCGACATGCAAAGAGAAGGGAGAAGCTGGCGGGCACTGCGCGGCGCGCTGGAGGAAGGATGGGAATGAGGGGTGAGGGAGAGAGTGGGTTCCGAGAAGGACGAGAGGTTTCGGGTGCGGGCGCGCTGCTCCTCTCTCTGCGGCGGCGCCAGGAGGAAGAAACAACAAGGAGAGAGATGGATCGGGGAAGGGGAGAGATGGGGATCGGGAGATGGCATCTCCTGCGGCGCGAGGGAAGAAGAGAGACGAGGGGATCGAGCGTGGTGCGGGCTAGGAGACGAGAGGGAGAGGGTCGACGGGAGGAGGAAAAGGGATCGGGCACGCTCTCCCTGTGGCGGCGCGAGGGGAGAAGCTCCCTGGCGCTAGGGTTAGCTGCGGGACTGGTGAGCCTAGGGATGGGCCTGGGAGGCCGGCCCAGCCGAGAGGGAAACGGCTAGAGGCATGGTCGCAATGCAAAATGACATGATGCAATGCAAAAATAAAAGGGCAGGCACAAAAGAAACACACGGTGAAACCCGGAACATATGGAAGTCTTCTCGAGCATCGGTCTCGGGGCGTTACACAAAACCAGACCTTACAAGTGGTAATATTAGTTTGAACCTCTCTCATATCCATGTTTAGCGGATCAGCGCGAGCGTTTGCAGCTGATGAGCTATATTTCTTTTCAAATATCAGTTTGAACCTTGTAATATTTGAATTTGAGCCATATAACTCTGGAATTTGAACCTTGTAATATTTTGAGCTTTTGTGGTACAATCCTTGAAATGGGACCATATGAGACTTGTATATTGGTAGCACTATTTTGACCTTAATATGCAATGGACTTAGATTTTATTGACCACTCTTGAATATGTTTACCTCTTGTCGATCTCATAGCACACGATCTTTATAGCTAACTCGACTATGATCTTGGACATTATTGCACACCATTGGTTTCTTCAACTGTGTGCCCCGTAGAGCGCGGAATTAATTATCACACTTGAGTGTCCATCATCACCCTTCTGTGTAACTTTGACCTCATCACCCACAAGTAAACTTATAACCGAAGTCATTCCACACACTTCATTTTTACAAAGCTTTTTGCTAATAAACGCCCATGATTTGTCCCTCTTCTAGCCAATGCGTGGCCAAACTAGCCGGGCGGGAAGCCTGCGCGGTAGCGTGGGAACAGGCTCACCGACGATATCTTTGGCGCCTCTTCGAGCCCACACGTGGTCAAACGAAATGCGTGCGCTGCGGTGTTGTCAAGCGTGCACCGGAATCCTCAATTATGAACACGGTGACAAGACATGACGATTACAAGTCGGCCGGCCCCCATTTATTACAGAGGCTATTTAACCCTTGTGTCTCTTCAACCTTTTGATCGCGCCCCACCATTGCAAGAAGCACACCCACCACGACAAATTCTTAGAGGTTATCTTGCACGGTTCCAATGGCGCTCCGAGCGGCTGCCGACGACGAGCAGCAGTTGACCATGCATGTCGTGGTGGACACCCACAGAAGGTTCACAGAGCTCTCGGTGTTGTACACCAACAACCCGGTCTGGGTGGAGCACTCCATCCACATCATGGAGCTCTTGTTTGCTAAGGAGAAGTGCAAGGTTGTCGGGTTCGACCTCGAGTACACCCGTGCTTGTGCCGGGTCTCGTCCCAAGGTCGCCATCGCCCAGATGTGCATGCGCGATCACATCCTCATTTACAACTACTGCCTGTCCACAAGGCCTTGCGAGCGTTTCGCTAGGTTTGCCAACAACCCCCACTACATGTTCGTTACAGTGGAAATCACCAAAGATATAAAGGTGCTCAAGAATTCGGGTATCGCCTGCCAAAATCTTGTCGGCATCCAGGGCCAATACAAGATCTGGGGTAGCAACGAGCATCAGAAGGACTCACTGGTTTACCTCGCCGAGGCCATAATCGATACCTACTACAGAGACATGAAGGATTCTTGCAACAAGGACAAGCATGCCTGGCACTCGGCCTGGATGGAGAAACTCTACAAAGCTCACGTCGTGTATGCGGCCAAGGAGGCGTACATGAGCTATGATATATACAGGCGGATCGTTGACATGAGGATGTTCTTCCTTCCCCAAAACGGACAGGGATCTAGCCGGAAGTAGAGCAATGGCAAGCGTCGTCGCAACAAGTAGATGATTAGATGCTCGTTTCTCCTAGTTTAGTATGCATGTAATTGCTTACTTTGGTCTGTGTACATGTTATGTGTGTAGTCACTTGTGTAATTGTATGCTTAATTTGGTTTTGCAATGCTGTCTTTTTAAGTATATATGTTGATGCTATGTAGACAGAGCTTCGATGTTGTGCGGACAGAGAAAATCACATTGCACACGGACTAAACAATGGAACCCATCGGTGATGATTTCATCAATCACTAACAATTGTATACCAGCAATCGTTTGCTCACAACACACATGACTTGTTAATAGGAATCTTCTGTGTTGTTATCGGTCTTCCCACACATTTCCGATTACAGAACTGTTTGCCGCGTATCACACACATCTTGTTAAGTTGAACCATTTCTGTTCTCTTACCTAATCGAAAACAGTTCATTTGAGTGAACCGTACGCCGTATATCACACACACCTTAATCTGGCTGACCATTTCTGTTGCTTTCCCTAATAACAAACAGTTCATTGGAGAAAACTCTATGCCATATATCGCATGCACATTGATATGGTTGCCTATTTCTGTTGTTCTGTCTAATCAAAAACAGTTCGTATGGATCAACCGTATGCCCAACATCGCACATGCAACTAAAATCTGAACCGTGTTTGATGTATCCGCCATCGCAAATGTTTTGCATCTTTTTTGATGGTTTTTTTACATCACCGTTTGCGATTAATGCATCGCACACAGTTTCGTAAAAGGGTCTCTGATCGTAGTGTCGCGTTAGCAGCATCCTACAGCAATGTAGGACTAACTCACGTGTTGTTGGTGATCTTAGGATATTGTTAAGTGTAAAGATTGTCCTAAAATAATATTGAGATTATAACGTTGGAAGAATGATCATATTGAATCGACCCAATCTTATCTGTTATGAATTGAGTTAGCATCGTCTGTAATCAATTGTAATAACACGGAGTGTTAATGTGTGATTTTTCTCCTTAGACCATGAGAGTATCGCAGTCACTTCTAACCGTACGGTGATCTTTGGGGTTTCTCAAACATCATCTATAACACGGTGCTCATAACGAGAACTTACAGGTTCACCGGAAAGTTTGACAAGGAACTAGATAGCTCGAGAGTGGGATTTGCTCCTCCAACGATGGAGAGATATTCTTATGGCCCTCTCGGTGTGATGGCATGCATCATCATCCGGCCAGACACATGTGACTTCATCACGGGGATGCCGGAACATGATAACGAGAAAGAAAAACAAAACCGGTAACGAGGATAACGGTATAGTGAGCATGTGATGACTCGGGAGGATACTGATGCATCTCAGGTTTGTAAAGTGTCTTGAAGTAAAGGGGACATCACATGGTAACCAAAGGTTCACTCGAATATCACTCGTATGCTCATAGGGATCGATAGGCACGTCCACAGTTCTTCTCTCGGTGATTGAACAAATGGGCTTTGTTCATGTCTGAGTTACCGAACCTACAGGGTCACAAGCTTAAGGCAATCATGATTTGTTAAGTGTTAGTAGGATGGGAGTGATGAGAACATACTTGTAGAATTGTTTCATTAATATTCAGAATAGTTCCGACAGGAACCGGAAGCGTTTCAAGGTCACCGGAAGGGTTTCAGAGAGTATAGGGTAATACCGGGTATTACCGATAATTAATATACAGGTGGAAATTTTTTCTGTGGCTGTTAAATTATATATAGAAGGGTCTGAAAATATTTAGAACACTATTATATTTAATTAAATACAAACGGGCCTTAGAAGGCCAAACTGGAGAAGGAAACTTGGTCCAACTTGGCCCAAGTGGAGTAGGCACCCCTCCCCCCCCCCCCCCCCCCCCCGCTTATGGAAGGGGGGCTGAATTGGACTCGGGGAGGAGTTGGACTCCTCCCCCCTGGCCGGCGCCCCAAGGAGGCTCCTTCCCTCCTTGGTGGATGCCCTCTCCCTCTCCTCTAACCTATATATACTAGGTTTTTTTGCTCCATGGAGACACAAATTTGGAGCCTCCTCTAGTCCTTCTAGTTCTAGTTGATCCTAGTTGATCTAATTAGAGCTAGAAAAACTCTCTAATCCACATAATTAGAAGCCCGGTGTGGTTCTAATCTCCTCCCTTTAATTCTCGAACGACAATTAGCTCTGGATGGTGAAGCACTATCGGATAATGAAGGCTACGTGCTTGCAACCAAGTAGAGATGTCATGCTTTCGGTCTTCGGTTCAAGCGATTATTCATGGGCGGTCTGCAGGATCGTTCATCGATGATTCGAGGGACTCCAAGTACGATCTACACCGATATGATCTTCTTCCGCTGTGACTCAGTGACGGTAACGATTGTGATCACAACCCGTTATGCATCTTCATATTGATCTTGATTGTGCGTAGGTGCCATTTTTTGTTTGTTTTCTACTATGTTTCCCAACAGCGACCTCCCCGTGACCTCAATCTAAAAAAGGCCATGCCCGCATCTCCGACAAGAACAGAAAGAAGGAGGAGAGCTTGCCCTGAATTCCCGATTGGGTTTCCACCTCCACTCTTCGATCTAGTGCCGCCGCCACTTGAGCCGCCCTCGTCGGTCGCCGCGACAAAGGGTTCCGCCGCCGCACATCCTCCTTTCGTCCCTTCTTCGCCGCTCCCATGGATGGATGGTAGGCGTCCCGCTGCTTCATACCGTTCGGCACCCCCATGTGCGCCCCAGCAGCAACTTACCACCGAGGAACGAGGCCGCATCGCGACTGGCCGTGAGCCCGAGCCCGAGCGGGAGCAACCATCACCAAGGCCCTAGTCGTGCGCCCCCACCATTTCTGTTTGATCCACCGGCGCACGAACACCGACGAGCTTCGAGGTGGCAACGTAGGGTGGAAGGACCTCCGGTGAGCTTGCCTCCCCCTGGAACACCTTCTAGCCCACACTGGTCCCCTCATGAGCTAGCTCCGATGTTGGAGGTTCACCCGCAACGTGTCTGAGCTATTGCCTACAAGCCTTTTTTTACTTATGATCAAATTGACATTGAGATGTCAAATTGGTCAATCCATTTTCTGTACATCAAACTGAGATGTCGAGTTGGTTGACTCATTCTGTACATAAAATTCAGATGTCAAATTGATTGATTAATTTTTTTATAACCTATTTTCATGGACTGCCACAATAGCGTTCAAAGGTATTACGGACTATTCATGTGACATATGAGAAAATAAGTTGTATGAAAAATACTGAAAAGAACTGGATGGCTTATTTTCATGGCCAATTTCAACAACAGCTTATTTGGGGCTTATTTTCTTTTTTAAGGGAAAGCCTTCATGGCACGCTTTATTGCAATTCAAACAAAGATATATCATTCATTACGGTCGAGATAATGAAACTAGGGGGTCATCATCCCAAAAAATAGCAGAATTAGAAACAAACGCATGTTTAACTAAATTATGCGCCACGAAATTTGCCTCCCTGAAGAGTGTTGAATTGAAATTGAGCCAATCATGTAGGCAACCTGGAAACAATTTGCAAGAACCGCCGAATACGGGGATCAGACCTGAATTGCTCCCTTGTAGGATTCCACAAGCTCCAACGAGACGGATTCTATGACAACTTAGGCACAACCCAGAGTCTCAATTAAACATAATCCTTTCAAGAGAGTCGTAGCTTCATCAGTTGCCGCATCAAGAAGATTCTGCAGTGGCCAGTATGCACCCGCGATCACCTCTCCCATGTCGTTGCATACCCACAGGTAGAACGACGGTTCAAAATGCTATACAAACGGTTTTTAACCCCTTTCCATGACGGCATTTTGAACCGTCGCCAAGTGAGTGTGTGTGATAGGGGCGTCCTTCCCACACGACCCAGAGACTGTCGGGGATAGGAACCAATGATGCATACAGTTGTCCCTATAAAACTGTTTCTGATATCTCGAATATCCCAAATGCTCCATCCTTGCAACTCATTTGTGCTCGCATTTCCATTGCAGTCACTATTCTGTGGTGCTACGTTTACGATGCGCGGCCCATCACAAACGGTTCACTACTATATGACATGTATGATAAGAAAACAATCACACACATGCACTTTTCCCGAACCGTATGCGATAACTAATTAAGAAGATTAGCTAATCAGCGTACAAGGGTCGGATAGGATTAGGAAACGTCCGACCATCGTAACATCGTCATACATGATAACTATCTCACACACTAT
The DNA here is from genome assembly GCF_003073215.2 of Triticum urartu. NCBI lineage: Eukaryota > Viridiplantae > Streptophyta > Magnoliopsida > Poales > Poaceae > Triticum > Triticum urartu. The sequence continues at coordinate 158,665,025 of NC_053022.1, read as the reverse complement.
TCTATGGTGCAATGTTTACGATGTGTACCACATCAGAAACGGTTCGTGGTTGCAAATCATGCATGGTAAGGAAACTATCACAAACGTTTAGTTTGGCCGCTCTGTTTGTGATATTTTCTGACATCACACACGCTTTGCCAACGGCAAGCGTGTGCATGCTCACAGACGTTTCCTCTCTGTGAACCGTGTCGGATTATGATGTATATCACAAACGCTTGTGTTTTACCAACCGTGTGCGCTGTAACAACCTGCAGAGCATAATTTCACCATAATTTAATTGATGCTATTTCAAATTGTACTGGATTTGAATTTGACAGTATGCTATAGCTCTATTCATATCCATTAGGATCAAACAACCTGTAAGGGCTTATTTATCCCTAAGGTGTTTTGGTGATTGATGACAATGCGTTTGCGTCTAATCGTGTGCCTTGAGTATTCCAGACGTTTCATCGCTAGGCATAAGACGGCTTGGTGCCCCTCGAAGACTGTTGAAGACGACGTCTTTTCTACGTTTATTTTTTGTGGATTTGAGTCGTAGGAAAGCCGTACTATTAAGAGGGGGTCCGCGTCGGAAACGTTTGGGTGGAATCATCACGTACATGTTTCTTTCTTGTCCCCTCCTTGCCCCTGCACCTTGGAGCATCCTCCGTTGTTAACTCTTCACTTTGTTCTGGCTGCTGTGGTGGCTTGCGATAGTACTGCTCCCAGGTGAGCGGTAGTACCGTAGGCACCAGCAGTAGTACCATGCGGTGGCGCGGTAGTACCGGAGGTGCCCACGGTAGTACCGCACCTCTTGAGCCGCACTACCATGGCCCCCTGGCCAAGTACCGCTCCCTCGTGGTAGTAGGGGCGGATGTAATTTTTTATATCCGCACTACCATGGTAGTACTGCAACCCTTCCGCGGTAGTACCGTGCTCAGCTGCCAGGCGGTAGTACCGCCCCTCTGCGGTAGTACTGTGTCGGGTTTTTGCTTCTTCCGTTTTCCAGCGGAAGTAGGCACGGATGTTTCCTCTTACGCGCTCTTCCCAGGATAGGGGTTTCCTGCCTTGCGGTAGTACCGCAAGGGGGAGCAGTAGTACCGTGCCCGCGGCAGTACCGCTCCCAGCACTTGTGCTACAGGTCTGCCCTAGCTACTGCTAGTGCTGCGGTAGTACCGCAGGCCTGCACGGTAGTACCGCGTGGCCATGCGGTAGTACCGCTGGTCAGCAAGCGGAAGTACTGCGTGGACCTGCGGTAGTACCGCTGACCTGGAGCGGTAGTATAGCTGGTTGCGGGCTGGTTGGTGGACAACGGTTGGATTGTTGCCCCCACTATAAAAGGGGGTCCCCTTCTTCCCCGTTGACTTATCTCTTCCAACCCTAAGCTCCATTGTTGCTCTAAGCTCCATTTTCGCCCAATCTCACTCCCTAGCCAATCAAACTTGTTGATTTGCTCGGGAGTGGTTGAGAAGGCCCCGATCTACACTTCCACAAAGAGAAATTTGATCCCCCCACTATTCCCTTGCGGATCTTGTTACCCTTGGGTGTTTGAGCATCCTAGATGGTTGAGGTCACCGCGGAGCCATAGTCCATTGTGGTGAAGCTTCGTGGTGTCGTTGGGAGCCTCCAATTGAGTTGTGGAGATTGCCTCAACCTTGTTTGTAATGGTTCGGTCACCGCCTGCAAGGGAACCAATAGTGGAATCGCAGCATCTCGCATTGTGTGAGGGCGTGAGGAGAATACGGTGGCCCTAGTGGCTTCTTGGGGAGCATTGTGCCTCCACACTGCTCCAATGGAGACGTACTTCCCCTCAAAGGGAAGGAACTTCGGTAACACATCCTCGTCTCCACCGGCTCCACTCTTGGTTATCTCATGACTTTACTTGTGCAAGCTTATTTGTGCTATATCCTTTGCTTGCTTGTGTTCCTATCTTTGTTGCATCATATAGGTTGCCACCTAGTTGCATATCTAGACAACCTACTTTGATGCAAAGTTTAAATTGTTAAAGAAAAGCTAAAAATTGTTAGTTGCCTATTCACCCCCCTCTAGTTAACCATATTGATCCTTTCAATTGGTATCAGAGCCTCATCTCTTTATTAAGGACTTTACCGTTCGAAGAGTATGGTTGATACCGTAGACGGTGTGGAGGAACACTCCGGTGTTAATCCGATCTCGTCTACGGGCGATGGGGGAACCTCGGTCTCTCGTGAGGAGTTCAATGTGGCCTTGGAGAAATTGAAAACCTCCATGACAACCGAGGTTGAAAGCATGTTTACTAAATTCCATGAAGGGCCTAAACTATCCACCGCATCATTGAAAGTGGGTAATCCCACCGACAAGGTGACGGATGCTACCTCCGATAAGGGGGAAGCTAGTAGTGAAAAGGCTCCTTCTTCTAGTGGTAAGAATGGCACTGGCATCTTTGCTCATGTGGAACCACCACTTGTTTATGGTGGACCGGTTCCTTCCACTCATTTGAATCATGCCGGTCCTCCCCCTAAGATTGTGAAAAATGAGGACTTTGATTCTTGGGTTTACCGCTTTAAACGTCATTTAAATCATGTGAACACTAATCTTTGGAGAATCATTGAAGAAGGTTTCTATCCGCATGATCCAAGCAACTTCACTCCTCGAGAAGCCGCGGATAATCAATTCAATGAGAATGCTCTCTTCATCATTTAAGATGCAATTCCACTCGAAGATCTACCTCATCTTCAGCCCTTCGCCTTGGCCAAAGACGCATGGCTTTGTGTTGTCTCACTCTACCGGGGAAGCGCAAGCATTCAACGCTCCAACTATGAAGTGGTGCAAGATGAGGCCAATGAGTTTGCAATGAAAGAAGATGAAGAACCTCGTGAGCTTTATCAGAGAGTAACCAAACTTGCGGTCTCACTCTGAGATCACGGGAGCAAGGACACGGATGAAAATTGGATCAACCGCAAATTCCTCAAGGCAATGATACCCTACCACAAGGCCATGTCCTCCGTCATTCGTCAAAGGCCGGACTTCCACACTTTGACCTCAAGTGAAGTGTTGGATGAGTTTGTGGCCATGAACATTTTGGACAAGACCGCCGACAATGCGGTGCTTCGTTCTCAAAGGGCAAAGAAGCCCAACCTTGCATTGAAGGCCAAGCTCTGCGTTGAAGAAGAAGAAGAGGAAGAAGAAGAGGAGAGCAACCCCGAAGATACAAAGTATCCATATCATGAACACATGGCACTCGCTTCAAGGCAATTTTGGAGCAAGAAAAACTCAAGGCCAAACTTTAACAAAAACAACTCAAGTGGCACGAAGAGCAAGCAACGTGTAAGGACTTGCTACAATTGTGGAAATGTGAGTCATTTTGTTGCGGAGTGCCCGTATGAGAAGAGATAAGACAATGGTGGCAAGCTCATCCGAAAGGACAAGGCCAAGTCGTTCCCCAACAAGAGCAACTTCACCAAGAATACTCCTCCCAAGGCATTGGTGGTACAAGAAGAGTACAATGAGGATGATGACGATGATGAAGATGGTGATTCGGCTGCCATGGCCTCAGTTGCCATTGCGACGACTCCACGGGTGTCTCTCTTCGACTCACCCAATGAGAGCATCACCGCCAAGTGCCTCATGGCTAAAGCCACCAACAAGGTAACCCCCCAACATCAAAACTACCATCATTAATCATCCTTGTTCGACGGATAGCATTGATGAACATGAGGGAGCTAATGTGGAGGCTAATGAGTTTGAGGCGTTTATGGGCAAACTTAAGGGTAAATCCAAGAAGCACTTTGTTGCTCTCTTGGAACAACTTGGTGAAGCCAATGACATGATCGAGGCTCACGAAGATACCACCACTAATATGGAAGGGCATAGTCGTGACTATGTCGATGAGATTTCAGATCTTTCCAATGCTCTTGAGGAAGAGCATGGTCTTCGTTTGGCTCTTGAGGAGTCACACAACGTTTATCATGCTAAGTTAAAGAAAGATTATGATCATGTTCTCATTGTTTCTCATGTGCTAAACTCCGAGAAGGCCGAACTTGAGGTTGATCTTGCTAGACTCAAAGAGGAGTTTGATCTACTTGACAAGGCTCACAAGGTCTTGAAGGGTGCTCATTCTAGCCTCAAAGTGTCTCACGATCAACTTCAAGTAAAGCTAACCAAGGAAAAAGCCACTTTTCCTCGTATGATGTTAATTGATAATGCAAATGCTACTAACCCGTGTTGTGAGCATGTGTATCTTGTTGAGGAGAACGCTAAGCTAAAGGTGCAACTTGAGAAAGGTCTTGCGACTTGCATACAAGGCAAGAAGAACCTCAACGACCTCTGGATCAACCAAAAGGGAGTTGTGGCCAAGGAAGGGGTTGGGTACGTGCCCGAGTCCAAGAACAAGAAGAAGAATGACAAGACCAAACGACCTCCTCCTCTCATGCAAACCTTTGTGAAGGAGGGAGAAAGTGCTTCCAAGGAGAAGAAGAACAATGCGAAGGGTGGTGGTGTCAAAAAGGGCAATGCCACTCCTCCCATCAAAGCCGGCGATTTTAATCCTTCTTATATGTTATGTCGTGCTAGTGATGGGCATGTATATGCCAAATTTGTTGGTTCTCCTCATGAGTACATTGAATGGTCTATTTGGGTTCCAAAGACCCTTGTTACTAACATCAAAGGACCCATTACAAAATGGGTACCTAAAACCAAGCATTGATCTCTTGTAGGTGTTTGCTTCCGGTGGGGGATCATGGTTGCTCGATAGCGGAGCTACAAATCATATGACCGGAAGCAAGGACTTGGTGGTGGACGTGCACAAGATTCCATCTGTGCCCACCAATGTCGAGTGGGGTGACGCCTCATCTTCTAAGGTATTGGGACTTGGCAAGGTAGTCATCTCTCATGATCTCACGATCGAGAAGGTCATGCTTGTTGAGTCACTTGCATACAATTTACTTTTCGTTCGTCAACTTGCAATCATGGGCTTTGCCACTTTATTTGATATTGATACCATGGCCCTCTTGTGGAGCAAGACTCTTAAAGTAGCCTTTGTTGGGCATGTGGAGAACGGTCTATATGTGATTAACTTTTTGGAGCGACCCACTAAGACCGCGACTGCCTAATGGCTAAAATTGATGTGGGATGGCTTTGGCATCGCCGTCTAGCCCATGTCAATATGAGATCTTTGCAAAGTCTTCTCAAGGGGGACCATGTCCGTGGACTAACGAATGTTAGTTTTGCTAAAGATCGTGCTTGCAGTGCTTGTATCAAAGGAAAGCTACATGAGAAGGCTCACCCTCCCACGACTATCATTTACTCAAAGAGGCCTTTGGAGCTCCTTCACTTGGATCTCTTTGGGCCTCCATCCTTCGATAGTCTTGGGGGTAGGAAGTATTGCTTGGTGATTGTGGATGACTACTCAAGATACACTTGGGTGTATTTCTTCAAGAGGAAGAGCGAGACCCAACAAACCGTCATTGACTTTGCTAATGAAGCACAACGTCAACACAATGCAAAGATCTTGACAATAAGAAGTGACAACGGCACCGAGTTCAAGAACTACACCTTGGATGAGTTTCTTAGTGATGAGGGGATCAAGCATCAATATTCCGCACCATACACCCCTCAACAAAATGGTGTTGCGGAGAGGAAGAACCGGACGTTGATGGATGCGGCATGGACCATGATGGCGGAGTTCAAGTCTCCATACAACTTTTGGGTCGAAGCCATCAACACCGCGTTTCATGCATCCAATTGGCTCTACCTCCGCAAGGGCTTGAACAAGACTCCATATGAGATACTCACCGGTAACAAGCCCAACCTCAAGTACTTTCGGGTGTTTGAGTGTAAGTGTTTCATTCTCAAGAAAGGTGTTCCGTTGTCTAAATTTGAGGCTAGAGCTTATGAGGGCATATCTGTTGGTTCTGCTACAAACTCTCATGCTTACCGTGTCCTCAATAAATCCACGGGACTTATTGAGGAGACGTGTAACGTGGATTTTGATGAGAATAACGGCTCCCAAGTGGAGCAAAGTGGCACTTGTGATGTAGGTGATTAAATTCCACCTCAAGCCATAAGAAGAATGGGTGTTGGTTTTATCCTACCCATTGAGGAACCCCTTATGGCCGAAGGAGAAGGACAATGCTCCACTCAAGTGGAGCCATCACCAACCCAAGGCCCACATGCTTCCGAAGAACAACATGAAGGCCCTCATCCTCAAGAACAAGACCAAGGGAAAGATCATGCTCAAGACGGTGTTGACACACCAAGTGATGCCCAAGGTCAAGTTCTCTCCTCCGAGAAAGTTCAAGATCAAGAACAAGCTCAAGACGACGCTCACGATGATCAAGTGACCACTCCTCGTCTCACCCCCGAGGAGGAATTGGAGCGTCGTGCCGCCAAGGTTTCTTCCAAGCTCTCCACCAAGGATCATCTCATGACCAATGTGCTTGGAAGCTTAAGAAAGGGGGTAAGAACTCGTAGAAAATTAGCAAACTATTGTGAACATCACACGTTTGTCTCTTGTGTCGAACCCCACAAGGTCTATGAGGCGCTCAAAGATCTGGATTGGCTCAATGCCATGCATGAAGAACTCAACAACTTCGAGCGCAACAAAGTGTGGAGATTGGAGCCAAGACCGATGGGGAACCACAATATCATTGGAACCAAGTGGATATTTAAGAACAATCAAGATGCCCATGGGATTATTATTCGCAACAAGGCTCGTTTGGTAGCATAAGGCTACTCCCAAGTCGAGGGTATCGACTACGGTGAAACCTTTGCTCCCGTTGCTCGTCTTGAATCCATTCGCATGTTGATTGCATATGCTTCTCATCATAACTTTAAGTTACAACAAATGGATGTGAAGAGTGCTTTTCTTAATGGTCCTATTAATGAATTGGTTTATGTCAAGCAACCCCCCGGGTTCGAGGATCCCTACTTTCCCGTCATGTGTATCAAGTTGATAAGGCACTCTATGGCCTTAAACAAGCCCCACGTGCGTGGTATGACCACCTTACCGAGTTGTTACAAGACCGTGGTTTTGAAGTTGGGCTAATCGACCCCACTCTTTTTACTAAGAAGGTCAAAGGGGAGTTGTTTGTGTGCCAATTATATGTTGATGATATTATCTTTGGTTCCCCTAACAAAGCTTTCAATGAGGAATTTGCCGCTCTCATACCTCAAAGTTCGAGATGTCTTCCATGGGAGAGTTGAAGTTCTTTCTAGGGTTCGAAGTGAAGCAAAGAAGAGAAGGAACCTTCATCAACCAAGCCAAATACACTCAAGACATGCTCAAGAGATTCAAGCTAAGTGATGTCAAGCCGGCTTCCACTCCAATGCCCACCAAGTGCCAACTTGAGATAGATCCCAATAGTAAAGCGGTGGATCAAAGGGTATATCGCTCCATGATAGGCTCCTTGCTTTACCTTTGTGCATCTAGACTGGATATCATGTTGAGTGTGGGAATTTGTGCATGGTTTCAAGCCGCACCTAAGGAAAGTCACTGTGTGGCGGTCAAATGAATCTTTCGATATTTGGCTCATACCCCAAACTTTGGCTTATGGTACCCAAGAGGAGCAAATTTCAAGCTTGTAGGGTATTCGGATTCCGATTGGGCGGGAGACAAAGTGGATAGGAAGTCGACTTCCGGAGGGTGCCAATTCCTTGGTTGCTCTTTGGTAAGTTGGTCCTCCAAAAAGCAAAGTTGTGTGTCTCTCTCATCCACCGAAGCGGAGAATGTAGCGTCCAGTAGTTGTTGTGCACAACTCTTACGGATGAGGCAAACTTTAAAGGATTACGGTGTCATTTGTGACAATGGTGTGACAATGAAAGTGCCATCAAGATCTCTCTCAACCCGGTGCAACACTTCAAGACGAAGCATATTGAGATTCGGTATCACTTCATCCAGGATCACATTAGGCGAGGGGAGATCGAGATCAACTACGTCAACACTCATGATAACCTTGCAAATATTTTCACGAAGCCGTTAGATGAAGCAAGATTTTGCGAGTTAAGGCATGAGCTAAGTATCATTGATTCGAGCAATGTTGCTTGAACCCGTGCACACCCCACCATACTCAACTTGTTGTCTTGTTTAGATGTAGGCATGGACATAGGGGGAGTGTTGTTCTGTCAATGAACTCTCCCTCCCCCCATTATGCATAAATTGATCAAGTCTTTCACAATAGCCACGGTTGATGGTACTTGTGCTTCAAAGATGAGCTTTGGTCATGGGCCCAAGGATAATTCTTCATGGTGCCATACCAATTGACTCAAACATAGGTGGCTCCGGCCACCGCCCTCTCTTTGGAGAGGTGGTGTCTCATGGCTGTTTCGTGTTGTCGTTTGCCTTTCTGCCTTCGTGTGTCGCGTGGTCTTGTGGTGTCGTGTTGCCTCGAAGTTTTAGTGCAAAGACCTCTTTTCCGTGTGCTTGAAACATGCAACTTCTTGAGCTCACGGTACTACCGCAGTTTGCCACAGTACTGCCACGTTGAGAGGGCATGGTACTACCGCCCTTGAGAGCGGTACTACCGCTCAAGTGCGGTACTTCTGCCGAGCGGTACTACCGCGATGATGCACGGTACTACTGCGCCGTCGAGTGGGCGTGGGGGTTATGACTCGGGCAGGGGAGTTCCAACTCCCCATACCCATTCACTTGTCTCTGTCCCCACGTCTCTCTCTCTCTCGCTCAAGAACGGCGCCGGAGGTCCTCGCTGGATCTCCGTCTCCGGCCACTCTCCTCGGATTCCGACCAGTGGGATTGTTCCCCACCACTTCCTCTTGCCATGGAACAAGGTTTTTCCCCAAATCCCTCTCTTTCTTGGTTGTTCTTTCGCTTCTAGGTTTTTGGGGAGATGCATGTTGTTCTTGAGATTTTAGGCCAAATCTGTGCAAGAGTAGGATGTAGGAGAGTCGTGTTGCGTAGGAATTGTACTTGATATGTTGTCCTGTGATAGATTTGATCAACCGTAGTACCACCGTGGTTTCGCGGGCTTTCTCAGATTTGAACTTCTTTGGATCTGACGCGGTGCGGTACTACCGTGTACCATGTGCGGTACTACCGCCCATCAGGTGCGGTACTACCGCGCTAGCTGTGGCACTAAGATCCTACTACCGCTCCCAGTCCCTGTACTACCGTGACCTCACACGATACTACCGCGACTAGGAGTGGTACTAAAATCTTAGTGCTGCAGCACTTGGCAGTTCTACCATTGGGGTCAAATCTCTCTCATGGCAATTATCATGTGTGCTTCCTACATGTTTCTTTTGCTTTGTTGTGGTCTTTGCATTGATCCTTCTTGCTTGTCGTCTGTGTTTTGCGCTGTATGTCTAGGTGGTGGCTCCCGCCGTTCCAATCCCACTCGTGACACTTGCTCCAAGCGTCTATGCAATCCCCGAGATGAAGCACCAAAGGGCTCCAATGCCCCCAAGCGCAATGTCAAGACCACTGCCAGCAAGCAAAAGGAACCTGCTAAGGGCATGGACGCCGGAAGATCAACCCCTATGTGAATCCTCGTGCTCTCCTCAGAGGCACTGAGTTGTTTTGGACCAAGCAGCAGGCTCTCATTTATCTGGATGTGATCAAGAACAAGCAGAATACCTTCGTGGATGTCAAGTGGATAGACATGAATCACATGAGGAAGGAAAAGTTTCGTGACTATTTTGGAGAAGCTCTGGACTTGGTGGAGCAGTTTGCTATTGAGCCTGTGATCTCCTTTCACCTTGACTATGACCCTGAGCTTGTGTGTCAGTTCTTTGCCTCAGTTTACTTTCACCCCGAGGATGAGCGGAGGATAACCTGGATGACCAATGGCCATCAGCTGTCTGCTACATGGAAGGAGTTCATGGATCTGCTCCACATTCCTGATGACGGGCTTCACACACCCGTTGGGGTTCGCCCCCACGCCAACTCTGAGTCTGCTAACAAGAACTTGCTCCAGCCGTACTATGTTGAGAAGGTGCTTCCCAGTGGCAAGTTGACTTGGGTGTTGAACTCCTTCCTGGATATCATGCATCGCATCTTCCACAACACTCTGTTCCCACACATTGGCAACAAGGACAAGGTTCATTCCTATCTGGTGGACATGATGCTCCTGTGCGCGGAGGCACGTTCGTCTCAGACTCAGCCACTTGATGTCTCACACATCATGTAGTGTGAGCTTCGGTTTGCGGTGTTCACCCGCAAGGTACCTATCTATGGACCATACATGTTTCTGTTGCTCTCCACAACTTGGGAGAAGATGTACCCTGGTGATGAGTTCCTTGCTCCAGACTGGATTCGGCATGAGTCCATCAGTCTCCGCGTCAAGCCCAACTGGGCCAACACTAGTACCCATGTTGAGGCATCTGCTGCTAGGAGGGCTGTTGGTGAGGAGGAGGCTGGTGCAGAGAATGTTGCTGAGGACCGTGCTGCTAGGTCTTCCACACCTTCCTCTAAGCCGTTGTGGGCCAAGAAGTTAAAGGACAAGATGAAGACTCTCTTTTGCTTGCAGGCGAAGGGGCAGTGCAGGGTTCACGTGGCATCCAAGGAGAGTCACCGCGACGACAAGAAGGTCATGAGGCTCTTTGGAGAGGATGTCTCTGGCGGTTCTGAGGATAACATCACGCCAGAGGCTACATGGATGGCGAAGCAGGGTTATAGGTGGACTAGTTCCGAGGAGGACATCGAGGAGACCGTCCCCGCCGCCGAGTCTGACGAGGAGGACGAGGAGCAGTGGGATGACTTCTTTGCCTGAGCCACCCCGTGTGTGTAGGTGTCCTCTCTGCCTTTTTGGCGTCTCGATGCCAAAGGGGGAGACACTACTAGGGAAAAGCCTACCAGCAGCGAGGGTTTTGGGCCTCTCAGTAGCGCGGGCACCAGCGCTACTAATAAGGCGCTACAGCTAACGTATAGCAGTAGCGCCGGTTGTCCCACGCTACTGCTATACATGAATAGCTGTAGCGCTCTTTGGGAAAGGGCGCTACTAATATTATCTGCAGCGCTGTTTGCTGGGACGCGCTACTGACAATGCGGCGCTACTCTAAATTTCCCCCCTCACTACTACTAGTTTATTTATTAGTTTTTTCCTGCATATTTGTTTTGTATTTGTCTTGTATTTGAATAGGCTTTATACAATAACCTTTAGCATATCATACACATACAAATGTAATCATAGCATATACATACAATTAGTCTCATCAAATCATGTCATCATCATAATCATCATCCAACACAAAGTGGTCTCTCGTCATCATCTCGAAAATAGCGATACAAGTCTCGAATGATATGCAAATACATCTTCATCCATCTAAACAATGATATACGCGAGAAGAGCTATCACTTTGAGAACATGAGTTCGTATCCCTCTTTCGCATTAGCGTGAACCTCTAAACTAACTACTGCCTGTCGCTCGGAAACCGGAAGGGCCTGACACTCCGGCCACTTGTCGTATATATACTCCTGGCATAGCACTTCTTCGCCATCTATGATCTATGCACCTACATCATCACATGAGTCGATGATATGCAACATATATAGTTGAGCAACAGAAAGAGACAGACTTGGCAAAAATAAAAACAACATATCATAAGCATAAATAACAAAGTTCATCGTACCCCAAAATGCCCTAACTAGAGTGATTTTCGCTAGTCGAGGAGGAGGACGGTTTAATTACATCACAAATAAAGTTTCACCGTGCATAACTCAAAGTTTTGTCATACAGAAAGTATGGACTAAACGGACACATTGTCATATATCGACAATCACTCCAACATGTCGTTCCATCCATCCAAGTCAGGGAGATAGTCCCCGAGCCTAGTGAAAGGCTTTAGGTCGAGATGCTGAGAGGCTATCCATGTTCGGACATCTTCCCGTGACATTTGTCCTTCTCCGTAGAACATCCCTGTTTTTCCGACGACCTCCTTCATGATGATTTGGGCAAGTTCGCGCTGGATGTTATAGGACTCAACTCGAAGTCGATGATCCTCGATATCTCCTATGTCCTTTGCCCATTGCAGAATATGGGCATCGCCGGATCTAGGTGACATGCGAAGGTTCTGGTGATCCCGTCTGTACTCCAGCATGTGGTGTAGGACATAGAATCCATCATTAAGAGAATCGTTCGGTTGCTGGATGCAGCAGAAGTCGGTCTTATGGCCGAAGGCGACCCTGCCGCCCCTTCTCTTCTTGTCCCTGACCTCTCCACCCCTTGCCTGGTAGTAAAACATAGCACTGTCGAGAACATCCTTGATGTGGGAGTAATCCTTTTTGTGAATGTTCTTCGACGAGTCCAAGTAAAGAGCGTGGGAGAATCGGGGGTAGAGGATGATGAGGACGGCGCGCCTGCCGCTGCGCAAAATAAGTCCTCAAATTAATTAGCCTCCACCGTGCAAATGAATGATTGAAATCGAAGGAAGGATAGCAGCGCGGATGACTTACACGGGATGATAAGGCACAAGAATCGCCTCCTTGTCCTTATTGGCGAGCATGAAATTGACGATGTAATCCCTCGCGTATTCACGGTGATTTGCGCAGACTCCCAAGAAGCCCTCGTGCATGTAGTACGGGTCAGCGACACAGATATGAGATATCTGCTCAACCCCGATGATGTAGTTCATGTGCAAGGCATAAAGGCGGACAAACGTAAAATCCAGCTTCTTCACGTGAAACATGTCGAATATGTAATCGAATCGCAGGAAGAACTTATCCGCGGGGAAGCTGTCGACATACGGCATTTGCCGCGGAACGTTAACTATGTAGAGTGGGTATCCTGGAACTTTCGAGGCGATGAGGTCTTTCTCTACCCGCAGCACATCATCATGAAGTCTCTTTAGATCGCCGAATCTGGCCTATAGCGCTGTTGCAGGTAGGATTGGTTGACCAGGGATATGCCATTTATCCGCACCGGGGATATCTATACGGTCCTGAAGCCGAGGCTACTGAGGCGGCTGGATCATAGAAACAGCTTTTTTGCCTTTCCTCGCTCTCTTCCTAAACTTCTTTACTACCGGAAGGTCGTCCATAATATGTTGAGATGACAATTCAGGTACCGACTCATGACGCTCAAACCCTGAGGAGGCGCCAGTATAGACATACTGTTCAACAGCGCCATCGTCGTCCTCATCCTCATCCATGGCGATGTCATCAGCGACTAATGGAGCCTCCTCCTTACCCCGTCCGCTATCAACCAACCTGACACCCGACGATAATTGGGTAGGTGGGGTGTTGATGTTCATACCTTGCTGAGGCTGCGTGCTCGTGGGTGTGCTCCCGGCCGCCTCCAGACGAAGCAGACTCTTTGGCCACAACAGGACCCACCCAGCATTGCAACAATCACCAAGCCGCCGCGGTGTCTCGTCGTCATCCCCAAGTACTACTGGAGGAGGCAAATTCTCGTGGCCCGGTTTAACACTGGCCACGAAACCTTGAAGACGTTCGGGGGGATCGGCCGGCTGTGGAACAATGATTCCTTCGGCTCCATTATCGTCGTCTTCCCCACGTCCACCTTCTGGTCGCCGATGGTGTACAATATGGTGCACGGGGTTTCGTCGGCCTGCAAAGAAAAGTCTGCGATGTGAGACATCCGAAAGGCAACGAAAATGGGAGATTATACATTTATATTGAAGGGGGCCGGTGTGACAGATACCGTGAGGGCGTCGAGCTCAGCCAAAGACGAAGCACCGCCTAGCACGTCCGGTGCGGGAGCAGGTGCAGCTGCAGGTGCTGGTGCAACGCTAGTCGAGCTGCTCCCCACCAAGAAGTCAGCAAGGGGAAAGTCCGCTGCATCTTTTTTTGGATTTTGCCTGGTCCAATTGAAAACGGCCGGAACCAAGGTAGTAGAAATATCTAAAGCCACCTGTTTTGCGGCAGCTACCGCTGTTGCGACTGTCTCAGTTGATTTCTTCTCAACCGCAATCTCAACCCTCTTGTCGATGTTTTCTTCATTTAACCTCCATCTTTCCTTTCTCTCCTCCGTGGTCTCACGGTAGTACTTCTTCCACGTGGCGCCGTCTCCGACACCGTGCACGCGTCCATACGACGGTCGAGTATCCACCGGTTGTTGTTTCAATATGTTCAACGCCCGGTTGAATGGAGTGTCCCACTTGGGCCTCGCCAATGCCACAGACGGCGAGTCGCTTTCGGCCGCAATCCTGTGTTGCTCTCTCTGCAAAAGGCACAATGATCGTTTACAAATATGACTAACATGTGCAGTCAAATTGATCAGAAACTAAAATTACCAGCAGTCTCATGAACTCCGTAATGACCGGTGTTGTCTCGTAAACCTTTTTCACTGGGTCCCAACGGTGCCGGGCCCTAAGGACGTCACGCTCCTATGGGACGGTGAACTCCGCCAAGGGGTCTGGGATGCCCAGACTCGCGGCTTCCGCGTCCTCCTTGGCCCATTTGGACCTCTTTCCGCCATAACCACGGCTTCCGAGGTGGTGGCTCCCAATGTTCCTCTCTTGAAGCCCCTTCATGTACTTAGACTTTTTTTGGCATCTTCGGCCTCGCAAGCCTCCTTGAATATTTGAAACTGCTCTTCCGTGATTGTCGGATTATCCTTTACAATCTCAGAGTAGGGTTCCTTCTTGTTGATGATCCTTGCTTTCACTCGATTTTTCTAGGCGGCCAACACGTCGCTAAACTTGGTCATGGCATGTTTGTTTATCTTCTTCATTGCCGGGTCCTCATCTGGATCTTTATAATCCTTCTCATTCTGGCCCGGGAACAAGAATATCTGGTGAAACTTCTTTAGGAGGGAGCTCCTCATATTTTCTATCTTCTGTAGTTTCTCATCATTGATGGTGGAAGTTGTCTGTACGATGCAGCCTATTTGATTGCCGTAGCATCGACGCGCTTCCTCGGGCGCTGTTGGCTCAAAATTGCCGTCGTCCACCTCCGTGGCCACCACTCTAGTAGTCCTGAGTTTGTTAGGAACCCGTTGCCTCTTTGCTTTTGGTTCTACACCGGCTCCGCTCCCCGAGGCAGCGCCGGTCTCAGTCTCAGCGCCGGTCTCGATGCCTGTCTAAGTCTGAGCGTCGGTCTCAGTCTCAGCACCGGTCTGCGTGTCGGTCTCAGTCCCCGATGCCACCGGTGGGCCCAGCAATAACATCGGTTGATCATCGGTAAGGCTAAAAAATTCGTCTGCCGCCCGGTAGGCGTCGTCGCAATCACCAGAACCCTTTCCTTCATCGTTGCTAGCCATGTTTCCTATGATTAAATCTAGTCAATTAATTCTAGACGTAATAAAATGAATAATGACATAAAAAGGCCTATTGTTTTGCAGGAACGTTGACTCCTTCCTGGTGCGGCAAATCACACGGGCACTCGATATGTCCTAGTTTGTAGCACAAGTCATGCCAAAATTCACGGAAAATTTCGGCATGACCTTTGCTAAAAAGTGGACAAATCGAGAACCTGAAATTTGCCAGAACGGAAATGAATCAACATTCCGGCAAAATATATATAGGCCACTCAGCTTCATTGAAACAACAAAGCCACTTGGGCACAAACAACATGACCACTTCAATGAAAAGATATAATCAACAATAAAAGTCTAGGAAGGGATCATCTTTAAAATAAAACTTGCCTAAATAACCTAGATAATTAACCTAATCAAACTAGTTAACCTGACTAGTTCTCTGTCAAAGCCCTAACTAAATTTTTGCACTAACCTAGGTAATTAACCTAATTAAACTAGTTAACCTAACTACTTCTCTGTCAAAGCCCTAACTAAATTTTTGCCCTAAACTAGATAATTAACATAATTAAACTAGCTAACCTATGCATGAGAGAGGGAGGAGGGATGGGGGCTTACAGAGGATGGCTCCGGTGGTGGCGAGGGAGGCAGTGGTAGCGAGGGAGGCAGGGGCATCTCCGGTGACGGCGAGGGAGGCAGTTCTGGAGAGGGAGGATCCGGTGGCGTCGACGGCGGCTCCGGTGGCGTTGATGAGGCCGCGCGGCTCCATGGCGTTGGGGGCGGCTCCGATGGCGTCGACGGCGCACGGCTCTGGGGGCGTCGACGTCGGCAGGAGACAGCGACGAAGTGGGGCGACGACGAATCGGGGAGACGGCGGCGGGGTGGGTCGAGAGATTTGGGGGGCAAGTGGTGGCCGGGGGGGAAACGATTTTTTGGTTAAGTCAAAACTAGCGGTAGCGCGTTTCGCAGAACGCGCTATAGCTAAGGTAGCTATAGCGCTTTTTCCAAAACGCGCTACTGCTATACATATGTAAGTTTCTCTCTTTTTTATTTCCTTTTCTGTTTCTATAGCGGGGGTCCTCGAAACGCGCTGCAGCTGCGTTAGCTACAGCGCCTCTTACTAACACACGCTACAGCTAGGCCTTTCTCTGTTTTTTCGCTTTTTCATTTATTTTGCTTTACATTTTATTTTTTTTCTTTCATTTTTATTTACTTTTCTATTTGTTTCATTTTATTTTATTTCCATTAGCAGTAGCGCTGTTACAGGGAAATGCGCTGCTACTCATGCCCTAGCGGTAGCGCGCTTCCTGCAAGGCCGCTACTGCTATGCGTAGCCCATCGTTCCAGCAATGGGAATATTAGTAGTAGCGCTTTTACGGGCACACGCGCTACTGCTAGAATCGTATCTGCGGCGCGGTTTATTCTGAACCGCTACTGCTATCTAGCACTAGCGCCCTTTTTTAACCCGCGCTGTTGCTAAATTTCTGTGTATAAGGTTTTCCCTAGTAGTGAGCGAGTGTAGGGATTTGCGTGTTTGCGAGTCGTGTGTCGTGCTTGGTGTGTTTGCTTTGTCGTTTGAACCTCATTTGCCTTTGTTTGGTTTGTGCCTTCGTGACTTATCCTACATATGGTGTAAGACATATGCTCTCTATTCTATCTTAGTTAACTTATGGTTGTGCTATCGTGTCTAGTGTTAGCCTTCCTATTGCTAGATATGCCTTGTCTCTATAATATAGGGGGGGCATTGATCCTAGTATGTGTGCCGTGCAGTCCAAAGCACCCATATAGTTGGCACACATCTAGGGGGAGCCCGTCTATATTCTAGAGAGGAGGGGTTTGCATTTGCTTAATATTATTTCCCTTGTGCAAATCCTGTATTGTCATCAATCCACCAACAAGGGGGAGATTGTAAGGGCTTATTTATCCCTATGGTGTTTTGGTGATTGATGACAATGCGTTTGCGTCTAATCGTGTGCCTTGAGTATTCCAGACGTTTCATCGCTAGGCACAAGACGGCTTGGTGCCCCTCGAAGACTGTTGAAGACGGCGTCTTTTCTACGTTTCTTTTTGGTGGATTTGAGTCGTAGGAAAGCCGTACTATTAAGAGGGGGTCCGCGTCGGAAACGTTTGGGTGGAATCATCACGTACACATTTCTTTATTGTCCCCTCCTTTCCCCTGCACCTTGGAGCATCCTCCGTTGTTATCTCTTCACTTTGTTCTGGCTGCTGTGGTGGCTTGCGGTAGTCCTACTCCCAGGTGAGCGGTAGTACCGTAGGCACCAGCGGTAGTACCCTGCGGTGGCGCGGTAGTACCGCAGGTGCCCACGGTAGTGCGGGAGCGGCACTACCGTGGCCCCCTGGCCAAGTACCACTCCCTCGCGGTAGTAGGGGCGGATGTAATTTTTTACATCCGCACTACCACGGTAGTACCGCAACCCTTCCGCGGTAGTACCGTACTCAGCTGCCAGGCGGTAGTACCGCCCCCCTACGGTAGTACTGTGTCGGGTTTTTGCTTCTTCCATTTTCCAGCGAAAGTAGGCACGGATGTTTCCTCTTCCGCGCTCTTCCCAGGCTAGGGGTTTCCTGCCTTGCGGTAGAACCGCAAGGGGAGGGGCGGTAGTACCGCGCCCGCGGCAGTACCGCTGTCAGCACTTGTGCTATAGGTCTGCCCTAGCTGCAGCTAGTGCTGCGGTAGTACCACAGGCCTGCATGGTAGTACCGCGTGGCCATGCGGTAGTACCGCTAGTCAGCAAGCGGAAGTACCGTGTGGACCTGTGGTAGTACCGCTGACTTGGAGCGGTAGTACCGCTGGTTGCGGGCTGGTTGGTGGACAATGGTTGGATTGTTGCCCCCACTATAAAAGGGGGTCCCCTTCTTCCCCGTTGACTTATGTCTTCCAACCCTAAGCTCCAATTGTTGCTCTAAGCTCCATTTTCGCCCGATCTCACTCCCTAGCCAATCAAACTTATTGATTTGCTCGGGAGTGGTTGAGAAGGCCCCGATCTACACTTCCACCAAGAGAAATTTGATTCCCCCACTAATACCTTGCGGATCTTGTTACTCTTTGGTGTTTGAGCATCCTAGACGGTTGAGGTCACCGCGCAGCCATAGTACATTGTGGTGAAGCTTCGTGGTGTCGTTGGGAGCCTCCAATTGAGTTGTGGAGATTGCCCCAACCTTGTTTGTAAAGGTTCGGTCACCGCCTCCAAGGGCACCAATAGTGGAATCACGGCATCTCGCATTGTGTGAGGGTGTAAGGAGAATACGGTGGCCCAAGTGGCTTCTTGGGGAGCATTGTGCCTCCACACCACTCCAACGGAGACGTACTTCCCCTCAAAGGGAAGGAACTTCGGTAACACATCCTCGTCTCCACCGGCTCCACTCTTGGTTATCTCGTGCCTTTACTTGTGCAAGCTTATTTGAGCTATATCCTTTGCTTGCTTGTGTTCCTATCTTTGTTGCATCATATAGGTTGCCCACCTAGTTGCATATCTAGACAACCTACTTTGATGCAAAGTTTAAATTGTTAAAGAGAAGCTAAAAATTGTTAGTTGCCTATTCACCCCCCCCTCTAGTCAACCATATCGATCCTTTCACAACCAATGCATTATTCGATTCACGGGTACATATGTTCAAGAATTACATAAGCACCAAATAAAGAATGATGAACCATAGTTGTATACTTGTACTATTAAAGACGGTAAAGAAAGAGGTGAAATACATGCTGATTGCTAAACAAGGTGAAGCGGAATGCCCATATTGTGCCCTCCTCCATGCAGAAGGCACGCACGACTCTAGTCCAACCCCTTGTGATGGCCGACCGCCCATCCTTCACTATCTTCATGAACACATCTAGATAATCATCATGTTCTGGTAGAAATAATTTAACCTTTGCATGCCCACCAATCGTGTAGTTTGACAGGTAACCTTGAGTAAACTGCTTTGGGAACCACTTGAAAGGAAAAAGATTCAGACATTGTCATCTAACCCAACTCATTATGGGCAGTAAAAAGAGATGCAGAGTTCTTACTTACCATCCTACAGTTCGTTGTTGTCTTGGATAAACTGTAAACAAATAGTGTAATTGCCATCTTTTGACCCATTTTACTAACAACCTGATGTTGGTTCATTAGTATCTCATTGTGCCATGCGCAAAAAGGGTCGAAGCGCGGATCTTTAGCAGCAACATATGTACCTAAAAGCACCAAGTTAATATTGGAAGCTAAACAACAATTGCACAATGATGTAGTACAACACTCCCTCCGTCCCATTATATAATATATTATAACGTCCAATATACTCACATATTGGATGAATTAACATCTTATATTATGGGCCGATGGGAGTTTATTGCATTTCTATGAATTATCGACTGATTAACTGCTATTGTGGCCCTGTTTGGATCCATGGGTTAGAGTTAGTTTGAGCTAGTTTGGGCTCAGATAGCCCTAAAGTATCCAAACATAAGGTCTAGTTTGAGGTAGTTGCATCTAACCCACCCAAAAAAACTATCCCACCCAAGAGGTGCTAATTGGAGCTTGTTGTTGCTGCTGCTCTTCTACGTATATCTAGACATCATCAGAACATTAAGGTAACACTCTTCCTTGTTGCTATGTAGCCTATGATTACATATTTAGACATTCAGTACAGTGCATGTTGCTATGTAGCCTTAGATATATTACATATGGCCCTAGTTAACCTAACGATAAATGGGTTAGAGATATATTCAGTTAAAAGTACGATTCACTTATTAGTCCCTTATCAGCCCCCGGCCTATATGGTACCATCTATCGATATCCTCAACAGTGAGTATATGTAAGCCATGGGATGAAACTAACCTCGATGGAAAACAACAGTAGTTCCCAAAATTGTCCTGTGTAAGTACATCGAGAGGCATGTTTAGCAGAAGAGGCTAAACATGAACCAAATATATCCATCGTAGATAAAATAATCTCCAAAAGATAGCTTCAGTGTGGAGGTTTAAGCATGCTAGTTAAGCAAAACAAGTGGAAAGGTGTGTTAACTGCAACATGCCTAACATTTAACAACAAGCTAACATAGTCACTCAAACTGGTATTGTCCCGGTCTATGTACACTGGTTATTGTTAAATAAAAATGGAAAGGCATGTTAACTACAACGTGCAGCAACCAAATGTAGTCATTCATAGTGGTATTGTTGAAACTGGTATTGATGAAATTGAACTGAACAGTTCATACTTGCACATATAGAACATCATGTTGTGAATAACCGGAATAAACAAGGTGTCGGATTCGGGGTTCTGCGGACCCTTGAGGGGATCGAACACTGGGGTGTGTGCAAAGAACTCCCTCTTCCCAACCTGTCGGCTCAACGATTCCACAACCTAGCTCGACGAACCCGAGGGACAAGGGACACAGTAGTCTATCCTGGTTCGGGCCACCTTGCGGTGTAATACCCTACTCCAGCTTTGTGGTGGATTTCCTCGAGGGGCTGAGGATGAACTAGTACAGTGGATGAACAGCCTCAGGAGGAGAGGTGTTCTTAAGCTCGATGAGCTGCTGAGGTGGTTAAGGTGGAATGGATCTGATCCTGTCTATCTGTCTCTCTCCCTCCCATCTCTACGGTGGTGGTTAGGTCCTATTTATAGTCGCCTAGGTCCTCTTCCAAAATGTAAGCGGGAAGGGATCCCACAACGGCCAAATTTGAAGGGAGAACTAGTACAAGCTATCCTGACAAAAGTAGTCTTCGCCTGCAAAAAGGCTCTGGTGGTGACGCTGCAGTGGGCTCCGGGATGACCTCTGTCGTATCGTCCTGGCGGTCTTGGTCTCGTCGCACCAATATGGAAACCTTTGCTTGATTCCTCGGGACTCTGCGCCTATGCTTTCCACCTTGGCACCAAAGGGGAAACTAGTACACTGCGTCCGCTGGCGCCTGCCTGGCCTTGGTCGTCATGGCTCACGTCATGTGAACCTCGTGAGGTGCACCTTGCATTGATATCTCCGCTCCTCGGGAGCCAGCCTAGTGAGGCCGCCCCTCAGGGAGGTCTTGGTGTCGTCCGCCTCATGAGGCTTGGCCCCTCGCGAGGGTCTTGGGTCGTTGTTGATGAAGCTGGCCGTACTGGGCCATTGATGGAGCCACTGTAACGCCCCGAGACCGTTGCGCCAGGTGTCTTCTAGTTATTCGATGGTGTTGCCATGTCATTCGCTTGCGTGTTGCATATTATCATGTCATCATGTGCATTGCATCATCATGTTTTAAAAACTTGCATCTGTCCCGGTCTCCTCGCTGCTTCCGTTGTCCGTTCTGAGCCCAGACACACTCGCACGCGCCCGCGGCACGTCCGAAATATTATTTTATAAGTGGCCGCAAAATGTTCTCGGAATGGGATGAGAGTTGACGTGTGGTCTTATTATACTGTAGATAGACTGCCTGTCAAGTTTCATCGCATTCAGAGTTCGTTTGATGCCTCAACGGATAACTATACCGACATTATAGTCGGTCCAACGTCGGACGTTTTCGGTCTCCGGAAACAGTCGTCGGGTCTCTCTCTCTTCTGTTCTCTCAGCCCAAAGCTTTCTGCATAGTCCGCTGACAACCGCCAGACCCCGAAACCCTCTCTGCACAGTGCATTGAACCCCTCACGTGCGCGTCCGAAACTGTCCCGAACCCGACCCGTGTTGTCGTTACCAATGGGTCTGGATCATCCCCAAACATCTTCAAAACATCACCGTTTTCTCAGTTGGACTTCCTAGTCTATTTTTCTCCACCGCTCGATTTTATTTGGAGGGACGGATTAGCCCCTAAACTCTCCCTTTTTCCTTATATATATACTCCCTAGTCTAAATCTAGACCAAACCCTAGAAACTAGGTCTTTTGTCCCCCTCAGCCGCCGCCACACTCCAAATCCCCCTAGGGATCGATCCCACCGCCGCCACTCACTTCCTCGGTTTCCACGCCGAACCAACCCCTGCATCCCTCTAGATCCAAACCTCCACCCAACCAGATCCACTCCACCTTCCCTGAAACCCCTCCTCGCTTTCACCACCACACCAACCCGAGCCCCCTGCTCCCTGCCTCCTCCTTGTCGCAATTGAATACGAGCGCGCCACCAGTGACGTGCAGGCCGACCCCTTCGCTGCTACTCCCCTTCTCTTTCCTTCTCCTTCCCGCATCTACTCCCTCCTCTCACATCTCTCTCTCTCACAGGAACCAAACCATGCTGCCTCCGCTTCGATCCGGCAGGAAACGGGAGTTACAGAACCGCATACCTCTCGCCCTTGGACCCGAACGCCATCGAGCTCCCGTGCCAACCCCTCTCCATCCTTCCGCTCATCGGAGTAGGCTACCAGCGACCACCTCCAATAGGACCGCACCCCTCCTCTCTGTCTTCTTCTCCTCCCTCTCCCGATTTCTTTCTCTCTCACGCACCTCCCTCTCTCTCAGGTACGCCATGAGCAACACCAGGGATGTGCTCCACCAGCCGACGCCTAGTTCCCGCCGCGGCCCTGCTCCGTTCGTCGCTTTCTCCGTCAGATCCGGCGATTCCTCTGCGCCCCGGTCTTGTCACTTCCTTCAGGTCATCGCGCGGCACGCCAAGTCCCTCCCTCGCTGCAAGACCTCGCCGGAGCCCCTCGATGTCCACAGCTGCAGTCCCTTGCTCCTCCGCAACCCCGAGCTCGGTGCCATCCTCTGCTCGTTCCCGGCCTTCCTCGTCTTGCCCCGTCGACGTCCTCGCTGGACCACCGCCGCCGCTGCTCGTCTTCCTGTCGAGAAGAGGAGGAGAACGCCTCTGCCTCCAGTCGATCGATGCGACCGCGTTGACCCTTCCCCGAGCGCCAAGGCCCAGCGTGCCAGCTGCCGCTGCGTCCAGACCGAGTGCCTGGGCCGGCCTCGACTTATGCTTCGTCGCGACCCAGCCTCTCCACCAGCCGGTCTCCTCTCCGAACGGGCCAAGGCCCAATGTGAGCAGCTCCCCAGCTCTGTTCCAGATCCAGCCTGTTACATGTTTTTTTTCGTCCAGCGATTTTCCTAATTTTCCAGGGTTCTGCCAGTTTTGCAGAAACACCCTTGCACTTCATGCATTTAATAACTTCACAACCGTGCATCGGATTAAAATGTTTTATATATGAAACTTGCTTAGAATTTTGTCTAGATTCATAATATCCAACTTTCATCTATGTTTGAAATGTTTAAAATGTTGTTTGATTAAATTTTCTCCTATGTCATGTTAAAATGCTTTAATTCATAACTAATTAACCGTAGCTTCGAACTTAACAAACTTTATATGTAAATGGGGTAGAAAAATGTCTAGTTTAACATGGTGGCATCACTTTGCATGTTTAACTACCCTAAAATTGTGTTAAGGGCAGAACAATACCAAATCCATTAATATGCTTATGGGGATTTACCGGAATTGTTGTTCGTTGTTTCCGGTCTCATTTAAACTTGTCTAGATAGGTAGTTTTGTTTTTCTTCATCTCTTGCCATGTTTAACAACATTTAATATTGTTGGGTACATAAACAAGATGGAAACTAAATAACTTGAATGTGGTGTTTCGTCAATATGCAACGGAGTTGCATGTTGAGCTCCACTTAATTTGTAGGGTTGTTTGTGCACTTTGCCATGTCATGCCTCATTAAACCGGACATGCATCATACTTGTTTGCGCATCGTGCCATGCTTATGTGATGATTGTTTACTATGTTGTTTGCTTTCTTTCTGGTGTACTTCTTCTCGGTAATCCGGCAACGTCGTGTTGTGAGGATTCGTTCGACTACGTCCGTTTGTCTTCTTCATGGACTCGTTATTCTTCCTTTCGGGATCTCAGGCAAGATGACCATACCCTCGAAATTACTTCTATCTTTGCTTGCTAGTTGCTCGCTCTTTTGCTATGCCTATGCTACGATACCTACCACATGCTTTATCATGCCTCCCATATTGCCATGTCAAACTTCTAACCCACCTTGTCCTAGCAAACCGTTGTTTGGCTATGTTACCGCTTTGCTCAGCCCCTCTTATAGCGTTGCTAGTTGCAGGTAAAGATTGGAGTTTGTTCCTTGTTGGAACATGGATATTTTGTTGGGATATCACAATATCTCTTATTTAATTAATGCATCTATATACTTGGGAAAGGGTGGAAGGCTCGGCCTTATGCCTGGTGTTTTGTTCCACTATTGACGCCGTAGTTTCCGTCATATCGGTGTTATGTTCCCGGATTTTGCATTCCTTACATAGTTGGGTTATAATGGGATCCCCTTGACAGTTCGCCTTGAATAAAACTCCTCCAGCAATGCCCAACATTGGTTTTACCATTCACCACCTAGCATCTTTTTCCCTTGGGTTCCGCGGACTCAAGGGTCATCTTTATTTAACCCCCCCCGGGCCAATGCTCCTCTGAGTGGTTGTCCAAACTTGAGCCCTGTGCAGCGCCCCCTTGGGGAAACTCGAGGTTTGCTTTTAGTTGTACAGAGTGCTCATCTGAGTGTGCCCTGAGAACGAGATATGTGCAGCTCCTATCGGGATTTGTCGGCACATTCGGGCGGTGTTGCTGGACTTGTTTTACCATTGTCGAGGATGTCTTGTAACCGGGATGCCGAGTCTGATTGGATTGTCTTGGGAGAAGGAATATCCTTCGTTGACCGTGAGAGCTTGTGATGGGCTAAGTTGGGACACCCCTGCAGGGATTTGATCTTTCGAAAGCCGTGCCCACGGTTATGGGCAGATGGGAATTTATTAGTGTCCGGTTGTAGAAAACCTGAAACTTATCTTAATTAAAATGCATCAACCGCGTGTGTAGCCGTGATGGTCTCTTTCCGGCGGAGTCCGGGAAGTGAACACGGTGTTGGAGTTATGCTTGACTTAAGTAGTCTAGGATCACTTCTTGATCATAGAATCTCGAACGTGCTTTGCCTTCTCTTCTCGCTCTCATTTGCGCATGTTAGCCACCATACATGCTAGTGCTTGCTGCAGCTCCACCTCACTACCTTTTACTACCTATAAGCTTAAATAGTCTTGATCGCAAGGGTGTGAGATTGCTGAGTCCCTGTGACTCATAGATACTTCCAAAACCAGTTTGCAGGTGCCGATGATACTGTGCAGGTGACGCAACCGAGCTCAAGGAGGAGCTCGATGAAGATCTCGTTCATTGTGTTGTTTTGTTTGTTGATCAGTAGTGGAGCCCAGTTGGGACGATCGTGGATCTGTGTATTATTTGGGGTAGTCTTCTTTTATTTTGGTTCCGTAGTCGGACCTTGAGTGTATTTGGATGAATGTAATGCTTTATTCATGTATTGCGTGAAGTGGCGATTGTAAGCCAACTATGTATCCTTTTCCCTTATTCATTACATGGGTTGTTGTGAAGATTACCTCACTTGGGACATTGCTTTCAATGCGGTTATGCCTCTAAATCGTGCTTTGACACGTGGAAGATATAGCCGCATCGAGGGCGTTACAGCCACCCCGTGGGCCGCAGGCAAGCAAGTCTAGGTACCCTCGTTCCCAGGACGCCGACAGTAGCCCCCGGGCCTAAGGCGCACTCGAACTTGGCTTAGAGGCGAAGCCAAAGGGCAAGGGTGGAGCGCCACAGGCCCCAACCAACTGTGGCCTCGGTCGACGCATGGAAATTGATGGGACGTGGGCGCCTCTGCTTCCCCACACTACCTTGGCAACCGTTCGACTTGACGAGACTCTGCTGCATGCAAGGGGAAATCATCATTACGTGCGATCGTGGAGGCCGGCGGTTGACCTCCTCCTGGCTATTAATGAGGGGAGGGGCGGAGCCCCCCTTGCTCATCTCTGTCTTCCCGCAGTCTGCTTCTTCTTCTTCTTCTTCTTCTTCCTGGTCTCTCCATCTTGCTGACTTGCCGTAGCACCCATGGCGCCGATTAGGAGGTTTTCCGCGGTGGAAAAGGGAAAGACCCCCCTCGGGGAGCCTGAACTGCTCCCACCGAAGAAGAGGTCCAGGCTTCCTCACGACTCCGGGGGGAGGCAGGAAGTGATCCGGCCCTGGTACGAGCGGACACCACATGGCTTCCCGCTCGCTCTGTACGCCCGGGCGCAAGGCTAAGGAGAAGGCGGTAGTGCTCCACACGGCGCGAGCCGCGGCCGCGGGGATCAGGTTGGGGCTGTGCGGCCGGCCGGCCCGCGAACCCACGCCGAAGGCTCCTCGCGTGAGTTCGTAATGTGGGCGGCGATGCCACCACGCACGTGGATCCAGTTCCTGCAGTTCTTCGCCGAAGAGATGCCGCTAAGGGCCCGCTCGAGCTGTGGCTGTAGCACGTCGGGTGCTACATTCTGGCCATGGGGTGGAGGTCGAGGTCGTCTCCCCTAGCAAGATCTTTGTGACCTGAGGATGGGGCGAGGTTGCCCGTGCCTGCCGTGCGAAGGGGTCCCTCGCCATCCATTTCAAGTATGATGGCGCCTCCACGCTGTTCTTCAAGGTATTCGATGAGGAAGGCCACCGCTTGGAGCGCTACCCCAAAGGAAACCGTCAGCATGGTGAGGCGGCGGGCGCAAGGCCTGCCGCTGGTCCTGCCGTCAGCTCCTCCGGCAGCAGTGACGACTCCCGGGAGTCCAGCGACTCTCCCCAACCAGCGAGTCTTCGGAGTCGAGCGATGATAGCTACGTGCCCCCGAGCTCTCACCATGCCTAGAATGCGGCTGCGACCTCCGCCCGGCGTCGACGGTGATCTAGATGGAGTTTGTGTCAGCCTCACGTGGCCCACTGTTGATGATGGCATTGGCGGCGGTGCCCATAGTCGAGGCTTCTTGAAGTTGTTCTCCTTTCATTCCCTGCGAGGAATTGAAATGAACCCTGTGGGGGTATGTATAAAACTTGTAATGCTTTTGCTCCACTGTTTACTGTTCTTAGCATGAGACTGCGGCTGCATGTCTCGTTCTGGCATTACTCCCCCTTTTCATCTCACGGTAACTTTAGCGCTCTATGCCGACAGGTCCTAGCCCCATCCAGGCTTCAGTTGTCGCTGGTATACCAGGTCGCGATATCGTGGTCAAGGCCAGGAGGTGAGCGGCCCGAGGTCCGGTAAGAGCTCCCGAGGCGCGATGCTCAAGAGGTCCCCTTTGGCATGCAAGCAGCTCCCTGGAGGCCGAAAAGTGAAGTAGTACTGTCGGAGCGAGTTTATTAGAGCGGGGAACTTCGGACGGAGAGATTCATGCCATCATGCATGGGTGACTTATCTTTTGGCAAGTCTGTGGTGGTTCCTCGCGCGACGCCTGACTTCAGCTTTGGTGGTGCTACTAGGTAGGGCTCACGACGGCCTCCCTTTTCTTTGCTCATCTCAGCACTCTGCGTCCTTGGGTCCCAACCCTCGAGCGAGACTCAGCAGCCGCTGGTATGCCAGGTCGCGGTGCTGTGGTCAAGGCCAGGGGGGAGGGCTGGAGAATCAGTAGGAGCTCGCCGTCGATGAGGGTCCTGGTGACGGCCACCTGGCAGATGGTGGGGGTGCATAGCATCGAGAGCGCGCCCGAACCGATGGGGTTGAAGGGGTGGTCATCTGAGTCGAAGGTTAGTTCAGCCTCGGGCGCCACCCAGCCCGGGGGGGCTTCTCGATGCTTGGAGGCGGTGCTGATCTGGCGGGTGAACGGCTTGACGTCGTGGCTCGAGGGTGGTGCCTGTGAGCCACCCAGGAGAGCTGCGATGACGGGTGGCACTGGTGCGGCATAACGGGCGAGGAAGAGGTCGCGCAGCTCCTCCCAGGAGGTCACAGAAGCCATCGGCAGGTGGAGGAGCCACGCGCGTGGGTCACCGGTGAGGGCCATGGGAAACTAGTTGGCCATCACTCGGTCGTCGCCCCTGGCTTTGAGGACGGCCTCCTCATACGCCAGCAGGAAAACCAGCGGATCCGTCGCGCTGTTGTAGCACGGCGGCATCTGAGGCTTGAACTTGTGCGGCCACTGCACCCGTCACAAGGTGGGGGCCAAGGCTCGGAGCCCCCCGGCCCAGTGCCGGCATAGGTTGCCGGAGCGGGCGGCGTGTTGTCCGCCATGAGGGCGGAATGCGATGTTGGTGGAGAGCGGGTCGTCGAGAGGGAGAACTCCGGCGCACCCCTACCTGGCGCACCAAATGTCGGATTTCGGGTTTCGGCAGACCCTTAAGGTTCGAACTTTGGGGTGCGCACGGAGATCTTTCCCCTACCGACTCGCGCTTCTATGGCTCGCAAGAAATCTAGGCTGGAAAGAAGAACACACAAAGGACACGAGGTTTATACTGGTTTGGGCCACCGATGTGGTGTAATATCCTACTCCAGTGTGTGGTGTGGTGGATTGCCTCAGGGGCTGATGATGAACAATACAGGGGGGAGAACGGCCTCGCGAGAGGTGTTCTTGAGTTGGTGCGGTGTGTTCTACTCGGTCTGAATCCCCCCCCCCCTCTTATGGTGGCTAGTCCTACTTATAGAGGCCCTGGTCCTCTTCCCAAAATGTGAGCGGGAAGGGCGCCAACAATTGGCCATTTTGAAGGGGAACATCTAGTACAAGTTATCCTGACCAAAGGTGGTCTTCGGCTGCCGAAAGCACTGGTGATGACGCTGTCTTGGGCCCCACGATGACCTCCGTCCTGCCGCTCTGCTGGTCTTGGTCTCGTTGCACCGGAATGGTAACCTTTGCCCGATGCCTTGGACTATGCTTGTTCCCTTTGCACCGAAGGGGAAACAAGGACACTGCATAGGCCGGTACCCGCTTGGCGCCCACCTGATCTCGATCGTCATGGCTTGCATCACGGGCTCCTCGCGAGGTGCCCCTGCCTTGATCTCTCCGCCTCCTCGCGAGCCTGCCTAATGAGGCTCCTCCTGAGGAAGCTTCCTGTTGTTCGCCCCGCAGGGCTTGGCCCCTCGCGAGGGTCTTGAGTTTGAGCTGCTGAAGCTGGGCCGCACTGGGCCCCCACTCGAGCCACGCCGCAGGCTGCAGGCAGGCAAGTCTGGGGACCCCCATTCCCAGAACGCCGACAACATCGTGTCCCTTGTCTTTTGTTACCATCGATCCTTAGACGCACAGTTCGGGACCCCCTACCCGAGATCTGTCGGCTTTGACATCGACAGCCGCCAAGAAGAATAAGAAGAAATTGACTGCTTTCGAGATGCTGGGTCTGGACGATGGTTATGAGTCAGAAGTAGACCTTGATTCTCTTGGCTCCTTTTTCAACCATCTTATTGACACTGATTATCATCGGGATGACACGGGAACCAGTCAAGAAGTTGAAGAAGAGGTAACTAGTATTTCCTCTGACTCAGAGCCTTTGCCCAGATAGAAAATTCGACGGGTAACCTGGAAAGTTAGCTTTTCAAACCCCTTAGCTCATTTGGATCCTCACTTTCTTTTGAAGCAACAGCAGCACGAGAACCGATGACAAACTCGGACCAGCGGAGGTGAAGAGTTATCATCCGGCTTACCGAATACTCCCGCTCCACGAAAACGTCGAAACGAGGTCTTTCAAAATTTAGACTCTTTTTATCCACTGGCGAGTCTCATTCGCCAGCCACTTAATTCTTCTGATTCAAACTATCAGGAGGCTTCTCGCTCTTCCTCCAGCGACTCATCACAGACCCAGCTGCCGGTTTTCAAAACTGCCCCTAGGTAACAACAACCACTTTTAATCTCTACGTCCTTATGCTTTTTACTTGTACTGACCTCTCATAACATGTGCAGTGGAAAAGCAAAGCTTAGGAAAAAAGCAAGGATGACCAAACCGGCTGAAGAGCCAAAGCCCATGAACCGGAACAGCAAACTCCAGCCTCTGACACCTCCATGCCACAACCTCAAGAGCCTGTCAATGATGTTCCACCAGAAATTCCTGACCTCTCCAGTGACCCTGCAAATGTCAATCCTTTGAGTACTGAATCTTCAAGCCTCATTAAACTGTCAAGAACACCTGCCGACGATGTTGTGATCACTAGGACCGGCTTCAAAGAACCGGGACAACCCACTGTCTTGGCCAAGCACTCTGCTAAGGAGGAGTTCATCGAAAGACGGAAAGTTTGATTTGATATTGCTGATTACTCTCAACTAAGCGTCGATGAAGTACTCTCTGGCTATCTCAACCAAGTTCATACCAGCCACGATCTTGAGATTGACATGGTGAAACAGATGCACCATAAGTATGAGGTATGAATTTCGACTTAATACATTATGCATATCCCGTCAGCCCCCAAGTCTAATGCGTATGATAAGATTGAATATGATGTAGACTTAAAGTAGCTATGAGTATAAAAAACATCTTTGGTAGAATCCTTCAAAGGCTAGCTTTCACCATTAGAGTTAAACCGTATGGCCGGTTTAATCAGCATGAATGAACCGGTACTTGCGCATCATTGTTTATAAATCAGAACTTACTTGCGTAGCCCCCATGAGCCAGTTGTGGTCATTTGCAACGCAGCGGGGTCATGATGAAGTAGTAACAAGACATGCAATGTGCATTAGCCCCCAAGTGACAAGTACTCTTGCTTGCAAAGTGCTTGGGACTTATTTATATAAGCCGTTTGTATGAAGAATTTTTTTGGCAGGAATTAGCCCCCAAGTGCCAAGTGTTGTTGCTTGCAAAATGCTTGGGACTTCATTCATATAAACTGACTTATGAATATGGTTTCAGACTGTGCCTATACAGGACACCACTGCTCAACTTCAATCAGAATTGGCTGATGCAAAGACTCGACTAGAGGTTCAAGAATCTGAGACCGGGAAAGCCGACTTAAAGTTCAAATTTAGTCTGGAGGAGACAGAAAAACTGAAGACCAGTTTTGATGCTGAAAGAACCGCCTGGGCAGAAGAGAAAACTGCTCTTACACAGCGGGCTGAAAAGGTAGAAGCTGATCTTCAAAAGGTGACCACTGAGCTTACCGGTTTAAAACACCGTGTATCCCAGATGGTTTCTGCTATCTTTGGTGAGTCGCCTTGCTAGCATCAAAATTGAATCTTCTTCTTTTTATATCATAACCCGCCGTTGATCACTCCACAATTGTTACACGGGTCTGAGGAGCATCAACCTTAGTCAAGATACACTGATGAAGCTTAAAGCCGTATATACGCTTGTTGAATAGCTATATACCGGAACTCAACACACGCTAGCCATAATTTCTCCAACAAATCAAGGACCCAATCTATTGAGTGACGTCTTGAAAAACTTGTTGATTCCGCCTGCGAGGATTCAAGAGATCAAATGGTCATGTGCAAGAGTTGGCACCGTGACGGCCTTGAGCCGTGCTAAGGCATGGTTACCACAGTAGACCCGGCCGAGGTAGCTATCGGGTATCCAAGTTTGAAAGAAGATGGCACTTCTTTTGACCAGAAATACTTTGCTGCATGTGTAGAAATACGTCCTCTGGCGACTCTGATTGCTGATGAAACAAATCTCTCAAAATATCAGCCGGCCTATGATGCGGAAAACTAGAAGATGCCCACAGTGGCTTATAAAGTGATGGATTTGATTCCTCCAATCCGTAAGCATACTTTCGCCCCTGAAGTTCATCTATCCGACCTTATAGATGATGAAGCTGAATTCCAAGCCTTACATGGCATTGACTGGTCATCACCAATCTTCCAGACGACGGAGGACGAAGAACCGGAGAAGGATGATCCGGAAGCTTCAAGTCATCAAGGCCAAGAAGATTGATCCATTGGGCGGTTTAAACATTTGATCTTCCAAAAAATACTTGACCTTTTTGGCTCACTGAGTCATGTAATAGTCTAGTGAAACCTTGATTTGTGGTGCCATTGTGCACATTTTGTTTTGCGCAAACTACTGATCCGTTAGTTGAAAGATGACCACTTTATGCTTATGATAGCGTTGATTTATGCAGATCAAATTTAGCAATACCCTGCACACAAACAGATCACAAGTACCCTAGTGGTTTACCGCAGGGCGCGTCATAATATCCTATATAAACCACTGGTAACTAAAATAGGTCATAACCAGGGCCAATTTAATCATAATCATATAGAATCAAAAACTATTATACCTGTGATTTTTGATCGCACTCCCGGCTTATCATACCAGTGAAGTGAGGGTGTCAACCCAGAAAGATTGTACACATAACGCCCTGTTTAATTGACATATACTTGCCGGTTTGTAGCGCCTTATATAGCAAGGGGTAATATCCCAAAGTTTAAAGCCAAAACTCCTAGCACATAGGCGATTATCATATACTGGCGACTTATAGTCCGAAGCCAGTCCGGGTTATCAAACTCCAGATATGTTTAAGCATGATCCATAAGGGTGAAGGCTTCATGGCCTGAATTGACTCAAGCCATATGTTAATATGGCGTAAATACATGACTCCAAAAAATGCTCAGAAAAAAATAATGAATCAAAATCGAAAAAATGAGGCGTTCATAGGCCGCCAAGCCTAAAGCTCCAAGGCTTTTATGGGCCGCCAAGCCACTGAGTTAACCTTTTACACTTTGTGAATCTAGCCTCACATGACTGCAGTTTTAACCTTGACAAGTTCAGGGTCTATGTAAGATTGACTGTCAAGAGTTCGGCCTATCATTCTGGGATTGCCTGGGCGGAGTGGCAGATTCTACAAAGCAGGATAACCCGGAAATTTTTGGTGAATACACCTGGTGTTCCAAGCCAGTTCACAATTGTGGTAACGCTATGTTCTCTTTGGTGAATACACCTATGTTTGAACAGGAAGCCCCCATGTGCTTTAGGTCATATAAGCCGGACCAAGAGGGATATTCATAGCTATGCTCAATGAGCAGGAAGCCCCCAAATGGCTTGTGGCATTGAGCCGATCAAGAGGGATATTCACAGCTATGCTCAATGAGCAGGAAGCCCCCAAGTGACCTATGGCATTGAGCCGATCAAGAGGGATATTCACAGCTATGCTCAATGAGCAGGAAGCCCCCAAGTGACATGTGGCATTGAGCCGATCAAGAGGGATATTCACAGCCATGCTCAATGAGCAGGAAGCCCCCAAGTGACCTGTGGCATTGAGCCGATCAAGAGGGATATTCACAGCTATGCTGAATGATCAGGAAGCCCCCAAGTGACCTGTGGCATTGAGCCGATCAAGAGGAATATTCACAGCTATGCTCAATGAGCAGGAAGCCCCCAAATGACCATATGAAGATGTGGCATTGCGCCGGATCAAGAGGGATATTCACAGCTATGCTCAATGAGAAGGAAGCCCCCAAATGTCCAATTGTAGTGAAAAGAACTCATTATTCTTTGAGATGAAACAAAAAGAGGCCCTGTATTAGTAGGGGTGCCATCTTTATTATAATCATCATAATATATACATTGTCGAGATATGTACATTGTAGGAGTCGGTGGCTCAAGTGTAGTAAGGCCGAAGATGAGCAATATTCCACGGCCGACGGGTCCCCTCCTCCGATGTGTGTGAGTCCTTGTGGTCTCGAACATCGACAAGATAGTATGACCCGTTGTTCAGATTCTTGCTGACCACAAAAGGCCCTTCCCAAGGTGGGGATAGTTTATGCATATCAGTCTGATCCTGAATAAGCCAGAGAAACAAGTCACCTTCTTGAAAGGTTCTGGTCTTAACCCGACGGCTATGATAACGACGCAGATCTTGTTGGTAAATCGTTGATCGAGCCGCCGCGAGGTCACGCTCCTCATCTAATAGGTCAAGTGCATCCTCACGTGCTTTTTCATTGTCAGCCTCAACATAAGCCGCCACGCGGGGTGAGTCGTGACGGATGTCACTAGGGAGAACCCCATATGCTCCATAAACC
This sequence comes from Triticum urartu, assembly GCF_003073215.2. Lineage (NCBI taxonomy): Eukaryota > Viridiplantae > Streptophyta > Magnoliopsida > Poales > Poaceae > Triticum > Triticum urartu. The sequence continues at coordinate 158,631,213 of NC_053022.1, read as the reverse complement.
ATGAAGAAAGGCATGTAACCCATAGATCTGTTGGGGTAGTATTCATACTCCATAACACTAAGGGTAACACAAAGGCGTGCTTCCCGACGGGTTGAAACCGGGCGGGTCGTGCACGCTGAGCCGTCTCAATGATGTCGGTGCAGATGGCCAGCTCAGGGCCCGGTTCGCCGATCTTGCCGATGAAGACATGCATTTCGCCGAAGGGGGCCCGGTACCCGTACTCGATAGAGCCGGCCTCGGGGCCCCAACCCGCGTCGTCGATGTAGAGCTTGCCGCGGCGACTTTTGGTCATCCGTCCCACAGCATATCCCTTGATCCCTTTGAAGTTGCCCTTCAAGAACTCAAAACCACCATGCGCTGGCCCCGCGGTGGGCGCTAACTGTCATGGAATTGTCATGGGAGATGTCCTAGTGTGAGGACTTAGTCGTGCAGCCACCGCAACTAGGCTGGCTTAAAGGGGTTAAACGGGACAAAGGACACAGGGAGTTTACACTAGTTCGCCCCCTTGTGGTGAAGGTAAAAGCCTAATCCAGTTTGAGGTGGTATTGCAAATGTCTTGATTACCAGGGAGTGAATACGCTTGACCTTGCTTTTGATCTGTTATCTCTTGCCTTCAGCCGCCTCCGGGTTGTCCATTTATATACATAGGTTGACGCCCAGCGGCCTACAGAGCCCCGGTTGGCTCATAAACGTGTCTGGTCCAATGACTAACTACACTTGCCTTAAATACAAGTCATACATATATGGCGGTTTTATCCCTATGGGCCTTAAGCTGCCCTTGGGGCTTGGGCCCTTTAGTGGATCTGCTTCATGAATCGCCATCGTTAACATCTTCATGGGCTTCAGTTTGATGAACCACCATTGCGATAATCCGGCCCCTCCTGGGTGGGTCATGCCCAATAGTCATATCCCAAACACTAGGTGCGCTCCGTGTTGTCGCAGATGGGCTCCTTCCCCTTGGAAGAGCATGGCTGTAGGGTGCCCTCCCTGATGTCGTAGATGGGCTCTTTCCCCTGGGAAGAGCAGATGGGCTCTTTCCCCTTGGAAGAGCCGAAGAGGGTGCCCTCCTTGTGGTCGCCGTCGATGAGGTCTAACTTGGAAGTTGTGGATCCCAAGCCAGCGTCATGGAACATGTCCTTCAGAAATGACAAAATGGGCTCGATGGCCATGTAGGATGACAAATTCTTGACGGTGAGCCAGAGGAGATCAGCGGCAGCGCCATGGATGAGATCGACGATGGTTGACTGAGGGGTTCGGGGTGGGCCACTTAACCTATGACATAGCCCGTGTGAGGTCGTCATTGTCGACGACCTCGATGTCGTTGTCGGTGTCCATGACATACCCGCATACTCTAACCCGCTGATTGAGTGCCTGCTACCAGTAATGGTCGTCAGCTTCCTCGGCGGCCACCTCGGCGATGTCGGGCGAAGAGGCCGCGATACACCTCTTTTGGGGGAGTCGCTCCTCGAGCTCCACGGGAATCGTAGCCAGGCTTAGGTTGCAACAATCTGGAGTGGGCGATGGGTATGGGACTGTGGGAAAGGGGGCATTTGGCAGGCGTCATCTAAGAAACTCAAGGTGGCCTGGGTAAGCAGATCGGTGGGTAAACAGCACGGGCAAACCGGCAGATGTTGACAATGGAGGCCTTGCGGCGGCGGCGATGGCGACCTTGCTAGGGTTTTGAGCGAGGGATGGGTTCTCGTGGTGGGGTGCGCGCCCGCCTGAGGAGTTTTGGGGGAGTGTGGAGGGGTGTTTGAGGAAATGACGCGGCTACTGAAAATTTTACTATGCGCGAGTAAAATGCCGGGGCTATTGAAAATTTGGATGATGGTGCATCGCACACGGTCCAAAAATAACAACCATGTGTTATGAAACAGAAAAACCCTCGAGTCGGGCACATATTTTTGAGGGATGCGGGCGGGAGCGGGAACAACAAACATCACACACGGTCGAAACATAATAATCATGTGTTAACAAATAGAAAAACATGCAGGCGGTAGATATTTTTGAGAGGGGAAGCCTTGTGGAGACCAATGTACTGTGTTGATGTGCGTGACATGGGCACCAGCGTGGCACATGGTTAGTGTGAGTGAACCGTGTCTGTTCTATCATCTGACTTGTCTAATGTTCATAAATTTGGCGAAAATGACGCAAGAAAGGGTTAGAACACAAACACACTTGCATGTGGACCAAATATATGTATGAAAAGGGTGGTTTGATGTTCAAATACCGAATGCACAACTTCGATGTGGAACCTATCTCACAAAAGCACACAGTATTGTTTGCCCCCCCCCCCCTTGTGTCTGTCGGAGGGGAATCTGAAGCTGTGAACGCATGATCGCCCCCACAGAGGTTCACCTAGCAAAGTGCGAAGTAGCAGTGCCCCCCCCATCACACACACACACACTTTCAGTCGGCAGGAGAGGGAATCTCACCAAGATGTATCGTAAAACGGACCAAGAATAATCTACCTTGGTTGTACAACCTCTCTCTTGTTATTGGTCAAAGTGATGGTCGTCCATGTGACCCCAGAGATGGGCTAGCTCACCAATAATCACGCATAGCTAGGCCCCAAAGACAACCACTACCTGCATGTAGCCCAAACTTATGTATGGAGTGTTGATGTTTGAATACACAATGGAACAACTTTGTTGTGGAAGCATGCTTTGGAACCGGAAATCCCCACGCAGAGCGAGGCTTAGTTGCGATGCATATGTATGTCACACCACACTTCGAGCCGATGATGAGGATTCATGCATGCATAGTATGCGCTCAAACTTAGGTCTGAATCTCACCATGGACTACTATGATAACACAAACCAAAGGAAGAATCCACCATGGTAACCTATCTCATTGTCGGTCAAAGTGATCATGGATGTCCATGCGGGCCCACGAATATATAGGCTTGTCGCCGATAACCACGTGAGGGAGTGTACCGTTCGAAGACAACCACTACATGCATATGTATGTATGGAGGTGATGTGTGCATGCATGTTTGAATACCATTGACAACATTGATGTGGTGCGTGCGTCAAAAATAGTACAATCCCCACACAGAGCGAGATTGGTTCATGACACATGTCGTGGTACTGGCCACTTCGACTCGATGGGAGGGATTAATGTGCACACATGCACGTGTGCTAAAACTATATCATGTCATCCTAGAGCATGACTTATATACTGTAATACAAACCAAAAAATAATCCCCTCCTAAGTCAAATTAACCTCTCTCATTATCAAGCAAAGTAGTGATGGACCAAGTGGGCCCATAGATGGAAAGCATCGATATCGCTGATAACCGCGTGAGTGGGTGCCTGAGGAAAACCACCATCAGTTTGCAGGTGGGACAAAGATATGTTGAATACCCAAAGTGCACAACTTTGATGTGGCACATGCCTCGAAAACCGTAAAGTCCCCACACTGAGCGAGTTTCATGAAGCGTACTACATATGTTGGCCCCCTTCCCCCTCTTTGACGCATACTATATGCTCCTACCGTAATACAAACCAAAAAGAATCCTCCTTGATGGTGAAATTAATTAACCTCTCCCGATGTAGGTCAAAGTGATGCATGCGTTGACGATGACCTCACGGGCCCACAGATGGAAGCGTCACACGTTAGTGTCCTAGCACTACAAAAAAAAGACACATCTGTGACATTTTGGGCCGAATGAAATTTTTTTCTGTCATACATATGACACTTCTATGACGATAATTGTGACAAAACCCGGTATCATCATAGATGTGGTGGGCTCCTACTTCTATGACAAAAAATCATGACAGAAAATGGGCTTTTCGTCCTGGGCGGGCCGGAGCCGCAGCTGCATGACATTCTTTATGCCGTCCATGACGGGAAAAACCGTGGTAGAAGCGAGGGCGAGGAAAATTTCGGGGAGTTCCCGGTTACGGTGGGAGGTCGGGGGCCAAGCGATGCGCGCTTCTCTCGTACACGTACGCGCGTGTGTGCGAGGCGTTGGCTCTAACTGAACCCGAGCGATTGCACTGCATTGCACTGCAGGCTACGCGTTACTGAACCCGAGCGATCGATCGATGGCTGTTAACTGAACCCGATCGAGCGATTCCTTCGCTACTGCTGCTAACTGAAGCCGATCGATGCTGCCTCTGGATGAACAGTGAGCGTTGCAGGGGGGTTGGATGAACAGTTCCCGGTGGGGGTGGATGAACAGGACCCCGTGGTGTTGCCTCCGGATGAATAGGACCCCGATCGATCGAGCCGGTTGGGGCTGGATGAACAGGACCCCGTGGAGGGCTGGATGAACAGGACCACCCCGTGGAGGGCAGGATGAACAGTAGACGGTGGAGGGCAGGATGAACAGTAGCCCGTGGAGGGGTGGTTGAACAGGAGCCCGTGGAGAGGGCTGGTTGAACAGTAGCCGGTGGAGTAGCGCGCGGTGGAGGCTGGATGAACAGGAGCCCGTGGATGAACAGTCGCAGGTGGAGGCTGGAGGAGGTCGACGGTGGATGAACAGTAGCTCGTGGAGGCTGGAGGGGGTCGACGGTGGAGATGAACAGTATCCCGTGGAGTCCTGTTTAGCGGTACGCCACACCCCTCCCGATGAACAGGACCCCTGTTTCGATCGTAGCGCTCCAACACAAGTCCGTTTCGTCCGTTTTGCGGTACGCCACACCCCTCCCGATCAACAGGACCCCCGTTCCGGTCGTAGGAGGTCCATTTCCTCCGTTTAGCGGTACGCTAGACCCCTCCTGATGAACAGGATCCCGTTTCGAACATGGCCGGTCGAACACAAGGCTGTTTCCTCCGTTCTGTGGTACACCAGGCCTCGTTTGCATCGCCTGTTCCGTCCAAGCCCTCCCTATGAACAAGACGCATTCCGTTGCCTCCCCATGAACACGACGCATTCCGTTGCCTCCCCATGAACCCGACGCATTCCATTGCCTCCCCATGAAAACGACGACGACGCTGTTTCTCCGTTCCGACCCAGCCATGTACACGAGCCCTGGCCGTACGTATGCGCGAGTAGGCGTTCGAGACCCCGCCCGTATGTACACATACATGGATATATTTTCTTTCTTGCAACCTGGCCGTTGTACGTACGTGTACATGCTACGTGCGCGCCTCTACATCGACTAGTATATATGTACATAAACGTTCGCGACCAGAATGACAACGCTACGTACGCTTCGACCAGGTGGGTCCTGACTGTCAGGCACTTCCTTGCGTGCGAAGATGTAGTTGGTGGGTCCCACCAGTCAGGGGCAAACGTTTTTTTCGCGAAATACGGTGTCCCGTCCGGTGGGTCCCCTCTGTCAGGTGGAGGAATAATTATTTTGCGCATAATAAGGAGGCACTTCCTTGCTGTGGCCGTGGACCCAGCTGTTAGCGTCTCCACGCACAGTACTCTTCTGATGGAAGTCGGTCGTTGACCACATTGACCACGCCGCGCCGAGAGCACCACGACGGTGGACGACGGCGAGGCCTAGGAAGGGGACGACGTGGAGCCGGGGAAGACGCGGCAGTGGAAGCCCGCACGCAGAGGAGTACGAGGGTTCACTAGTTCGGCTGCGGTGTGAGGCTGCTATCGCCGCAGGGCCTGGCCAGCGGTGGGAATAGTAGGGGGCAGTGAGGCCTCCAGGGCAGCACAGCCAGCCACGGGAGGCAAGAGCATGCGGCATGACCGATGCTGCTTTGGGCGGCTGGAGCAAGAAGACCAGAGGTTGAAGAAGCACTACGGCCGTTGGATGGACATCGTACGGTCACTGGAGCTAGAATCGTTCATATTGCCTAAGTTGACAAAGCCCTTCGTCCCCGTCAACTTAGTAGGCCCACAAGTCAGCCTCCCACCAAGGTAGGTCCCAGCTAGCCGAGGCAGTATTCATTTTTTTGTGCGTAATAAGGAGGCACTTCCGGTGGGTCCGAGCTGACAGCGGGAGGGAACATTTTTTCACGAAATACGGTGGCCCTTCCGGTGGGTCCCAGCAGTCAGGGGGGAAATGATTTTTTCGCAAAATACTGGTGGCCCGTCCGGTGGGTCCCCACTGTCAGGTGGAGGAATAATCATTTTCCGCGTAATAAGGAGGCACTTCCTTGCGGCTGCCGTGGACCCAGTTGTCATCCTCTCCACGTACAGTACTCTTCCGATGGAAGTCGGTCGTTGACCACATTGACCACGCCGCGCTGAGAGCACCACGACGGTGGATGATGGCAAGGCATAGGAAGGGAACGATGCGGAGCCGGGGAAGACGCGGCAGTCGATGCCCACACGGAGAGGAGTACGAGAGTTCACCGGTTCAGCTGCGGTGTGAGGCTGCCGTCGCCGCAGAATAACAGAGGGTGTGGGTGAGTAGAGGGATGCCCTGGCCAGCGGTGGGAGTATTAGGGGTGCTGAGGCCTGTGCGGCAGCACAGCCGGCCACGGGAGGCGGGAGTAGGCGGTCCTGCCGGCGCTGCTTTGGCGGCTGGAGCAAGAAGATCAGAGATTGAAGAAACACGACGGCCGTTGGATTGACATCCAACGGTTACGTCTGCTAGAATCATTTGTTGACATATATAATAACTAAAAAAATCTTGCATACGCGTCAACTAAACAGGCTCACAAGTCAGACCACTACCCCTTTTTTTAATAATTTATATATAGCTCATGGCAACATCTTATGCAATTTATTGCAGTCGTTTTTTTGGTTGGCCAGGGCCAATTTCGCATATTTCTATGGGTTCCAAACTATTTTTAATACCGAAATGTCCAGCCAGATTTAAAGTACTTTGAAGATATATTTAAATTAGGTTAATGCCCAGTGAAATAGGAATCTAAAAATGTAATAAAATTCAGAAATTATAAAGTAATTGCCAATTTGTCATCTGTTTTTATATTTACAACCCATTTCATATTACTTTCAAGATTTGCAGGCGTCTTGAAAGAGTTGCAGCCCATCAGGGCATAGAAAAATAAGTAGGCCTGGATTGGGTATTCTACAGAAAAAATAAACTGGGCTCATTTTCACAAAGAAAAAATAGCTCGGCTGGTCACATGGTGAACATAAAATATAAGCCTGGGCTAGACGGGCCACAGCCCAGTTCAAACCCTTCTCCGTCTCAACAATACCAAACAAAAAAAATACTGCTCGAGTAGCTACGTCCCAGGTGTCAGCCGATCTTGTGCTGTTCTCTTGTCTATTGACTATATATGCTCACAATGTCGTGGGTCCCAGATGTCAGGAAAACACTAGGAGGAAGCATTTTTATTTTTCCATACGCTGATGTGTTGGGCCCCTACTGTCATCCTCTCCATGTACTTCTGTCGACTCCTGTTGTTTGTTGACCATGTTGACAATGCGAGAGGGCGGCGCCGCGGCGAGTGCACCAAAGCGCGCGGAGGACGTCGGCGTTAACGATTTAGGAGACGGTGGGGCGGCGATGCGTGCGCTGAGGCGCAGCCAGCCGTGGGAGGCGGAAGCAGGCGGCCCCGCCGGCGCTGGTTCGGTTTTGGCGGCTGGAGGAAGACAGGACTGAAGAAACACGACAGACTGTAAAAGCAGCAGGAGTACTTAATAACCTTAACTGAAACCAGCAGGGGCACTTAACAACCAAAGATAAAAGCAGTATGAGTACTTATACAGGTTCAACCATACAAAGCACACCTCGAACAGTGCTACTTTGCCTACAGTCAACCAAGGGTGAGGCCACCAAGCCCCAGGACAAGGCCCAGGCGCCACCCTGTGCATCCACAACCTTCTAAAAGCGGCTTCATCTCGCAACGTGGTCAATAAACAGGATATTCGCTTTAGAGCCATGGAAAAGCATGAACATAATCTTCTGTCCTATTCTCCAAGATGGACGGGCCTTCATTATTTGAGACCACCCATGAATAAGTATCTTTTCACCTCCAAGGGGAATTGAGTGGGTCGACATAAACATCATGTTGTGACCAAGAGCAAGTCTGACCCGACCATGGTCAGGCATCTGTATAGGAACAATAGAACTCGGCAGTTCCTGTTTCAAGAAGATCACAGATGTAAAACTGTGTATAAGCAATAGTTTATGAACAACATATATAACAGAAAACAGCTCGTACCATAAGTTTCTCGACACAATTGGACCTGTTCAACGAATGCAGCAGTGGCACACATATCCCACGTGGCCTTCCACCATTGAAACGCCCCACAAGGACCTCAAGACGATCAATAAAGTGTAGGAACTTGTGGATGTCGATCCAGTCAACTTCAGTGCCATTAGTAACAGCCGAGTTATTATAGAGTAACAAACAAGCAGACTGCTTAACTCTGAAGAAACCTACACGTGCCACCAATTATAAGAAAATATTAGTTAGAAGTAGCATCTTCGTGAGAGATTCGTTGCTACTTCTAAAGTTAAATTGTGATTAGTTAGATAGAATAGGTGGATTAAGAAGTAATCGAGGCAACAAGCAAGAACCAGATACAAAACTAACATGGATGAATAATTGGAACAATGTCGGGGTGGAAGATCGCAGTGAAGATGAGACCAGGTTCTGCTATTCCCATCAACATTCGTGCGCCAACTTTCAGTCTGTAACACTTGAGAAAGTTTATCCAAGTTCGGCCATAAAAAAAGCAGCGATCTTCTTGGTTCATGAATCCAACTCAGAACTTATATCCATGGCTTGTCTTCACTATGACCATTAAACTAGTGTATTCAGTTATGGCAAGGTCAAGCATCTTGAGTACATGTGTTCTGGCAGAGCAAATAATACACTGCAGGAAAAATAATATGAGAACACGGCATGTTCAAAAAAACCCCACACTCCCGGATATAAAAGAGGATTGTAGGAACATCATGTGCACGTTTCAAAATGTTCTGTTAGGATGAGAAGGAACAAGTGTGGCGTCTCGCCGAGGGCGCAGAAACCTGTAGGGTACTCGCACTTTGGGCACTGCAAATGAAACACACTAGATTCAGTAGGGAGAAAAATGCATCAACGGCGGCAGCTGCCATCCTAGGATTACCTGCAACCAAGGGAATTGGGTTTATCGGGGATGGATGAAGAATTCATACCTGGTTCTCCATGAGAAAACCCTATGCAATCGCCGAGAGGGGGTTTTCTCTGAACAAGCAGACGAGGGAGAAGGGGATTCAGGCCCAGTGAAATATTGTTGCTTCGTCCATCCAGCTTACTGCTAAAGCTGGAAAGGGGGGTTGTGATTTGACGGCTCATTGGGCATTACTGCAGTGCTACGACCAGGGTGTGTCTACCGTGAAGTTATGCACTCTAATTTGTGCATATGGCACGTGGACCCCATTGCCGGTTGCCCCACATATTAGCGAAAGGAAGTAGAAAGACAAGAGTAACTAGTTACACATAAATATATTTTTTACAGAGAGATCTCCCTCTTTAATAAATATACAAATCTTTTATATCACAGGCTCACCTTGCCGAGAAATATACTCCCTCTGCAACGCACGAGCATTATGGTGGTTCAGCTTTTTTATGGGGGTTCAGCTGAGAATATAATACTCAGATAGGCTCACAGTTCTGGACTTTGGGCCGCAGGCCGACCCTGCATGTTTGGGGGCCCATGTGTTCTACCTCAGCGCTTTTCATATTGCAAGCAATCGGTATGGCGCTGGTTTTAGATGCTGTCGCAAGGCGAATACACAAAATTGAATAAAGCACGACAGCTATTGGAATGAAATCAAACGACAGTTCCTAACCAGCAATCAGAGTTGCAATTCTATCAACGATATACCATGTGATAAATAATACTGCCCCACTACTTATACACACAGGACACTTGTTTCACCATGCCAGATTATTACATCAAAATCTCTCGGAGGATAGATCAGTTCGGCAGTTGTGTGCTGCTACTGAAGAATTTCAAAGTTGATTTGGACCAGCCCTCCTTGTCGAGAAAGTTCGATTTTGACATCATCCCCTACCGCAAAATATGATTTAGATTTGAACCTTGACCATCCTTTAGCATCAATCATCATGCGACCATCCTTTGTACTTACGGTATATTGAGCAGGTTCATTCACACCAAGGTTGCGCATGGTAAGAGAAACTTGGCCGTGGTCGCCCGGATTGTTGAACGACTCCCTCGTTGCTCTAGAAACTCTCTGTTTGCAAACAAGAAGACATACCCAAACAGTTAGATCAACACAGTGAATCATGTGAAACAACATGGAAAGAAAAAAGAACGAAGCACTTGGGCGGACAATGCTTACCAAGAAGGTGGACATGTCGGTTTTTGTAAGGACTTTGGTATATGAAGTGCGAACTGCAACCTAGTCTGTTGCCGGTGCAACTGCACGGGCCGGAGCAGATGCAAATGCAAGTGTTGGTACAGGTGCCGAAGCCGCTGCTACTGCCGGAGATGGTGCTCCTTGTAGAACTGGTGCCGGTGTTAGAGCAGGTGCCGGTGTCGATGCCCGATCCTCCGGTAGATCAGACTGATCCGCTGACGCGGTCGGTGCCCAATCCTCAGCTGGATCAGACTGAGCTATTGCCGTTGTCAGTGCTAGAGCAACTGCCGGTGCTTGATCTGTGCAAGACAGCGGCGATCGTGTCTGGTCTGCTATGATCAGCTTTCTAACTTGACTAGGATCCGTGACCGTGATCCAGTCTTTTTCTTCATTTCTTTTAAACGTGAGAAGGACTAATTGTGGCTTTTTTGTTAAACCATACTGCAGTTCATCATAGGGATTCAGCTTGTACTCAGACAACAGACTGATCCAATTTTTTCCAGTAATATAAGTGATGGACGGTGCCTTCGTTACTAACACGACATAAGAAGTGAAACCTGCAAAAATAGCCATCGTACAGCAAACCAAACGGTTTATTCTGTGATGAATGTCACATGGAAAAACCTGCATTGTAAAATTGCAGGAAAAGAAAGAAAACATGACATTAAATCAATAAGATTTAGACAGTAAATCAATAAGATTTACTTGATGTGACACGAGTGAATCCTTACCAGGAAATCACTATGTTGAAGTACTAAACAGAAGATTGATCGTCCAACTACACGTGGCATGCAGGGGCCCCGCCTACTCCCACAAGCAGGACAGTCCAAAGGTCATGACAAATCATATGGACCGAACATCCATGGGGCTGGAAATCCTGGTGGGTGCGATAAACCCTGCAATGCATACAGATATTGGAGTGTAACCATAATTGATAGACCGTCCTCACAAAAAATATGATATGGATACTTCAAAATATACAGACTGAATTGAGTGGACAGACATTAACATAGACCATTCTCAGGACCGACCACACACCAAAAGCGGTAGTACTAATAAACAATACAGGGTTCACAAACACAAATCAAGTACTGAACAATAGTACTTACTACAGACAAGCAAAGTTGCACTAACTAAACTCTGCAGACTATTTTTTGCCACCGACCTACGGGATGAACCCCGCATAACTGACTAGGCCATGGACTTCGTGTGAGATGTCTACATGCACCATCACCATCTTGTCAACCTTGGAGAACCTAACAGAGTGGTCTTTCCACTCATAAACATGATGATGAAGACAGGCCGCATGAGATTTGTTGGGAAGCTTTACAGGAACCACACCCTTCGTAATCGAAGGCACAGCCAGGAAATTGTTGTGGTCAAGTACAACCTCGAGAACACGCCTGACAACAATGCTACAGGAAAACACTAGTTCAGGACACGTTGCGACAAGGACACAGCAGCTGGATAGTTCAGCAGTAGAACTCATCATCAGGTCTTCCAGTTCACACGGCATGACTTTGAGAACTTCATCTCCACCGCGGACCTGGTTCTAATTCAAACAGAAACCATATTTTATTACTACCTCCGTTCAGAAATATAAGATGATTTTCGATACTATACTCCATATATCACTACATATACGCACATAAATGAGTGAACAAAGACACTAGAACATGTCTTCAAAGGCATGAGAGCAGAGGGATTACATGCAATATCGATAACACAAGTTACTGAGGCAAATATACCCTCTTAAAAGGTAGCATTGATGTTCATAAAGTACTCCCTCCGTCCCAAAATTCTTGTCTTAGATTTGTCTAGATAAGGATATATCAAGTCACATTTTAGTATTAGATAGATCTGTATCTAGACAAATCTAAGACAAGAAATTTGGGATAGAGGGAGTAGTTGAAAGTAATATATAAGAAATTAGTGTCAACCTCTTGCATGTTTTGGTCACAAGAGGAATTTAGAACCGTCATTTGACACACAAAAATCACATGCAAGATCACCCAGAAAGTTGTAGTACTAGTACTAGTACTGCCTGTTAGATGAAAAAACACGATCAAGATCGAGAAAAAGATTGTCAAGAAGAGATATTACCTGGACTTGCTTAATGAGGGATCCCGGAGAGGGGGGCTTGGATAGGGTGATGGCTTTGAGCTTGTCTGCGGTAGTCTCGCCGGGGTGCTTGCGCTTCTTCGTACCATGAGCCTCAACGGTTTTGGCCAGAGCCATAGACATCACTTTGGCCGGTGCTCCAGCGTCCATCAAGAAATTGTCAAATAGAAATAAAAGAAAAGAAACCATAATCACAAACCCGAAAGAAGAAAATAGAGGGAGTTATAGGATCAGTCTCGGGGTTGCAAGACCGGGCCTTGGCCAGAATCAACACCATTGATGCGCTCACCTTTCCTTCTTTGGGAGAGAAGAACAATGGCAGAAGCAGGTTGTGGTTTTCTTGATGAAATGAGGAACAAGATGAGGCAGAAGCGAGGGTTGGGTAGAGAGGAAGCTGAGAGAGAAGAGTGAAATGATGGTTGCTTCGTCCGTCCAACTTACTGCTAGAAAGGAGGGGGTTTTGTGATTTGACGGCTCATCGGGCATTACTGTGGCGCTTTGATCGGGGTAGTCTACCGTCACTCTACTATGGAGTAATTTAGTGCATGGCTGGTGGACCCCAATGCTGGCTGTCCCACACGTCGGTGAAAGTGAGTAATTTAGTGCATGGCTGGAGGAGGATCCGCACGGTAGAGCGTGTCCACTGTTTTTTAGAAGAAAAAAATGATTACAGCAAGCGTTTCCACTCTTACGACGGAGGAGTGCGAAACACGGTAGCCACTTGAACATACACGGTGCTCCTACTTCTAGGCATGTGTAGTGGTTCATATGTCAGTACTACACAATCTTGTTGCTAGTGTGGTAAGATATGACCATAACAAATGATGTTGTGCGCATGTCAACTACTCCTATATGTAACATAGTACCGCTTTTTTGACTGTCCGGCCGAGAATGAATGGTGAGATCAATGTTAATAGAACTAGTTCCACAGCGCACGGAGAGTACAGTGCTACAGTACTCCACGAAACATGAACCATATGAAGCACGAATAGTGTTAGGCAGGGTGTATGAAGGGTGCACGAGATGGGAGCAAAAGTTCCCTTCTCGACCCACTTTTGGGTGTTTAGCAGAGTGCATGAAGGGTGCATGAGTCCACACTAGTAGGTTGACAAAAATACACGAAGAGGAAACAACCATATCGAGATGAGAATGCAACCAAACACAGCCACACGCTTTGTGCTACAGTGACTGATCTGCACTGTCCGAGTTTGATCCAACGGTCATGTTGCGCCGAGACATGGACATGCCCATGCAGAGGGCGCCTAAACACCACCGAAGTCCCTCTGCTTCTCGAGGCGCACGACGTTGGTGATGTAGGGTGCAACCGCCTGCAGAGCCCGCTCCCGGTCGACGGGAGCCAGCTCGTCAAAGACGGCGTCCAATGGCACAAATGGATTCCGGTGACGGAGCCCTGAAAGGATTCGCCCGGCAACGGCGACGGCAGCCTGCAACCCCTCCTTGTCCAGCTCAGCCCCCACCATCACGCGGAGACGGCTCAGCTCCTTGGAGATATAGGTGAAGAAGGAGACCAGGTCAGGAAGCCGCAACTCGTTGAAGTCGACCGGGTGGTCAAACGGGTTTAGCCCGACGGCCGGCATCGTCGCGCTGGCACGATGGTAGGCATCGCGCAGCCGCAACACATGTGTGGCAACTTGGTTCACCAAGTGGCTGAGGTGATCTTGGACCTCGTCACGATCGGCCCTCTTGCGCTCCAGCCGGCTCCCCTGATGGCCTATCGTATCTCCCGCTTTCTGCAGCAATGCCGCCGACGCCTCGAGCATCTTTGCGATGGATGCCTGGCGCTTTTGAAGCTCCGTGAACTCCCGCACATAACGGAGGTGCATGGCACTCCTCTCCTCCTTGAGCTCACGGAGCTCCACGTCCTTGGCCCTGAGCTCCGCATCCTTGGCATGGAGCTCCTGTGTCAGGAGCCTCACCTTGGACTCTGTGATCTGATGCGCCGCCATGGCACCAGGTAGAAGCAATGGGGAGAGGAAGCAAAGGGGGCGAAACGGCTGAAAGGCAATGCAATCTACAGGAAGGCGTAAGGAGCGGGGAATCTTTTGGTTTTCACCACGGTAAAACACCAGTCGACGACTTCTCACATCAGGGAGCAGTGGGTATAGGCGGAGTCGTCGTGACTAATTGCTGCCGCGCCTGCTCCCGTCAATCAAAAAATTAAAAATCCTGCGGCGCCTGCTCCCGTCAATCAAAAAACTAAAAATCATGTCGCACCCAAACACCAGAGCAACGCCGCGGTGGATATTTAAATTTACCTGCTGGCAAGTAGATAAAAAAAGGGGTGAAAAAACAAATGTGGTGGCAGCCTGGCTAATCGGTCGAACTAGCCCAACTAGCTAGCCACCGTGCTTCACTGATGTACTCGGCGGGAAAGGTGGTCTTTCGTGATTTGACGACTCATTTACTTGCTTCAGCGCTACGACCGAGGAGGACCCAGAAAACATGTGGTAGGGTGTCCCACATCAGGAAGAACATATGTGTGCACCACCCGGGAGGACCCCGAAACCGCACGGTAGGGTGTGCCACGTCTCGGCACGGAGGAAAAATGTGCATGTAAAAATATACTGTATCAGATGTAGTACATATGGTTCGACCTCGGGACCCAGCCAGTCGGTTGAAAACACCCCACTAGCCACACAACTTCATCATGCAAACATGGCACGGAGGATAGATGTGGTTAGCTCTGTCTCGACCAGCCACAACGTCTCTTGTTCTAGGCGATTCTTCTATTTTCCAAGTTTTTTTTAGTTGTAATAACACCACGGCAAGCTAGCGCCGCTCTTCGTGTGTGCCCGTGCAAAGGTTAGACGATGGAGAGAAGAGAGATTGAGATCGCAGACCTGGGACCCACCAGTAAGTGAGATAACGGTCATGCACGTGTTGACGAGGCACTCCCTCTACTCTACTCAAGGCAAGTACTGTATAAAATCAAGTTATGGGACAAAGCCAACAACCGTTCATTTTTTCAGGCTATCGCCTTACGCTTTGTAGTCCAGGTTGCCAGTTCGAATCTCGTCTTTCAGATTTGTTAGTTTTAGGTCCAAATTTGATTAATGACAAGTGGGACCCCCGTGTGTTGTTCCGATATTTCACTATAGGATGGTTTTTTTTGAACAAACACTTTGCGCGGTTAGACAACTAACGGCACGAGTTACACTTTTTTTGCAAGTTTACGAACAAAAATGACAGCAGCATAGAATATCACATCCACCCCGCAGCTTACATACTATGGTGATACGAGTTTTTACACCGTTGGAAGTGAGATCCAATGGCTTGGGAGTAGTCTTTGTAATTATGCGCAATTTCCAAACTCTCCAAAGGTTTTTTTGCAAATAAAACATTAGGGCCTTGTGTGTGCCGCTGCATCTTCGATCCAACAGCTCCCCGGTGCTCATATTAGGTGCTCCCCGTAGCTTAATTACCCGCTACGGTGATTGGAGTAGTTGTGGGCCAAATGCTACAAAAATATAATCTAAACCGACCGGAATAAATGCCTACACAAATTAATCCAGGGTTGGAGTGCCCCTCGCAATGTAAATAGCTCCGGCTTTGCGAGGGATGGAGAGGTAGTAGCTTCAACGCATGGAAGATACAGTGTGAGAAAGCGAGGTCAATCGAGAGACAAATAGATAGAGAGACAAAGTGAGTGTGGTCCGACATTCATTGAACAAATATATATCCTCTGGAGAGATATTGTCCGATTGAGCTTTTTGGCAAGGGTGAGGGCTGTAAGATAGAGCTTGAGAGATGATCCAGTCACAGACGTGTAGATATATTTTGTGCGTGGGAGGAAGCAAGGTCAACCGATCACATAGGGTCATCGTGCGATCGAAAGAGTGAGACGGGTTGGAGAGAGTGACCTAGATAGACGATGTGCGTGAGAGAGTATACAATGTGAATAGATCGAATTGGGCGAGAAAGAGTAGACAATGTCGGACCAATCACATAGAGAGTATACAAACATGGTGAAATATCATTTTTGTCCGAGAAAGAGCGAGGTCAATCGAGACATACTGAGAGAGAGAGAGAGATTGAGTGAGCGTGGCCCACCATGAGGTCGAAAGAGTGGTGGCGGCTTGGATGGACTGACCTAGATAGACAATCTGCGTGAGAGAGTATAGAGTGTGTCGATCGAGGCCCGAACAGGGAGATATATCATTTGTGTGTGAAAGAAAACGAGGTTAAACGAGACTCAGATAAAGAGAGCGAGATTGAGCGAGTGTGGCCCGCCGTGTGGAAGAAAGAGTGAGACAATCTCGAGGGAGTGACCTAGATATACAATGTGTGTGCGTGCGCATGCACGAGAGGTTGGGGGCTAGATAGGCAATGCATGTATTTAGCGCGAGAGGGAGAGGGGGGAGAGAGAGAGCTCGGCATGGGGTGCAATGGCGGGTGTGTGAGGTAAATACATTTGGTAATAGAGTGGGAAAAGGGGTTGTGTAGTTGAGGGACTTAGAGATCGAAACATGGAGAGAAGGAATGAACATGTGTTGGAAACCGATAGCTTCCTAAGGTGGTTAGGAGAGGAAGATTGACCGATATAGGAAGTATGTAGCGTTTGTGTGGGGGGGGGGCTAAAAACAACATTTGAATGTATATAGTACGAGACATAATATCGATGTTTCAATTCGTTGTACATTGTAAGATTTGAACCGAGGACCAGGCATACGGGTAATTATTTCGAATTCGTGCCATACTAAGTTTTGAAAAGTTGACATTGACTCAGTTTGTTGTGCTATTTTGTAGGTCATATGTTTGAATCCATCCAAAAGTTTTCTCACTACCATGGTGTTCATCATATACATATGAATTTGTATTAAAAAAAGTAGCGTGGATACAGTGAAATGCGAAATCCACGTTAGAATTGGAGATCGCTACGTGACACACACTCTAATTCAAATAACTAACTACGTGACACACACTCTAATTCAAATAACTAATAATGTGACACACACTCTAATCCACGTTAGCGTGGGTATCGTTTCAATTTTTTTTTCAAATAACTCCTCATTAATTAATTTATAGTACTCCCTCTGTTCACTTTTATAAGACCTTGAAGACATTTCAGACAATGTGCAAAACAGTTCATTTTAAGTTGTCTGAAACAACTTACAAAAGTGAACGGATGGAGTATCTCGTTTCGAATGACTAATTATTGCAAGGAAAACACGAGCATGGTAATACATACAGATTCGTTTGCAAATGAAACAAGATTCATTTGCATTCTCAAATGTAGGTGCACCAGGCAAACTAGGGTCATGTCGGGGTGGACGCTGCTTCGGTGCCTTAAGGCACCGAAGCATTATCCTGTCGGGGTGGTCGCGTGTGTCGGACGGATGCGTAGCACCCAACCACCCACCCCCCCTCCCCCCCAAAAAAAGGACGACGACAATATAAGTTCGCACTTCCACGTTTCGGATTGAAATATCCGGCGGCCCCAATTCCAGCCCTACAAAATCTCTCTTCTCCACTATCCCCTTCCGCGCCCAGATTGCTCAAATCCCTAATTCTCCGCCAACCCTCGAATCGCCCCTCGTCTCGTCTCTTTCCCCACTATTCCCCACCTCTGTGCCGGACGACAACAACGAAGATGACGGTCGTGCTTCAGCACCGCACCGGAGCTACCTCATCTACGCCCTCGTCCACCGCACCAGGTGGTCCACCGGCAACGTCGGCCGCCGCAACCGACGTGCCTCACAAACACCGAGTTCCACCGCATCAGGTGCGCTTCACCGACGCCGTCTCCCAGCTCACCGGGGCTACTTCATCGAGCACATCGTCGCACCTCCGCCCCCTGGGGCCGTTGGGGCTTCACCAACGGTCTCGTCAACCGCATCGTAGCGCTCCGCTGCCACTCAAGATCTGCATCCGTGCGTGGCCAGCCAACGCCAGCGCATCACCCTCAACGGCTCTGAAGTGACCCGCCCTCTAGCTAGGAGAGCATGCCCAAACGCCGGCCCGAACTAGGTATCCACACATCACTCCCTTGTGCACGGTTCCGACGATGTTTGGATATCCTTTCACTGGTCTCTTAGCTTACACACCTATGCAACTCTGACCTTAACTCTTATTTCTTCTGGAGATATCATCTGAAACAAGCAAATCCATATTTTAGCGAAGCATGACGGCGCTACAGCATCTGGTACACATCCTGCACACCCGTATAACCTTGTAAGTATCTGTCCTCCGGTAAAACATCAAGGTCGATTCCTCTTATTTGATCAACCATTCGCCGTGTCAAAAATGCAGAGGGGGATGCAAGGAGCACAAGGCCTGCACATCCAAGCAAGTGGTAACATGGACTTGTACATGGAACATCCCATGCGCAAGCAGAGCTGCAATGAGCCTGTACAGCGAGCTAGCGTAAGTCCCTACATTTCATTTAATTCGTACTGGCATTCATGTATGATATGTGTGAAGTGGCTAATCCACGAATTCAAGTTACCATGGGCGAACATTTAACTTCAAAAATATGAAGGCACTTGCACTCCGGAAATCAACATAACTTGAGAAATGTGAAGCTACATGCACTTTGAAAACCAGCTAATGATCCAAAGTAGTTCAGATTATAAATACTAAATGATGCAAGCACCAAAAAACACAAAATGCAAAATGGTGTACAAGGACTACAAACATGGTCTGTACCTGCTTGAATTATTCATTCTCTGGCTGAAAATATCGAAGTGTAATTGCACGTATAACCAATGCGCAAACTGCATATCAATATATCTATCCTGCACAAGTATGCCAATAGTTTCAAACAACAAATTAGAAAAGTATTTATGCTATGTTGTCATGATACGGGGACTTTCTGGTAGATGGCCTTGACATTTCCTCAAGCTATGAAAATGCACTATAATTTGCTTGTCATCAATGCCTGCAAATCTCTGTCTCTCTCAACATAGTAGATCATCATTAGACACTAAATCCTTCAATGAGCTTGCAAAATGCTTGCATTAGATCCCTCATTAGACACTATATGTTCATCACCAGGTGCATGTAAAATGTTTGCATCAAATCCTTCATTAGCAGTCTGTTCATTAGACACTTCGGGCTCAAGAACAACATGAGCTTGTATGTTTGCACCGGAAACTTGATTAGATACATCAGATTCAGTCAATTCAGTACTGATTGGGGGAGTTATAAAATAAGTAGAAATTGGTTTCATTTTCTCATAGATTCCCTACATACAAGCAGTTTTACAACACCGTCAGGTTTAACTATTGGCCAGAAATTGAAGAGTTGAATTAGATATAATCAAGGATGTGATGTACCTGCTCGTTGCGCATGCTACTCTTGCAAGCTGCGACTGTCCGTTTGCCCAAGCTCGGAGCCTTGCCCGTGCTGCTGCCGCTGCCGCTGCCTCCCACGTAGGCTACACCCAGGGTTGGATCTTCATCTTCTTGTCCTTCCGTTCGCTTGAAGCCCGGCGACCGCCCTCCAACGAGGGCGCGAGGAAGTGCTGTGTCGGTCTGTCCAGCGGCGGCTAGGTTAGGAGCGAACGAGACTGGACGCTGGAGCGAATGAATTGGGATTTTTCCTGGTGTCGATCGATATGGGAGGCGCTCGTTTGGGCCGCGAGCCTGCTATAGGGCCTGCCTTGCACTTATGTTATTGGCCCATCCAAATTGAAACATTTTTCTTCATTTTTTACATTGCCTGCTCGTGCGTTGGGACGAACAAAACTAGCGTGGGCCAACCTGGACGACTCAAACTAGGTGCACACTTTCCAGCCACCTGAGGCGGCCGCCCATACCAGCCCCTATGGTGGCGTCGCCCCTTTTTGTGTGTATGATTGGATAGTTAAAAATATTACAGTGGTGCTTTTGATTTACCCACGGAGTGGTTGAATTGCTTGTTTCTATGAACTGAGTTCGCTAATATTGTGAAGGATGCCAGTCTTTTCATCCTATTGTAGATCGCTTAGATCTCGATATGCCAAAAGTAGTCGCATGAAATATACAGTAAAAGCCAGTGTGATGTGTTTGGCTACAACTAGTCTGACTACACGTACTCATATAACATATCAAGGACGCACTATCTTACCAGATTAACCATTCGACTTACCCATGCAGTGTGGGAAGAAAGAAGTATTGGGACTGCGTATCGAAGCAATTGATGCCATGGACTCCTTCGTACAACCTTGTAAGCGAAAAAGAAGTTGCAGTGTGCCTGTACAAAGAACTAGCGTAAGTTCAGTTTCCTGCTTCTCGAAATTTTAGTTAGCCACTTATTGCAAAATTGTTCAATTATGTTGGTTGGCTTAATTTAGTTTGCTACTAATTACATAATGGCACAACCTGTTAATCATATTGTAGACTGCGCCTATCTATGTGTTTGATACTTATTGTTAAGAATTACATGTTTGCCTTAACTTAAATATCTACTTGTTTGTTTAACTGCTTTGCTGCTGCAACAGCGGGTTACAATGATGTTAATAACTACTTTTCAGCATCCAATTGAAACTCTTTAATTCCTTGTTTGTTTAACTGGTTTGCTATTATAACTCCCAGTTGAGATGTTTTGCTAACTTCAACTTTTCTGAATCCAATCGGAACTTTAATGGCAAAATAGGTTAGCCCAAGATCAAAGAGCGAGGTCCCCATGGACGTTGCATCATCCCACAGCAGTGGCACCGGCCCAATCGTGCATTATGAATTGCCAACTGCTGATGCTCTAGAGGCTAAACTAGTGGTAGAAAGAGATTCTGCTTCTGCACTTAGAGATAAAGTTGACATGTTGAGGAAGCAAACAGCACAATCACAAGCAGTACTCAAGACAACCATTAAATATTTGGTGGATTTCAAAATGAAGCAAACTGAGACTGGCCAGATTGTTAAGGTCCTGAAGGAAAAATGGAAATTAAATTCCTACTTGGTAAATCATAGGTGAAATGTTCTTTCCATAGTTGAATAACCTTTGTGTTGTCTGTTCATGTAATCAATCAAACCATTTGTTTTAGAGATCATGTAATAATTGTTTTTTTGTTTGTAATTTTATTTGAGCACAAGTCTGTATTAATTGATAAGACTCGGAGACATTTCATTTGGATTGCTGTGCCAGACCTACAAATATGCCAATCAGGCTGAATGTGCATTCAGCAATAGTAGTATAGATGGACCATAAGTGGCACGCATCGGAAAGGGACAAGATGCTGGCTAAAAAAAGGATGTTGTTGTAGCCAAAAAAAAGTACAGCGGCCTGGCTTATGTATGTTAGTTGATATTATTGATCCATATACTCTATAAGTGTTTATATGTCTGTTAGTTCCGTACATTCTTGGTTGATTGACTCGGTATTTGAATCTTGATACATCACTTGTGTACATATCTAAATGGGAGTACACATTATGCTGCGTGTGACATTTGAGTTGGACATGAAGTGTTCCAAATATTCGAATTCACCTTAAACTGGATTCTAGTTTCTAAATTTGAGTATCGGCATTTGAAAACCATATTCATATATGACAGTGGAATACATCTTTGTCGTCCTTTTGAAGATATATAAAAACACATCGAATGATTTATAAAGATTCATATAGGAATACAAAATGGATTCGAATTTAGTTGCCAGGGTAAATGTGGATGCTTATTGTCCCAAAATTCAAAAGAAACAGCAAAATGTCCACTCCCACATCGGCTGCCCGAAGCCAAGTGTTTGGGAGATGGAAATTACTGTCTACCCATTACACAGACAATCCATCAGCCCGATTTCCACTGCTATAAATAGGGGTAGGTTAGTAACTTCAATTAGACGTGACACGACCGCCTCTGAGCCCATTCCGACACGGTGGGCGTCAAACATGGGCGGCAAAACTCATTTGATTCAAGCTCGTCCAAAAGACCTCTGTTTCTCCCTCCATTCCCCATTCATACACGGTGGGCGGCAAAACACCCTCTCCTCGTCCGAAATAGATGTAGGCTAATATTTTAAATAGGGGCAGATGTGTAACTTCCATCAGACGTGACACAACCGCCCTACCTGTCAGCCCCGTTCATACACCGTGGGCGCCAACCGTGGGCGGCAAAACACCCTCTCCTCACCCGAAATCGATGTAGGCTAATATTTTAAATAGGGGCAGATGTGTAACCTCCATCAGACGTGACACAACCACCCTACCTGTCAGCCCCGTTCATACACCATGGGCGCCAACCGTGGGCGGAAAAACACCCTCTCCTCGCCCGAAATAGTTACCGGCAAATATTTGGGAGATGCGAGATTACCGTCCTATCCCCAATCGACGAGACGTCCAAATTTGAAACGGGGGATAAGTTCGGAACTTCCCCATATTTCAGACAGGCGCGTCCCAAAAACTGTTGGGGAACGTTGCAGAAAACAAAAAATTTCCTACGGTTTCACCAAGATCCATCTAGGAGTTCATCTAGCAACGAGTGATCGGATTGCATCTACATACCTTTGTAGATCACGCGCGGAAGCGTTCAAAGAACGGGGATGAGGAAGGCGTACTCGACGTGATCCAAATCACCGGAGATCCTAGCGCCGAACGGACGGCACCTCCGCGTTCAACACACTTACGGTCAGCGTAACGTCTCCTTCTTCTTGATCCAGCAAGGGGAAGGAGAGGTTGAGGAGGATGGCTTTAGCAGCAGCACGACGGCGTGGTGTTGATGGAGCTGCAGTACTCCGACAGGGCTTCGCCAAGCACTATGGAGGAGGAGGATGTGTTGGAGAGGGAGAGGGAGGCACCAAAGATGTGTTCTGAGAGGCCCTCCTTTCCCCACTATATATAGGGAGTCCAAGGGGGGGCGCCGGCCCTAGGAGATCCAATCTCCTAGGGGGGTGCGGCCAAGGGAGGAATCCCTCCTCCCCAAGGCACCTAGGAGGTGCCTTCCCCCTTTGGGACTCTTCCCTTCTTGAACCCTAGGCGCATGGGCCTCTTGGGGCTGGTGCCCTTGGCCCATATAGGCCAAGGCGCACCCCCTACAGCCCATGTGGCCCCCTGGGGCAGGTGGCCCCACCCGGTGGACCCCCGGGACCCTTCCGGTGGTCCCGGTACAATACCGGTGACCCCGAAACTTGTCCCGATGCCCGAAATAGCACTTCCTATATATAATTCTTAACCTCCGGACCATTCCGGAACTCCTCGTGACGTCCGGGATCTCATCCAGGACTCCTAACAACATTCGGGTTACTACATATACATATCCCTACAACCCTAGCGTTGCCAAACCTTAAGTGTGTAGACCCTACGGGTTCGGGAGACATGTAGACATGACCGAGACGACTCTCCGGTCAATAACCAACAGCGGGATCTGGATACCCATGTTGGCTCCCACATGCTCCTCGATGATCTCATCGGATGAACCACGATGTCGAGGATTCAAGCAACCCCGTATACAATTCCCTTTGTCAATCGGTATGTTACTTGCCCGAGATTCGATCGTCGGTATCCCAATACCTCGTTCAATCTCGTTACCGGCAAGTCACTTTACTCGTACCGTAATGCATGATCCCATGACCAGACACTTGGTCACTTTGAGCTCATTATGATGATGCATTACCAAGTGGGCCCAGTGATACCTCTCCGTCATACGGAGTGACAAATCCCAGTCTTGATCCGTGTCAACCCAACAGACACTTTCGGAGATACCCGTAGTATACCTTTATAGTCACCCAATTACGTTGTGACGTTTGGTACACCCAAAGAAATCCTATGGTATCCGGGAGTTACACGATCTCATGGTCTAAGGAAAAGATACTTGACATTGGAAAACTCTAGCAAACGAACTATACGACCTTGTGCTATGTTTAGGATTGGGTCTTGTCCATCACATCATTCTCCTAATGATGTGATCTCGTTATCAATGACATCCAATGTCCATAGTCAGGAAACCATGACTATCTGTTGATCAACGAGCTAGTCAACTAGAGGCTTACTAGGGACATGTTGGAGTCTATTATTCGCACATGTATTACGATTTCTGGATAACACAATTATAGCATGAATAAAGACAATTATCATGAACAAGGAAATATAATAGTAATGCTTTTATTATTGCCTCTAGGGCATATTTCCAGCAGTCTCCCACTTGCACTAGGGTCAATAATCTAGTTACATTGTGATGAATCGAACACCCATGGAATTCTGGTATTGATCATGTTTTGCTCTAGGGAGAGGTTTAGTCAACGGATCTGCTACATTCAGGTCCGTATGTACTTTACAAATATCTATGTCTCCATCTTGAACATTTTCACGAATGGAGTTGAAGCGACGCTTGATGTGCCTTGTCTTCTTGTGAAACCTGGGCTCCTTGGCAAGAGCAATAGCTCCAGTGTTGTCACAGAAGAGCTTGATCGGCCCCGACGCATTGGGTATGCCTCCTAGGTCGGTGATGAACTCCTTCACCCAAATTGCTTCATGCGCTGCCTCCGAGGCTGCCATGTACTCCGCTTCACATGTAGATCCCGCCATGATGCTCTGCTTGCAACTGCACCAGCTTACTGCCCCACCATTCAAAATATACACGTATCTGGTTTGTGACTTTGAGTCATCCAGATCTGTGTCGAAGCTAGCATCGACGTAACCCTTTACGACGAGCTCTTCGTCACCTCCATAAACGAGAAACATTTCCTTAGTCCTTTTCAGGTACTTTAGGATATTCTTGACCGCTGTCCAATGTTCCTTGCCGGGATTACTTTGGTACCTTCCTACCAAACTTACGGCAAGGTTTACATCAGGTCTGGTACACAGCATGGCATACATAATAGAACCTATGGCTGAGGCATAGGGGATGACACTCATCTCTTCTATATCTTCTGCCGTGGTCGGACATTGAGCTGAGCTCAATTTCACACCTTGCAACACAGGCAAGAACCCCTTCTTAGACTGATCCATATTGAACTTCTTCAATATCTTATCAAGGTATGTGCTTTGTGAAAGACCTATGAGGCGTCTTGATCTATCTCTGTAGATCTTGATGCCTAATATATAAGCAGCTTCTCCAAGGTCCTTCATTGAAAAACTCATATTCAAGTAGGCCTTAATGCTGTCCAAGAGTTCTATATCATTTCCCATCAAAAGTATGTCATCTACATATAATATGAGAAATGCTACAGAGCTCCCACTCACTTTCTTGTAAACGCAGGCTTCTCCATAAGTCTGCGTAAACCCAAACGCTTTGATCATCTCATCAAAGAGAATGTTCCAACTCCGAGATGCTTGCACCAGCCCATAAATCGAGCGTTGGAGCTTGCACACCTTGTCAGCATTCTTAGGATCGACAAAACCTTCTGGTTGCATCATATACAATTCTTCCTTAAGGAAACCATTAAGGAATGCCGTTTTGATGTCCATTTGCCATATTTCATAATCATAGAATTCGGCAATCGCTAACATGATTCGGACGGACTTCAGCTTCGCTACCGGTGAGAAAGTCTCATCGTAGTCAACCCCTTGAACTTGTCGATAACCCTTAGCGACAAGCCGAGCTTTATAGATGGTCACATTACCATCCGCGTCTGTCTTCTTTTTAAAGATCCATTTATTTTCTATGGCTCGCCGCTCAACGGGCAAGTCAGTCAAAGTCCATACTTCATTTTCATACATGGATCCTATCTCGGATTTCATGGCTTCTAGCCATTTGTCGGAATCCGGGCCCGCCATCGCTTCTTCATAGTTCGAAGGTTCACCGTTGTCTAACAACATGATTTCCAAGACAGGGTTGCCGTACCACTCTGGTGCGGAACGTGTCCTTGTGGACCTTTGAATTTCAGTAGGAGATTGATCAGAAGTATCTTGATCATCATCATTAACTTCCTCTCTAGTCGGTGCAGGCACCTCAGGAACATTTTCTTGAGTTGCGCCATTTTCCGGTTCAAGAGGTAATACTTCATCAAGTTCTACTTTCCTCCCACTTACTTCTTTCGAGAGAAACTCTTTCTCCAGAAAGGACCCATTCTTGGCAACAAAGATCTTGCCTTCGGATCTGAGGTAGAAGGTATACCCAATAGTTTCTTTAGGGTATCCTATGAAGACGCATTTTTCCGATTTGGGTTCGAGCTTTTCAGGTTGAAGTTTCTTGACATAAGCATCGCATCCCCAAACTTTTAGAAACGACAGCTTAGGTTTCTTCCCAAACCATAATTCAAACGGTGTCGTCTCAACGGATTTCGACGAAGCCCTATTTAAAGTGAATGCGGCAGTCTCTAAAGCATAGCCCCAAAAAGATAGCGCTAAATCGGCAAGAGACATCATAGATCGCACCATATCTAATAGAGTGCCATTACGATGTTCGGACACACCATTACGCTGAGGTGTTCCAGGCGGCGTGAGCTGTGAAACTATTCCACATTTTCTTAAGTGTGTGCCAAACTCGTGACTCAAGTATTCTCCTCCACGATCTGATCATAGGAACTTGATTTTTCTGTCACGTTGATTCTCAACCTCACTCTGAAATTCCTTGAACTTTTCAAAGGTCTCAGACTTGTGTTTCATTAAGTAGACATACCCATATCTACTCAAGTCATCAGTGAGGGTGAGAACATAACAATAGCCACCGCGAGCCTCAACACTCATTGGACCGCACACATCAGTATGTATGATTTCCAATAAGTTGGTTGCTCGCTCCATCGTTCCTGAGAATGGAGTCTTGGTCATTTTACCCATGAGGCATGGTTCGCACGTGTCAAATGATTCGTAATCAAGAGACTCTAAAAGTCCATCGGCATGGAGCTTCTTCATGCGTCTGACACCTATGTGACCAAGGCGGCAGTGCCACAAGTATGTGGGACTATCATTATCAATCTTACATCTTTTGGTACTCACACTATGAATATGTGTAGCATTACCCTCGAGATTCATTAAGAATAAACCATTTACCATCGGAGCATGACCATAAAACATATCTCTCATATAAATAGAACAACCATTATTCTCGGATTTAAATGAGTAGCCATCTCAAATTAAACGAGATCCTGATACAATGTTCATGCTCAAACTTGGCACTAAATAACAATTATTGAGGTTTAAAACTAATCCCGTAGGTAAATGAAGAGGCAGCGTGCCGACGGGGATCACATCGACCATGGAACCATTCCCGACGCGCATCGTCACCTCGTCCTTCGCCAGTCTCCGCTTATTCCGCAGCTCCTGTTTTGAGTTACAAATGTGAGCAACCGCACCGGTATCAAATACCCAGGAGCTACTACGAGTACTGGTAAGGTACACATCAATTACATGTATATCACATATACCTTTCGTTTTGCCGGCCTTCTTGTCCGCTAAGTATTTGGGGCAGTTCCGCTTCCAGTGACCACTTTCCTTGCAATAAAAGCACTCAGTCTCGGGCTTGGGTCCATTCTTTGGCTTCTTCCTGGCAGCTTGCTTGCCGGGCGCGGCAACTCCCTTGCCGTCTTTCTTGAAGGTTTTCTTACCCTTGCCTTTCTTGAACTTAGTGGTTTTATT
Organism: Triticum urartu; assembly: GCF_003073215.2. Classification (NCBI taxonomy): domain Eukaryota; kingdom Viridiplantae; phylum Streptophyta; class Magnoliopsida; order Poales; family Poaceae; genus Triticum; species Triticum urartu. Next base: position 158,603,451 of record NC_053022.1, on the reverse strand, counting down.
CACCATCAACACTTGATGTTCCTTTTTGACTTCTACCTCTGCTGATTTCAGCATTGCAAATACTTCAGGAATGGTCTTTTCCATCCCCTGCATATTGAAGTTCATCACAAAGCTCTTGTAGCTCAGTGGAAGCGACTGGAGGATTCTGTCAATGACCGCGTCATCCGGGAGATTAACTCCCAGCTGAGTCAAGCGGTTATGTAACCCAGACATTGTGAGTATGTGCTCACTGACAGAACTATTTTCCTCCATCTTACAGCTGAAGAATTTGTCGGAGACTTCATATCTCTCGACCCGGGCATGAGCTTGGAAAACCATTTTCAGCTCTCGGAACATCTCATATGCTCCCTGTCTCTCAAAACACTTTTGGAGCCCCGGCTCTAAGCTGTAAAGCATGCCGCACTGAACGAGGGAGTAGTCATCGGTACGTGTCTGCCAAGCGTTCATAACGTCTTGTTCTGCAGGGAGAACAGGTGCATCACCTAGCGGTGCTTGTAGGACATAATCTTTCTTGGCAGCTATGACGATGATCCTCAGGTTCCGGACCCAGTCCGTGTAGTTGCTGCCATCGTCTTTCAGCTTGGTTTTCTCTAGGAACGCGTTGAAGTTGAGGACTACGTTGGCCATTTGATCTACAAGACATATTGTAAAGATTTTAGACTAAGTTCATGATAATTAAGTTCATCTAATCAAATTATTCAATGAACTCCCACTTAGATAGACATCCCTCTAGTCATCTAAGTATAACATGATCCGAGTTAACTAGGCCGTGTCCGATCATCATGTGAGACGGACTAGTCAACGTCGGTGAACATCTTCATGTTGATCGTATCTTCTATACGACTCATGCTCGACCTTTCGGTCTTCTGTGTTCCGAGGCCATGTCTGTACATGCTAGGCTCGTCAAGTCAACCTAAGTGTTTTGCATGTGTAAATCTTTTACACCCGTTGTATGTGAACGTTAGAATCTATCACACCCGATCATCACGTGGTGCTTCAAAACAATGAACTGTCGCAACGGTGCACAGTTAGGGGGAACACTTTCTTGAAATTATTATGAGGGATCATCTTATTTACTACCCTCGTTCTAAGTAAACAAGATGCAAAAACATGATAAACATCACATGCAATCAAATAATAGAAGTGACATGATATGGCCAATATCACATAGCTCCTTTGATCTCCATCTTGGGGCTCCATGATCATCTTGTCACCGGCATGACACCATGATCTCCATCATCATGATCTCCATCATCGTGTCTCCATGAAGTTGCTCGCCAACTATTACTTCTACTACTATGGCTAACGCGTTTAGCAATAAAGTAAAGTAATTTACATGGCGTTTCTCAATGACACGCAGGTCATACAAAAATAAAGACAACTCCTATGGCTCCTGCCGGTTGTCATACTCATCGACATGCAAGTCATGATTCCTATTACATTAGCATGAACATCTCATACATCACATATATATCATTCATCATTCATCACAACTTTGGCCATATCATATCACAAAGCACTTGTTGCAAAAACAAGTTAGACGTCCTCTAATTGTTGTTGCAAGTTTTACGTGGCTGAAGTAGGGTTCTAGCAAGAACGTTTTCTTACCTACGTGAAAGCCACAACGTGATTTGTCAACTTCTATTTACCCTTCATAAGGACCCTTTTCATCGAATCCGCTCCAACTAAAATAGGAGAGACAGACACCCGCCAGCCGCCATATGCAACTTGTGCATGTTAGTCGGTGGAACCGGTCTCACGTAAGCGTACGTGTAAGGTTGGTCCGGGCCGCTTCATCCCACAATACCGTTGAAGCAAGATAAGACTAGTAGCGGCAAGAAAGTTGACAACATCAACGCCCACAACAAATTGTGTTCTACTCGTGCAAGAGAACTACGGATAGACCTAGCTCATGATGCCACTGTTGGGGAACGTTGCAGAAAACAAAAATTTTCCTACGGTTTCACCAAGATCCATCTAGGAGTTCATCTAGCAACGAGTGATCGGATTGCATCTACATACCTTTGTAGATCACGCGCGGAAGCGTTCAAAGAACGGGGATGAGGAAGGCGTACTCGACGTGATCCAAATCACCGGAGATCCTAGCGCCGAACGGACAGCACCTCCGCGTTCAACACACTTACGGTCAGCGTAACGTCTCCTTCTTCTTGATCCAGCAAGGGGAAGGAGAGGTTGAGGAAGATGGCTTTAGCAGCAGCACGACGGCGTGGTGTTGATGGAGCTGCAGTACTCCGGCAGGGCTTCGCCAAGCACTATGGAGGAGGAGGATGTGTTGGAGAGGGAGAGGGAGGCACCAAAGATGTGTTCTGAGAGGCCCTCCTTTCCCCACTATATATAGGGAGTCCAAGGGGTGGGGCGCCGGCCCTAGGAGATCCAATCTCCTAGGGGGTGCGGCCAAGGGAGGAATCCCTCCTCCCCAAGGCACCTAGGAGGTGCCTTCCGCCTTTGGGACTCTTCCCTTCTTGAACCCTAGGTGCATGGGCCTCTTGGGGCTGGTGCCCTTGGCCCATATAGGCCAAGGCGCACCCCCTACAGCCCATGTGGCCCCCCGGGGCAGGTGGCCCCACCCGGTGGACCCCCGGGACCCTTCCGGTGGTCCCGGTACAATACCGGTGACCCCGAAACTTGTCCCGATGCCCGAAATAGCACTTCCTATATATAATTCTTAACCTCCGGACCATTCTGGAACTCCTTGTGACATCCGGGATCTCATCCGGGACTCCGAACAACATTTGGGTTACTGCATATACATATCCCTACAACCCTAGCGTCACCGAACCTTAAGTGTGTAGACCCTACAGGTTCGGGAGACATGTAGACATGACCGAGACGACTCTCCGGTCAATAACCAACAGCGGGATCTGGATACCCATGTTGGCTCCCACATGCTCCTCGATGATCTCATCGGATGAACCACGATGTCGAGGATTCAAGCAACCCCGTATACAATTTCCTTTGTCAATCGGTATGTTACTTGCCCGAGATTCGATCGTCGGTATCCCAATACCTCGTTCAATCTCGTTACCGACAAGTCACTTTACTCGTACCGTAATGCATGATCCCATGACCAGACACTTGGTCACTTTGAGCTCATTATGATGATGCATTACCGAGTGGGCCCAGTGATACCTCTCCGTCATACGGAGTGACAAATCCCAGTCTTGATCCGTGTCAACCCAACAGACACTTTCGGAGATACCCGTAGTATACCTTTATAGTCACCCAGTTACGTTGTGACGTTAGGTACACCCAAAGCACTCCTACGGTATCCAGGAGTTACACGATCTCATGGTCTAAGGAAAAGATACTTGACATTGGAAAACTCTAGCAAACGAACTATACGACCTTGTGCTATGTTTAGGATTGGGTCTTGTCCATCACATCATTCTCCTAATGATGTGATCTCGTTATCAATGACATCCAATGTCCATAGTCAGGAAACCATGACTATCTGTTGATCAACGAGCTAGTCAACTAGAGGCTTACTAGGGACATGTTGGAGTCTATTATTCACACATGTATTACGATTTCCGGATAACACAATTATAGCATGAATAAAGAGAATTATCATGAACAAGGAAATATAATAATAATGCTTTTATTATTGCCTCTAGGGCATATTTCCAACAAAAACATGGTTCCCCATACCTCTCCCTCCATTTTCCCATTCATACACCGTCCGCGCTAGAACACCCCATTCCCACACCAGGCTCCGTCCACCACCCCATCCATCGCCGTCGTCCTCCACCACATCCATCGCCACCGTCCTCCACCATGCCGGAGCGCCTACCAAGACCGCGTCGTCCACTGCTAGAGATGGACGTTTCTCATCCACGGCGACAGACCAATAGCCTTGCATCGCGTCCTCTCACTTCATCGGCGCCGTCGTCCTCTTTGCCGGGGCTGCTCACACGACCTTCTCTTCCACCGCAACGGGACTTATCCCCCGATGCACCCGTCTACCGTCCCAGATTTGCTTCAACGCCACCGACAGCCATCGCACCCCCGATGCCTACACGACGCCGCAGGAGAGGTGGTACTTCATAGCTCCTCAACTTTTTGATCTCAACCAGAAAATAGATCTTAACTTGGTTACTCTACTTTCTTTTCAGCTCTTAGAATTTAGTTCTTAGTTCGAAGCAAACAATGGATGCTAAATATCATTTCTCTGGTTTGCAGCTTCAAATCTGCCATGGCACAGCCATAATACGGTTTAATTGATCATGCTTAGGGTTTAATTGATCATGTTGGTTCCGTGGTGTTTTCTTTAATAGAAATCAGAGGGGAAACCCTCTTTTGCTAAAAAATATATGCTTAGAGCTTCCCCCTTTTATGATCACTATACGATCAGAATACATGCTTCGTGTCATAATAACACTACTCCACCCATCAAGCTAAACAAGCTTAGTTGTTCAAATATGAATCTGATATTACTAAAACAGAGTTGTTTAATTAGTCAGCTAAATGTTCCTAAATTAGTTTCGAAAATGCATGTTCGCTACTCGAGTGTGTATCTCTGTGTGTGGTCTGGTCAGCACGGTTGGGGAGGTGAACTTTGCATATGCAGGGGTTTATAGGGAGACACTCTCCGAGTCGAAACCGCAATGCATTCCATAGATAATCTGACTACTTTTTATGTTTTCATGAATCTCATATTCTGAACAGCATCATAATGATTATGAGCTTGCGCACATGAAAAGAATAAAGCAGAACAATGCCATGGCTGTCAAACTTGGCATTGAGGGACTGAAATAAAGTTTGGATGCAATGCAATGCAAACACTCTCCACCTACAGATTCATGCTCAGAATATGATCCTAACAGTGATTCTGAGCTAGAGGGAGACCTAAGTCAATGTAGCTCCCTAGTGGAGGAGTCAGAGGAAGATGCCCTATCTTATTCACCCATCAAGGTACTTGCTCTAACTTTCCAAGGTTACATTGCTCGCACATATCTTGCAACTGATGCTTTGCATTTCTTCTACTTTGTTGAACTGCCATTAGCTTAGTTTACACATCGTGTATGTGAATACGCCCTGCCTATCCATTTTCAGTACATATTCCATCTGTCATCATACCATATTTATCCATTCAAATGATGTTCTTGTGTATCAGACGTTCAAAAGGAAGAGGGCGATTGCTGATCGTGGAGGAGCACAAGCAAAGTATTTGGAAAAGGAAGTGGCACCTGATAAATCAAATAGCCCATTAGGTGTAGTTGCAATATCACCTGACCCACAAAATACCCCAACTCTAGCAGACTCTAGCCCTACTACACTGGTCATTTCTGATGCCCCAACTCAGCAGACCCCAACTGCAGCAAACAGTATGATTATGCTAGTTGACATGAAAGTGCGTTATATCGACTAGAGGGGTGTGAATAGGCGATTTTTATGAAATTCTTCACTGAGGAATTTGCTGGTGAGGAAATTCCTTAGCGAAGAACTACCAGCATTGGAATGAGTACTCAAAAGTAAACATAACAGAATACAAGCATAGTCATCATGATGAAATGAAGACAGGCACAGAGTACAGAAGCGTAAACACAGGATAACATAGGATGAAGACAAACAGACTGAAGAAATTGAACTAAGGAAATTGAGAGAGTCGTCGGTCAAAGTATTCAAACACAGATATGAACAAGCACACAACACAGTTATGAGGAAATGAAAGAGTTGAGGAAATAGAACTAGTAAGCTTGGTGAAGACAATGATTTGGTAGACCAGTTCCAACTGCTGTCTCAGTTGTACGTCTGGTTGGAGCGGCTGAGTATTTAAACTCGAGGACACACAGTCCTGGACACCCAGTCCTGAACACGCAGCTCAGGACACCCAGTCCTCACCGTATTCTCCTTGAACTAAGGTCACACAGATCTCGTCCAATCACTCGTGGTAAGTCTTCAGGCGACTTTCAAACCTTCACAAACTCGGTCACTCGACGATCCACAATTCCTCTTGGATGCTCTAGACCATGACGCCTAACCGTCTGGAAGAAGCATAGTCTTCAAAGGTAACAAGCGTCGGACCCACGCAGGATCAATCTCTTCAGTGATGCTCAATCACTTGGGGTCTGTAGGTGTTTGGGTTTTGGGTTTTTGGTTTTTCCTCACTTGATGATTTGCGCTCAAAGTCCTCGGAGGATGGGTTGCTCTCAAATGACAAGTGTCAGTTTCTCTCAAAGCAGCCAACCAGCTAGTGGTTGTAGGGGGCGGCTATTTATAGCCTAGGGAGCAGCCCGACATGATAAGACATAAATGCCCTTCAATGATATGACCGTTAGGTGGATAGATATTTTGGGACAGCTGGCGCATAGCACAGCAACGGTCGGAATTTTGAGTAGCAAAATCCTCAGGGCTATCATGTTCCTCACTGTGTAGGAAATCCGCACTGGCGAATTCCTAACTCCTCAGTCAGAACAAATTCCTCAGAGACCAGAAGAACTTCGTCTCTGTCACTGAAGAATATGACTGGACTGTATGAGATTTCCAATGGCTTCACTTGAAGGGATTGGTAGGTGTAGGATTTTGAGTTGAGCATCACATGGAAATTTTTCCTTAGTATTTCCTCGACCCCCATTAACAGTATGGTGTTTCCTATGACTCAAGAAAGAGAAAATGAAACTACGAAAACAAAAGTCTTCACGCTTCATGTTCCTCGAATGAATACCAAGTCTTCACGGTCGCACCATTTTCTTCAATTTCAAAGTCTTCAGAAAGTCTTCAGAATACCAAAGTCTTCAGACGGAGAACTTCATTTTTAGGGGTCGACTTTCTCTATAAATATCAAACTCCTCATAGACTTATAGAGTTGTGTACACTCATAAACACATTAGTCCCTTAACCTATAAGTCTTCAATACACCAAAATCACTAAGGGGCACTAGATGCACTTACATGACATAGCACCAGCTGTACGACGCAAAACCCCCATTCCAGCAAAGAGTACACCAAATCCAGTTGCCAAATCCCTTTTCGAACCAGAGAGAGCCCCAATTGCAGCAAATAGGACCCCTGTTCCATTTCTTCCCAGTTTAGAAGACGAAGCTTATGTTGTTGTCAGGAACTTTGTGCGCATCTTTCCTTCATGGAAAGATTATACCGCAGACACAGAACAATTTCCAGTCTTCCTCCGCAACTTACACGTAAGTAATGTACTAATGTTATTCATGGTCATTACTGCATATGTTTCTGCTGACAGAAGACACAAGATTTCATTCTTTTAAATAGGTGAGGCGCAAACTGGATTGTGATGACGAGCAAGGGTTGGTTGCGCTTTTCAAGCACTCGTTGATGAAGTATCGTTCCTACCTGAGGCAAGCGCACTTCGATGGAAAGCCTCTGAACAAAATTTCTGTAAAGTCTCCGGTGCTACATTTATCCGATGGTGACTGGAATAATCTTGTTACACATTGGTCTCGGCTGCAGCATAAGGTACTGTTTATGATATCACATCAGAATTTGAACTACATTTCTGCATTTACCTTAATGTCTCACTTGTACGAAAACTGTTAGCAGAAGAACATTCCTTCTCAAGGGACCACAGAATCTCGCAACTATACTACACGCTGCATTTCTCTTGTGAGTACCTCTTGCCCTGTATGACCATACTTACTTTCATAGTTGTTTGATTATGTAGCATCACTGCACATGTTAGCCTCATAATCGTCCATTTGGTGGACATTATAAGATCCGTATGGACTCTTACATAAATTTAGAATCAACCCAATGCTTTTGAAGAGTTTTAGCTCTGCAATCCTCTTGTAAGGACTAAATGTGGCCTATCACTGTACTTACATTAACAGCTACTCCCTCCGTCCCATAATATAAGAACGTTTTGTACAGTACACCAGTGTTCAAAACACTCTTGTATTATGGGAAGAGGGATTGGTTCATTTTGTAGCATTCTGCATCTTATCTCCCTCGCCCACCATTTACTAAAAAAGATCAGATCTATATTTAATCTTACCAACAAGTAGAATACACAGACAATGCCAGTGCAGAAGTGTAGCCCATTGCTCCTGTCAGTACATTTTGTCCTGTAACGCTTGTACTTCCAGGGATTGGTAGTTGATTATGAAGCATCAATCGGCATCTTATCTTCATTATTCTCTATCCCTTCCAGTATTATCATATCTATAATTACTCTCTACAAAATGTAGAGTACAGGCAATGCTTATGAAGAAGATTATGTGCTGAAATTCTTGCGTTATCCTTCCCTTGCCATGGAGAAGGGCATTATAAAGCCGGTGTTAACTGTTAATGTAAGTCAGTCCTTCTAAAGCCTTTATCCTCAACTGCTGTTTAATTTGCTCATACTCCCTATTGTTTGCTATTGTTTAGTTCGCTATTTCTACCAAAATGCATGTTCGTAAGAACCGTAAGTTCTAAGTTTTACTTGTAAAACCAAATTCCTTATTCATACCATGCACATTACTTAATACTCCCTATATGTATTCTTGTTTTTGTGGATCTATAATCCAGTGTGTGGTGAAGCAGCCCACGTTTGCACCTTGTCATTTCCTGTTTTATCTTACTGATGTGGCTGATGATATGAACAACATGACATGCACATTATCCAAAATAGATACAATGATTTTCTTTGCCCTTCATCTATGTTTGTTATGTTGACATGGTAATCCAGTAGTGTGGTGAAGCTCCCCGCATTATGAACAATGCCAAATTATGCTATTGATATTTTGAACATACTCTTTAATTTCTAATTTGAAATTGGATAGAATTGACAGAACAGTTATCATATTTGTTTATACACGTGCAAAACCTGTCATCTCTCTGCTTTGTTTCAGGGTGATATGCCTGATGGCATGCACAAGTCTGCTGAAGGCTGTGACACAAACCCAACATATATTGCAGCAAAGAAGGCAAAACATCTTGAAGATAGCGAGACAACCCCAAAGTCTTGTCTTGATGCAGTGTTCAAGTTACTTGAGACTAACAGTCAGACAAGCTCACAGAATTCGTTGTCTAAATCAGTTCGACTTCTTTAGTCCCAAGTTCTAGCAGAAAGGCATTCTGCAACTCAACTTCAACTTGAAGTCCTATCTCTAAGAAAGATTGCGGAGAACACCAATGAGAACCTCATCTCTAAACAGCTACACCTAGAAGCTATGACCGACATGCTAGGCCGGTCTCACAGCCTTGCTCAGCAGCTTGCGCAGTAGTTCCCCGCAAGGCTAACCTTTCTTGAACTGTCTTGGAAGTGGTCTCGGTTCAGTATTATTTTGTTACGCTGCAATGGTGCCCAGTTTTTGTAATCTTCTTCTTCGTTGCGCTTTATGATCACTGGTGGCGAACTTTGATGCCCAGTGGATCTAATATACCTTAAATCCTTTATTGTGTAGTGTAGGTTTATTCTTAGTTACTATGACGTAATTTCTTTATTGTATAGAGTAGGTTTGTTATTAATTCCTACTAGTTACGCAGCATCCCGAAATGAACCTCGTCCCATGATTGTGCGAATCAAATCATGGGCTTTTAACAGGCCAAAATTGTCTAGGTCCTTGTTTGTCCCAATCAGATATCGGTTGCGAGTAGGCCGGATGCAAACCGGGTCGTAGTTAGGCCCAACTATATGACGGGCTTTTAACAGGCCAAAATTAATATAGGGCCGAAATGTTAAACGGGCCCTTAACAGGCCAAAACTAATATCAGGCCGAATTACTAAGTGGGCCTTTAGCAAGTGGGCCCAAAAGCATAGTGTCCAGTTGACGGGCCGAATCTGATATGGGCCATAATTGAGCCCGAAGCCTCTTAAAGGGCTGGACCTGATCTGGACCGTAATTTGGCCCAGAACGTGGTAGGCTTTTAACGGGCCGGATCTCATATGGGCCACTATTAGGCCCGGAGCGTGGCAGGCCATTAATGGACCAGATCAAATATGGGCCGACATTTGGCCCAAAACATGGCAGCCAGTTAATGGGCTGGCCTACTAGGGTCCTCAAAATCTTGTGGGCCTACAGCTGGGCCGGCCCATTAATGTCGGCGAAATCTCATGGGCCTTTAGCTGGGCCGGCCCATTATGACCCGCAAGAATCTTGTGGGCCTTTACCTGGGCCGGCCCATTATGGCACACAAAAATCTTGTGGGCCTTTACCTGGGCCGGCCCATTATGGCCCGCAAAATCTTGTGCGCCTTTAGCTGGGCCAGCCCATTATGGTCCGCAAAATCTCATGGGCCTTTAGCTGGGCCAGCCCATTATGGTCCGCAAAATCTTGTGGGCCTTTAGTTGGGCCGACCCATTTAAACTTGTTGGGCCATGCCATGTGTCGACGTATCATAGGCGCCTTCTGTCCAGTGAGTGGATGACATATGTCCCGACGATGAGCCGACACGTGTTTCCTCTAGCCAATGATGATTTTACACATGGAAAATCCCCATTGGTCGGGGCTGTTAACGGGTTATCGGATCCAAAACCCGACCCGATAGCTTAACGGCGTTCCGTTATGGTGGATGCCACATGTCGGTCACCCTTGACGAAAGCACTTCTGTGACGCGCGATTTATCGTCATGGAAGTGGACACTTCCATGATGATAATTTTGGTAATGTCATGGAACACCTCTACGACAGCACAGGTATGACTATCTTGATTTTGTCATAAATTTGTCATGGATGTACATGCATGACAAAAAAAGAGACCTACTGTGACAAAAAAGAGACCTATCTTGATTTTTTTGTAGTGTAGGATAACCACCGCTTGCATGCATGTGGCCCAAAGAGCTGTTGTCTGATGTTTGAATGGCCAATGCACAACTTTGATGTGGCACGTGCCTAGGAAGCCAAAAAGTCCTGACACTAAGCGAGATGTTTTTCATGGACGCGTACGTAGTATATATGCTAGTCCCCTCCCACCTCTACAACGCGTAGTATATACTCCCACCATAACACAAACAAAATAGATTCTACCTTGCTGGTAAAATTAACCTCTCTGCTGGCTGTTGGTCGAAGTGATGGACGATGGCCTTGCGGGCCCATAGAAAGCATCACATGTGAGTGAGTGTCGTGTAGGACAACGGCCAACTGCATGTGGCCAAAACATGTATGTATGAAAGGGTTTTGTAATGTTTTAAATAAAGAATTCACGACTATGATGTGGCACCTGCCTCACAAAACGGCCAACCCACACGGTGGCTAACGACTCGTAGTGTACTGCCCCCCCCCCCACCCTAGACACGCGTGCACGCACACACACACAGAGCGCACATCCACCGCAACTATGATGCATGTTAAATTTTCCCACAGTGAACATATGTTACCAAAGGAGGGATGTTTTAATTTTGAAAAAAAAACCCAGAGATCATTAAGACTTTTTAGTACATTGATTGATTTTCTAGGGGTATAATGTGCAAAAATCAAATTTGAGCTACATGCACACGTGATAGTGCACCTAAATGGATTGGAAAAACACATGTGTCTCACTGGGTGCAAGTTTACTCCCCGTGCAAGAAATTTCAAACATTGAGAATCTTCATTTTTAAAATCTAGTACATCCAAAACTTAATTGAAATTCATGAAATTTATTATGTTGTCATATGGACACCAATACGCAGTGGCATTGTACATTTTTGTCAAATTTGAGACAAAGTTTGATGTAATCTTTATCTTCTTCCAAACGGGAGATTATTAATAATTGGGAACCAATATCGCAAATGGATTATTTATTCGAACCGTGGGTGTTTGACCAACAATGGATACATGTCATGCTTCCGTTAAGCAATAAAGCAGCAGAATTAATCATCAAAATAGAAAAACAATATACGTCCCACCATGCGACCCATGTGTCATGCGAGCAGGCGTGAATTGAAGGGACACATTTGAGCAGTCCGCCACGCAGGCAGACCAGGAGGTGTGTGTGCAGGTGTGTGAATTGATGGGAGGCATGCTCGTGGCGTTGTGTCATCAGGAGGCTGATACGTCTCCAACGTATCTATAATTTTTTATTGTTCCATGTTGTTATATTACCATTCTTGGATGTTTTACAATCATTTTATAGCAACTTTATATCATTTTTTGTGACTAACCTATTGACATAGTGCCCAATGCCAGTTGTTGTTTTTTGCTTCACGTTTTTACTTGTTTTTTACTAGTGAAATCTACGGCCCTCGGGTCTATTCTTTATCATATTTACTTTCTGATGTATTATTTGCCTTTTGAGATCTATGTTTATTTGCATTTATTTTCAGATCTATTATTCCAAAACCCCAAAAATACATTGCTACACTTTTTATTTGCATCTTTTATTTCACATTTATTTGAGATCTATTTATCCAATCTATCACAAACTGTATCCCGTCAACTTGACAATTTCTGGCGCCATTACCCGAAAAGGGATTGACAACCCCTTATAAGCGTCGGGTTGCAAGTATTTGTTCTTTGTGTGCAGGTACCATTTACATAGTGTTGCTTGATTCTCCTACTGGATTGATATCTTGGTTTCATAACTGAGGGAAATACCTACCGTAGCTGTGCTGCATCATCCCTTCCTCTTTAGGGAAATAACGACGTAGTTCAAGCGACATCCAAAAGAATTCCTGGCGCCATTGCCAGGGAGACATCTATCAGGTTCCTACTCCCAAATCTCATCTCCTTGCAATTTACATTATTTTCCATTTTCCCTCGTTTTCATCTCCCCCACTTCACAAAAATTTGCCGTTTTATTCACCCTCTTTTCCGTTCGCTGTTTTCTCGTCAGATCTGTTTGTGTGCAATCTTGCTTGCGTAGTCACGATCTCCCAAGAAAATACCAAGTTGTGTGATTTTTGAAATACTAATAATAATGATTTTCTTAGCACTCTGATTGCTCCTCCCACCACGGAATCTTGTGATATTAATGTCGCTTTGTTGAATCTTGTTATGAAAGAGCAATTTTCCAGTACTCCTAATGAGGATGTTGCATCCCATCTAAACACATTCATGGAATTATGCGATCTGCAAAAGAAAAATATGTGGACAATGATATTGGGAAGTTGAAATTATTTCCTTTCTCTTTGCAAGATCATGCAAAATTTTCGTTTTCTTCTTTGCCTCGCAATAGTATTGATTCTTGGGATAAGTGCAAAGATGCTTTTATTACTAAGTATTTTCCGCCCGTTAAAATTATTTCCCTTAGGACACAAATCATGAATTTTAAGCAAGTTGAGTATGAACATGTTGCGCGATCTTGGGAAAGAATGAAATTGATGCTAAGAAATTGTCCTACTCATGGTTTAAATATTTGGATGATCATATAAAAAAATTATGCGGGATTGAATTTTGTTTCTAGAAATCTTTTAGGTTCCTCCGCCAGTGGTACTTTTATGTAAATTAATTTGGGTGAAGCTACTGAATTTCTTGATAATATTATGGCTAATTATTCACAATGGCATACCAAAAGAGCACCTACTAGTAAGAAGGTTGATTTGATTGAAGAAATTAATACGTTGAGTGAAAAAAGTTGATGCTCTTATGAAATTGGTTGCTAATAAAAGTTCTCCTATTGATCTTAATGATGTGCCTTTGTCTACTTTGATTGAGCAAAATAGTGATCCCGTAGATGTGAATTTTGTCTCGCGGAACAATTCTAATAACAATGCTTATAGAGGTAATTTTAACCCTAGGCCTTTGCCAGGAAATTCCTCTAATAATTATGGCAATTCCTATGGTTATTCTTCTTACAATAATAATAGAGACACCTCTGATCTTGAGAATAATATTAAAGAATTTATCAATGCTCTAAAGGTTTTCAACACTTTGATAGAAGAAAAATTGAGTAAGATTGATGATATGTCTAGAAGCATTGATAGAATTTCTCACGACGTAGAAAAACTCAAGTTGAAAATTCTTGTACCCAAGGTTGATGAATCAATTAAAGCTTTATATGTTTCTATGGATGAAAGTGAGAAAAGAGTTGCTATGCTTAGAGTTGAAAGAGAATTTTTAGAAAGAGCGTTCTCTAGTGTTTGTTTTCATAAAAATGATGAAGATATTAAAATGATTGGTGTTTCTTCTATTGATTCCTTTTTAGTAAAATTAAATCGATGATAAAGGGACTGAAGAAGAGTCAACTTTAGCTAGAATGCATCCCGATAATTCAGAGGGTGAAAATCTTGTTGAGAAAATTGATAAAAGTGGGTTTGGAGAGGTCAAAACTTTAACTAGTGATGTGCTCACTCTTTTGGATTACAAAGACTTTAATTACGATAATTGTTCTTTGATTGATTGTATTTCTTTGTTGCAATCCATGATAAATTCACCCCATTCTTATGAACAAAATAAAGCTTTTACTAAACATATCATAGATGCCATGATGAAAGCTTTGGAAGAAAAGTTGGAATTATAGATTTCAATTCCTAGATAATTACATGATGAATGGAAACCTACTACCAAAGTCAATATTAAAAATTATGAGTGTTTTGCTTTATGTGATTTGGGTGCTATTGTTTCCACAATTCTGAAATCTTTTTGTGATGTACTTGGTCTTACCGATATTAAAGAATGTTCTCTTAATTTTCACTTGGCGGATTCTACTATTAAAAGCTTATGGGAAGAATTAATGATGTTCTTATTCTTGCAAATAGAAATTATGTGCCCATAGATTTTATTGTTCTTGATATTGATCGCAATCCGTCTTGTCATATCATACTTGATAGACCATTTTTACGTACTATAGGTGTCATGATTGATATGAAAGAAGGGAATATTAAATTTCAATTTCCACTAAAAAAGGGTATGGAACACTTCCCTAGAACAAGAATTAGTCCACCATATGAATCAATCATGAGGGCATCCTATGGATCTAGAACCAAACATGAAAATACTTGAATCTTTGCATTATGCCTAGCTAGGGGCATAAAACGATAGGGCTTGTTGGGAGGCAACCCAATGAATAAATTTTATTATTGCCTTTTTCTGTTCTTGAGTGTTTGCACAATTGTGCTACTGTTATGATTATGTTTTTATGTTTTTGTTTGTGCCAAGTAAAGCCTTTGGGATCATGTTGGGTGATAGTTGATTTGATCTTGTTGAAAAACAAAAACTTTTATGTACAGTAAAATAATTTTGATAAATCACAGAAGTGTGAGAAAAATCTGAATTGTTTACGCAAGATTCGTATACAAATTTACTACGTTGTCCTAATTTGTCAGAATTTTTGGAGTTACATAAGTATACGAAGTTTTCAAACTACTACAGACTATTCTGTTTTTGATGGATTTTGTTTTCTTTGTGTTGTGTGCTTATTTTGATGAATATATGGTATGTATCAGAGGGTATGAGCCTTGATAAAGTTGGAATTCAGTATATATAATGCAAAAAATAAAATATGAATGGGTTTGCAACAGTACTTAGAGTGGTGATTTGCTTTGTTATACTGATGGATCTCATGAAGGTTTTGTTAAGTTTTGTGTGATTGAAGTAATCAAGTTTTTGGTGAGATCACGATGGATGAAGGAATAAGGATTGAAAAGAGCCTAAGCTTGGGGATGCCCCATGTCACCCCAAATTATTATTCAAGGAGAACCAAGCAACTAAGCTTGGGGATGTCTCGGAAGGCATCCCCTCTTTCTTCTAACGACCATCAGTATTTTACTTGGAGCTATATTTTTATTCGTCACATATCATGAGTTTTGCTTGGAGAGTCTTGTATTATACGAGTCTTTGCTTGTTTTTCTTTTTAGTTTGTGTGATCTATCCTTGCTGGACACACCTATTTGAGAGAGCCAGAATTATGCTGTGATTTAATATAATTGCTCTATCTGCTTCACTTAAATTTTTTTGAGCTGTGGAATTGCTCGAGTGCTTCACTTATATCTTTTTGAGCATAGTGTGCTTTATTATTTTTGAAGAAATGCTCTCATGCTTCACTTAGATTTATTTTAGAGTTAGTAAATTTGTGAAGAAATTCTCTCATGCTTCACTTATATTATTTTGGGAGAACAAAATTTTTATGCTCATGTTCTTCACTTAAATTTGTTTGAGCTTATCAAAAGAAACATATGAAACTAGTCCCAAAGTGATAGATATTCAAGGGGGATATAATAAATGCTTTCATGAAGATCATTGGACAAAATAAACTTGATTCCTCGTAATAGTTTTGAGATTATGATGATAGTGATTGAAAGTGCGTTATATCGACTAGAGGGGGGTGAATAGGCGATTTTTATGAAAGTCTTCAAAACGTGGAAGTTTCGAAGACAAATGATAGAAATAAACCTATTACCATGCAGCGGAGGGTAGACTACACTAGGCAAGCCATAGTCAAGTATTCAATGGAGTGAGAGCACAATGACTAATAGCAGCAATGTAGTAAGGATCAGGTAGGAAGATATTATGAAGCCAAACAGAACACGCAGTCACTCAGTGAAGACAAAAGATAGTGCAATCATACAATGACTTCACAAGGAGTAACAGTAAGTAGAGGGAAGGGAAAGATGAAACCAGTGACTCGTTGAAGACAATGATTTGTTGGACCAGTTCCAGTTGCTGTGACAACTGTACGTTTGGTTAGGGCGGCTAGGTATTTAAACCTGAGGACACACAGTCCCGGACACCCAGTCCTGAACATGCAGCTCAGGACACCCAGTCCTCACCATATTCCCCTTGAGCTAAGGTCACACAGACCTCGCCCAATCACTCTGGTAAGTCTTCAAGGTAGACTCCCAAACCTTCACAGACTTCGTTCACCGGCGATCCACAGACAAGAAGACTTAAGTGATGCCTAACTCTCTTTGCCTCTGGGTGGTTAGGGCTTTATCCTCGCAAGGAATTCTCTCTCAAAGGCTTCGAGGTGGGTTGCTCTCAAACGACAAAAGCCGTACACTAACTCTGAGCAGCCAACCGTTTATGGTTGTAGGGGGTGGGCTATTTATAGCCACTAGGCAACCCGACCTGATTTGTCCGAAATGACCCTGGGTCACTAAGGAACTGACACGTGTTCCAACGGTCAGATTTCAAACTCACATGGCAACTTTACTTGGGCTACAAGCAAAGCTGACTTGTCCGACTCTGGACAAGATTCGCTCTCATAGTCTTCACTCGAAGACATAGGTTTTGGTTAGGCATCACTTCAGTCATTCTGACTAGTTCTCTTGGACCCCACTTAACAGTACGGTGGTTCCTATGACTCAACACAGAAGAAAAAGAACTACGAAAGATCTAAGTCTTCGAGCTCCATAGGCTTCATGCGATGTCCTCTCTTGTCATAGTCTTCAATGTGAATATCTTCATATACCACCTTTGACATCAATGTCTTCATACATTTTTAGGGGTCATCTCTGGTAGGAAAACCAAATCAATGAGGGACTTCTACCTGTGTTATCCTGCAATTCTCACAAACACATTAGTCCCTCAACTAGGTTTGTCGTCAATACTCCAAAACCAACTAGGGGTGGCACTAGATGCACTTACAATCTCCCCCTTTTTGGTGATTGATGACAAACTAGTTGAAGTTTTCAACGGGGAATATAATATGTGAAATTGTAAAGATAAGGAATTGTCTTCATAAGTTGCAAGGGCTCCCCCTGAAGATGTGCATATAAGTAATTTGCTATTGGAATGCAAATGCACATGGCAGGTTGTGCTTGTGGAGATCCTCTTCAACTTATGATGACAATCCACTATGCATGTGAAGGTATGTGAAGATAATGACATGCATAATGGAAAATGGACGTCTGCAAAATGATCTAAGTGCGGAATTTATCGTCGCACATGCGGAATTTATCATCGCATCACAAAATGGCAAATAAGTAGCAGACGACCATCGAGTTTAAGTGTTACAATTCAAAGAGCCAAATGTATCAAACCGAGAGTTGTAAACACGAAGCAAAACATGAAGCACCCGCCCATATAGACCCGCTTGAAGACTATCAAACTCATATGCTTCTCCCCCTTTTGTCAGTAAGAACCAAAAAGGTTTGAAAACATAGAGCCTCTACTCGTTCCCATGAAGAGTAGGTGAAGCAGCAGGGTCATCGGTGGTGTTCGGCGGTGCAGAAGAACTTGGAGCAATGTCGAAGCGTGCTGAAGGAGGTGGCGGTGAAGTAGCATCGTCTTCATCCTCGATCACTCTGGCATTCACAGTTGCAGCAGAGGAAGAGAACTCAGAGTCTTCAAGAGATGGAGTTCGTCTCAGCACTACCCTTCGAGGAGGTGTGGAGTCAAACTTGAAGCGCTCAGAGAAGCCATCCTCTTGAAGATCATCTTTAGAGCACATCAGCGTCAGCACTTTCCATGTGCGTCGAGAGGTTTCATGGGCAACAAAGGCATTCTTGGTGGCAAGATTTCGAATGCGATTAACATCCACCAAGAGGCTTTGCATCTGATGCTTCAGCCAGTCTTGATGCCTATCCTGTTTCTGATGAAGAGCCACAAGAATCTCTCGGTCATTGAGAACACGAGTGCGCTTCTTGGGTCGTTGGGCAATGGTGCTATCAGTGACTTCAGTGAGAGCAGGATGCGGTGCACGTGTAGTGCCAGCCAAAGGATACACACGAGTTACTGCTTCAACTCCTTCAATGTTCTGAGAAAAACTTTGATGCTCTGCATTCTGAAGACTTAGAGGTTCCTTGGCAGGCTCAGGATAGATGGCTTCAATAGACATATCCACATCAGGCAGAATGATCCGATGATTGCGAGCAGATGGCTGATATGAGATAGCGGAGTGAAGTTTGATCAGTCGCATTACCCATGGGGCGTAGAACTTCAAGCCAAAAAGATCAGAGCCTGAGGCAGCAAGTTGGCGAATGAAGAAGTCCTGTGCATTCAAGCATTTGCCATGAAGAATATAGAAGACCAAAGTCTTCATTGCACCTTCCAGCTTGGCATGTGGAGAGTGTCCTTTGATGGGCCAGAGAGTTCGCCTTATGATGTGATAAATAGTCCTTGGCAGATACTCTAGGTCTTCAACAAAGAACTCTTTGGGATATGCAGCATCTTGGGGCAATGGCTTCATCATACTGAGCATCTGACTCATGTTAGGTTCAGGCTTCTAAAAGATGCTCTCCATAGCTTCACTGTGAAGTTGACAGCCAGATTCGTAGAGATCGCCAGGAGTGGGTAGACCAGTGAGCTCAATGATGTCAAAGGCTTTGGCTTCGTGATGAACATTTCCTGTCATCCACTCCAGGACCCAAGTCTTCGGATCTCTGTTATACCCGCGGATGTGAAGTGTGGCATAGAATTGGAGCAGCAACTCTTCATTCCAATGCTCTTGGTCAGTGACGAACGGCAGCAATCCAACCTCTTTGAAGCAATCCAGAGCCTCTTCCAGACAGGGCAGACCAGCTATTGCTTCAATGTCAAGACGCTTGTGTGGGAAGATGCAACCTTGATTGTAAAGAATGCAGGAGTAATAGCTTCGCTGGCGGATAGCTCCAGAACCGATCAGATGATATTCTTTCCCTTGAGTAGGGGTTCCTGGAGCTATTGAAGAATGTGTTGTCTGCTCTGAAGCCATTGATATTGAAGGATCCAGGTGCTGATGCAGGACCTGGGAACCTGGGCAATCTTGGGATTGGCTTCTGTACCTGAGGCATGTGCTCAACATGATAGTCGAACTGGGGACCGGCAGCAGGCGCAGGAACAGAAGCAGTGGGATCAGTGGCTTCGCTGACTTCTGGTGCTTTTGTGGGTGAGGGCTCCACATTAGCTTTAACCATGACAGCGTCAATGGCTTCAGTGGTGTTGGTGGTGGCAGCCTCAAGATTTTCAACCTCCACTTGACGAGCTGGAGGGTCGGTCACAATCACGTTCTCCTCGAGAACAGCTTCTTGGTGGGACGGGGGAGTAGCAGCTTCTGGGGTTTCTTCTTCATCGGCTGATGTAGCCGGAATGTCTTCAGCAGCTTTAGCTTCAGACTCAGAGACTGGAGGCCTTTATCCTTTGCAAAGCCTATGTAACACTAACGACGCCTGTGGAGTTGGTGTTGGCTGGGCCTCAAAGTCTTCTTCCTCTTATGGGCGATCAGCCCATGAAGCATCCTGAACAATTGGCGTCAGAGGACGACCAATGCTGATGAGTTCGCTGTGCGTTAGCACAGGCGATGATACCTGTTGGTGCTCGAGCTGAGGAAGGACTGCATCATCTTCAACATGGTCATGGTGACCAATGTCTTCAGCAGCGATGGGATCAGCTGCTGGAAAGTCTTCAGCTTCATGAGCCTCTGTGAAAGCAGGCTCATGGACAGTCAGTTGACGTTCTTGTGGTTCAGCGTCAGGGTGAACCATGGAAATGGGTTCAACAATCAAGGGCTCTGTGTGAGCAGCCCGTTCTTTCTTGGTCTTCCTCTTCTTCTTGGAGGGGGCTGTAGGAGAGGCTTCAGGATGTTTCCTCTTCCTGGCTTCAGCCTCAGCAGTCCTTGTCTTCTTCAGCTCTGAAGCGGTTGACCGGGCTTTTGGCTTTGAGCCAGTCATGCTGGTTGGGAAGACAATGGGATCTGCTTCCTGCCTTGGTGCGTCGGGTTCAGCCGTAGCGGGCTTCTTCTTCTTCTTTGCAGCCATCCTGGGGTCGATGCCAGGACGCCCAAGGGCCTTGCGCTTCTCAGCCTCATTGTAGGCTTGCACACACCTGTCAGCCAGAACCTTCATGCGCTCACGAGAACCCTGAGCTTCTGCACATTTCGTGAGAAAGGCTTCCTTGAGCTCGTGCAGCATAATCTTGAAGTTCTTCACCTCTTGCACGCTGAGCTTGGCCATATGCTTCTTGAACTGAGATTTCTCAAAGTCAATCTTCTGCTTCAGTTCAACAATGCGTTGGGCGATAGCTAACTCTGAAGCAATGGCGCCATGGAAGGCGACACTGAGGCCAATGGGAAGTTGCAGATCGTCGAAGCTGATGTTGGGCATGTCAAACCATTCATCAATGAAGTTATGGATGATTGCCATGTCAAAGAGAGGCAGATTATTGAAGATTTCTGCTTCTTCTTTGCTCTTGATCAGTTGCTCAAGAGCGTCATCTGCAAGATCTTCATCGCTGGACAGATCAATGGCATCATTACGCAGAACAGCAGCAGCTGTCAGTTCTTGGCCAGTGTGTGGCAGAGGCATCTTGACCTTCTGTGGCTTGGAGATGCGTGATAAATCTTCGGACTGCACACTGTCTTCAGGAGGTGCAGTTGCCAGTGGCTACGCCCATGAGATTTTTGGGGCAGAGGCAGGTTTTGAAGCTTTAGGCTGCTTCTTTGGCTTCGGCGCTGCAGGCGCTTCATCTGATTCAGCGTCATCTGCAGGCTCATTCACGGTTGTCCCTTGAACCAAGATATGGGTGATGAGACCTTCAAGGTTGTAGAAAGGACCGACGACGTTGGATTCTGCATCACGTGTGTCGTCAGCCCTTGGAGCAGAAGGACCAGGGTTGAAGTCTAGTCCCAATGTCTTCTTGTTCTGCTTTGCTGAGTTCTGGGCAAAGTGGAAGTTGCGCTTGAACAGAATGTCGTCACGACACCATAGTAGTGACGATGAGTGTGCATCTGCAGGCTGTGGCCGACGGACCATGCAGGGATAGAAGCCTTGTTCAATGGCTTCATCTCTAGTCCTGGGTTGAAGATTTTTGTAGAGGATGTCTCCCCATGGTCGCTTGATGGCAATCTTTTCAGCATATTCCTTTGTCACAAATCTATACTTGAACCACTGTTCTGCCCAATAGCGTCAAATCCATTGGATTCGTGTCTTGCACTGATTGTAATCCTCTTCAGGATCTGTCTTGTACAGCTCTGAGAGGTCATCGGGCAGATCTCTTGATGTTTCTCCTCGATGCTTTCTGCCACCCTTCCTTGCTGATTTCTCTGAAGCCATGAACTTTAAACTGAAAGGCTTCAATACGTTCAAAGGCTTCAAAGGTTTTCGCTTGCTGGACAAACAGGAACTGGCTTCGGGAGAATTTATGTGATGTTGTAAGAATTCTGCAAATGAATGCAGACTATGAGAACCAAGGGATTCTCCCACGGACATGTACCTGTTACAGCATTAAGGTGCGAGGGAAGGGGAAGAGGTCATATGCTTTCTCAGAAGATTTTGAAGATAAATCAGTTTAGAAGACATTGACCTCATCGTGCGAAGACATTCACTCATAGATAAGGAGTTGGTTCCAGATTTGTACAAATCCACGGATCAGTACAAGTGAGGAATCTAACTACTTGTGAAGCATAAGTGAATATACTAGGCATGTTATGAGATGCAGTATGAAAGAGATCCAACTTGTGTGAATAGAAACTGTTTGTGGTAGAAAGTGATAACGCTATAGGATCAAAGGGGTCGTAAAAAGGAAGTTTTATTTACCACACGAAGAACTGCTAGACGGAGTGGAAGAGGAGGCCGAGCAGTTCGATCTTCCGTGCCCTAACTTGGCGACGGAGGACACCTACGGCGACGGCGGAGAGGACGATGTCCGCGGTCGGCGTGAAGACGGCGTCGGAGAGGTTGCGGTAGGGAAGCGCTTCGTCGCCGGCGTTGTCGAGGGCTAGCTGTGGCGCTAGGGTTCGTGCGAGAGTGGAAGAAGAGATAATGACTGCTGCGAGGCGTGTATTTATAGGTACAGGGGTGGCACTGCGTTATTACACAGGTGCCCCTCGCGATTCACATCTGAGGGACACATGGCTGTCATGCAGCATATCGGGGGTTGTTCCACGTCCCACGCACGCCTGGATTGTCGGGTGATCGTTCCCACTTCTTCGGGTTTCAGGTGAAGGAATGAGCATTGAAAACGGACTTAATGGTTGTCTTTGTATCTTCTGCTGACAAGGACAAAGAGAAGACATTCGACAGTTTCAATAGAATGCATATGATTTGGAGAGATAGAGTTTGAGATAGAAAGCATAGAGAGGTTAGGGTCCGATCACATTCACTTAGTTTAAAAGATTCAACAAGAAGACATAGCTATAAGTGAATGCTGTAGAGGACAGAACACTAGTATATATATATATATATAATCAACATAGTGAAGATAATCATGAAGACATGTTGAAATTGAAGCCAAACCAAATGTGAAGACATAGCAAATGTAACGCCATGAGTGAAACACTTCAAACAGAACATTTGGTGGTGAAGTTACCCACCGTATAGGAAGTATTAGACCCAGACACGATGCACAATTAACGTGGCGCTCCGAAGTCAAATTCCACATTAATGTATTCACACTTAGAATGTATGTCTTCATTGATTGAAGATATACTTTACTTCGTGTGTTGCACATCTAAGTCATCAATATGCATAAGTGTTAGGATGTGTGCCTGATCACAGGACATTTGAGGATTCCAAGATATTTAGCTCACACCGTAACTTGCAAAATCTCTTCTCATCCAAGGGCTTGGTGAAGATATCTGCCAATTGCTCTTTAGTGTTGACGTGTATGATATCAATATCTTCCTTCACAACATGATCTCTAAGAAAGTGATGACGAATTTCAATGTGCTTTGTCTTCGAGTGCTGAACTGGGTTGTTGGCAATCTTGATGGCGCTTTCGTTGTCGCAGTAGAGTGGCACTTGCTTCAGATGAATGCCATAGTCCTTGAGTGTTTGCTTCATCCATAGAAGCTGAGCGCAGCAAGATCCAGCAGCAATGTATTCAAATTCAGCAGTGGAGAGAGATACACAGTTCTGCTTCTTTGAAGACCAACATACAAGTGATCATCCCAGAAAATGACATGTGCCTGATGTAGACTTGCGATCCACTTTGTCACCAGCATAATCAGCATCCGAGAATCCAACAGATCAAACTCTGAGCCCTTTGGATACCATAATCCTAGAGTTGGGGTGTGAGCCAAATATCGAAGGATTCGCTTCACAGCTAAGTGATGCGACTCCTTTGGTGCCGCTTGAAATCGAGCACACATGCAAACACTAAGCATAATATCTGGCCTAGATGCACATAGATAAAGCAAAGAACCAATCATGGAGCGGTATACCTTTTGATCGAACTCTTTACCATTGTCGTCAGGACCCAGATGATGCTTGGCTGGCATTGGAGTCGTGAAGCCTTTGCAGTCTTGCATACCAAACTTCTTCAGGCAATCTTTGAGATACTTCTCTTGAGATATGAAGATGCCGTTGCGTTGCTGTCATATTTGAAGACCGAGGAAGAACTTCAGCTCTCCCATCATGGACATCTGATATTGCTCTTGCATCATATATCCAAACTCTTCATTGTACTTTTGATTGGTGCAGCCGAAGATAATGTCATCCACATATATTTGGCACACAAACAGTTCACCATCATATGTCTTCGTGAAGAGAGTGGGGTCGAGGGAACCAGGTATGAAGCCTTTGCTCTTCAGGAAGTATTTGAGTGTGTCATACCAGGCCCGAGGGGCTTGTTTGAGGCCATACAGTGCCTTGTTGAGCTTGTATACCATGTCAGGATGTTTTGGATCTTCAAAGCCAGGCGGTTGTGCAACATACACTTCTTCTTCAATTTTGCCATTGAGAAAGGCGCTCTTCACATCCATTTGATATAGAAGTATGTTATGATGATTTGCATAGGCTAGCAGTATGCGTATGACTTCAAGTCTAGCCACAGGAGCAAATGTTTCATCGAAGTCAATGCCTTCCACTTGAATATATCCTTGAGCAACGAGACGAGCTTTGTTTCTGACATACGGCAAGTTGTGGTCCTGCTGAGAAATCTACCACGTACAAGTCATCTTTCCGATACCCTTCAAACACTAGAGACTTGTCAGATTCCATTAGAACAAGGCAGCGATATTTTCCAAATATTACGATCATGTTCAAATCGCAAAGCATTGAGACAGACATTAAGTTGAAGCCAAGGGATTCAACAAGCATGACTTTATCCATGTGTTGATCCTTTGAGATTGCAACTCTACCTAGACCCAATACCTTACTTTTACCAGTGTCAGCAAATGTGATGTGACTCTTGTCGGATGGACGTAAGGTTGAGTCCATAAGAAGGCTTATTTTGCAAGTCATGTGATTGGTACACCCACTATCAATAATCCATTCTGAAGACGCTGGTGTCGTACCCTACAGTGCAGTTAGGGGGATAGGCTTCACGAGAGAATTGTGAAGCAAAAACATTTGACGAACCAGTGGGTTATGAAAGCTTAGATCCAGATTAGGACTAATAGGGAGAGTAGCAAGTGATTCAGGAACGAAGTACATAGTAAGACCATTCGGGCATTTGATCTTGCGCCCTACAAGAAGTTCAAGGTCCCCAGCAATAGCATCAGACGATTTTGGTTTTCTGCTGGAGACCTTTCCCTGCAAAAGAGAGTTAAGCTTTCTTAGCCACCCACATCTTCAAGGGTGGCTTAGAAGCAATAAGTCTAAGTGCAGCGTCTGAGAACTTTGGCTTTGGAGCCCTAGCAAAAAGTCTTGCAGGCGGACAAAAGTACTCATAAGAATAAGCATAATAGTTCTTGGTCTTACGAACATGGCGGTTCGATGAGCCGTGCTCATATTCATAGGCCTGAGTATGGTTTCCCTGCAAAACATTTGCGTTAGTGCGACTCAGATGAGTCCTCTGTCTGTATGAAGCCTTTGGGCCGTATGAAGCCTGTGGTCTGGGGTTAGTCTTCTTCATCTGCGGTGTCATGACGACATTCACAGGAAGATTTTCCAAACACCTTTTGGGCACCCAGATCTTCTTCATAGGCGGTCCATTCCTGCAGTTAGTACCAATGTACCTGGCAAACACTTCACCATTCTGATTCTTAAACAGTTTATAGTTTGCATCAAAGGATTCATCAATGACAATGGGGTTAGCACAAGTGAAGCCAGATAGATTGGATGGATCTGCTGAAGGTTCCTTTGCAGCAACCCATGTGGTTTTGGGGTACTGCTCAGGTTTCCAGTAAGAGCCATCAGCATTCATTTTCCTTACGAACCCAACACCCTCTTTCCTCGGGTTTCGGTTCAGAATCTGCCTTTTGCGGACATCACATAGTGTCTGATGCCCTTTAAGGCTTTTGTACATCCCTGTTTCAAGCAATGTCTTCAACCTAGCATTCTCATCAGCAATAGCAGTGGTATCCTCAGCAGAGGGGTTAGTTACCACATCAACAGTTGAAGATATTGCAACAGTAGCAGTAGTAGAACATTCAGCAACAGAAGTAGCATTATCACGCTCAATGCATTTAAGACATGGTGGTTCAAATCCTTCCTGAGCGGAACTGGTCTGTTCGGCGCGAAGTGACTCATTTTCCTTTTGAAGATCTTCATGAGCCGCTCTCAATTTCTCAAGATCTTGCTTCCTTTGAAGATAATCATAGGAAAGCTTTTCATGAGTTGTTGAGAGCGCTTCATGACGACTTTCAAGTTCCTCATACTTAACGTGAAGATTTTTTATGTCTTCAATTAAGGACTCTGATCGAGTCATTTCAGCGCCGAACAGATCATCGCATTTGTCTAACAGTTTTTGAATATGTTCCATGGCTTTCTGTTGTTCAGTTGCAATTTTAGCAAGTGTTTTGTAGCTGGGTTTTGAACCATAATCAGAGTCATCGTCAAAAGATGTTTGATAGTGAGTAGTGCGTGAGTTTACCTTGGCACCGCGTGCCATGAAGCAGTAGGTAGGAGCAGAGTAGTCCTTGTCATTTGCATCGGTGTCGGTGGTGAAGTCATTGTCTTCAGTGTTGAAGATGGACTTGGCAACGTATGCTGTAGCCAGACTTGCAATGCCAGAATCGGACTCCTCCTCAGACTCCACCTCCGCCTCCTCAGAAGCGGACTCCTCCTCTGAATCCATTTCCTTGCCAACAAACGCACGTGCCTTGCCAGATGAGCTCTTCTTGTGTGATGAAGACTTTGAGGAAGACTTGGAAGAAGACTTTGAGTATTTCTTCTTCTTCTTGTCGTCATAGTCATATTCCTTGCTCTTCTTCTTCTTTCTATTCTCATTGTCCCACTGCGGACACTCAGAGATGAAGTGGCCAGTTTTCTTGCACTTGTGGCATGTTTTCTTCTTGTAGTCATGAGCAGAAGCTTCATCATTCCTTGAGCTTGATCGTGAAGACTTTCTGAAGCCTTTCTTCTTGGTGAATTTTTGGAACTTCTTCACAAGCATAGCAAGTTCCTTTCCAATGTCTTCAGGATCATCAGAACTGCTGTCAGATTCTTCTTCAGATGAGGAGACAGCTTTTGCCTTCAAGGCACGAGTTCGCCCATAGTTTGGACCGTAGATATCTCTTTTCTCAGAAAGCTGAAACTCATGTGTGTTGAGCCTCTCAAGTATGTCGGACGGATCGAGTGTCTTGAAATCAGGTCGTTCTTGAATCATCAGGGCTAGGGTGTCAAACGAACTATCAAGTGATCTCATTAGTGTCTTGACGACTTCATGCTTGGTGATCTCAGTAGCGCCGAGGGCTTGAAGCTCATTTGTGATGTCAGTGAGTCTATCAAACGTGAGCTAGACATTCTCATTGTCATTTTGCTTGAAGCGGTTTAAGAGGTTACGAAGGACACTGATTCTCTGATCTCTCTGGGTTGAGACGCCTTCGTTGACCTTGGAGAGCCAGTCCCAGACCAGCTTAGATGTTTCCAAAGCACTCACACGGCCATACTATCCTTTGGTCAGATGACCACAGATGATATTCTTGGCAGTAGAGTCCAGTTGAACGAACTTCTTGACATCAGTAGCAGTGACACCTTCTCCAGCCTTGGGAACGCCGTTCTTGACGACATACCATAGGTCGACATCAATGGCTTCAAGATGCATGCGCATCTTATTCTTCCAGTAGGGATATTCAGTTCCATCGAAGACGGAGCACGCAGCGGAGACTTTAATTATCCCTGCAGTCGACATAGCTAAAACTCCAGGTGGTTAAACCGAATCACACAGAACAAGGGAGTACCTTGCTCTGATACCAATTGAAAGTGCGTTATATCGACTAGAGGGGGGTGAATAGGCGATTTTTATGAAAGTCTTCAAAACGTGGAAGTTTCGAAGACAAACGATAGAAATAAACCTATTACCATGCAGCGGAAGGTAGACTACACTAGGCAAGCCATAGTCAAGTATTCAATGGAGTGAGAGCACAATGACTAATAGCAGCAATGTAGTAAGGATCAGGTAGGAAGATATTATGAAGCCAAACAGAACACGCAGTCACTCAGTGAAGACAAAAGATAGTGCAATCATACAATGACTTCACAAGGAGTAACAGTAAGTAGAGGGAAGGGAAAGATGAAACCAGTGACTCGTTGAAGACTATGATTTGTTGGACCAGTTCCAGTTGCTGTGACAACTGTACGTCTGGTTAGGGCAGCTGGGTATTTAAACCTGAGGACACACAGTCCCGGACACCCAGTCCTGAACACGCAGCTCAGGACACCCAGTCCTCACCGTATTCCCCTTGAGCTAAGGTCACACAGACCTCGCCCAATCACTCTAGTAAGTCTTCAAGGTAGACTCCCAAACCTTCACAGATTTCGTTCACCAGCGATCCACAATGTCTCTTGGATGCTCAGAACGCGACGCCTAACCGGCTGGAGGATTCACAGTCCTCAAGTGTAATAAGTCTTCAGATCACACAGACAAGAAGACTTAAGTGATGCCTAATTATCTTTGGCTCTGGGTGGTTAGGGCTTTATCCTCGCAAGGAATTCTCTCTCAAAGGCTTCGAGGTGGGTTGCTCTCAAACGACAAAAGCCGTACACTAACTCTGAGCAGCCAACCGTTTATGGTTGTAGGGGGTGGGCTATTTATAGCCACTAGGCAACCCGACCTGATTTGTCCAAAATGACCCTGGGTCACTAAGGAACTGACACGTGTTCCAACGGTCAGATTTCAAACTCACACGGCAACTTTACTTGGGCTACAAGCAAAGCTGACTTGTCCGACTCTGGACAAGATTCGCTCTCATAGTCTTCACTCGAGGACATAGGTTTTGGTTAGGCATCACTTCAGTCATTCTGACTAGTTCTCTTGGACCCCACTTAACAGTACGGTGGTTCCTATGACTCAACACAGAAGAAAAAGAACTACGAAAGATCTAAGTCTTTGAGCTCCATAGGCTTCATGCGATGTCCTCTCTTGTCATAGTCTTCAATGTGAATATCTTCATATACCACCTTTGACATCAATGTCTTCATACATTTTTAGGGGTCATCTCTGGTAGGAAAACCAAATCAATGAGGGACTTCTACCTGTGTTATCCTCCAATTCTCACAAACACATTAGTCCCTCAACTAGGTTTGTCGTCAATACTCCAAAACCAACTAGGGGTGGCACTAGATGCACTTACAGTGATATATGAGTCATGTTGGTGAATAATTATGCTTTAGTAAGAATATCGGTGTTAAGGTTTGTGATTCCCTATGCAAGCACGAAAGTCAATAGTTATGCAATGAAATTACATCCTACTTATGGTGCATTATTCGGTGTTAGTTATGCTTAATGCTCTCTTATGTGATTTTTCGTTTCTTGGTTGGTTGCTTCTCAATATATTTTCTAGCCTCCACTTGTACTAAGTAGAAATACTACTTGTGCATCCAAAATCTTTAATCCCAGTTCTGCTATATGAGTCCACCATACTTACCTATATGTGGTATCTCCATGCCGTTCTAAGAAAATTTATATGTGCCATCTCTAATTTTCAAAATGAATTTCCATTTTGTGTGCTCGTACAGCTCATGAAGCGGAAGGGGGTGGCCAGTATTTTCCATGCTAGATGTGTTATTCTCAAGATGAGTGTTTATTCACTTGTCATTGCACGAGAGTACGGCGGTAATAGGGATGCCTAGTCCCGAAATGAAAAAGAAATTTACTTTATGTTGTAAAATAATAAATTCCTTGGAAAGTGTTGGTATGGACGATACCTGTGGATACGGCTAGCCGTGGAATGTGAAAGAGTGGTGGAAAAGGGAATAAACTTTATTTTCTGTTTGGGAACCGCCTATGATATATCTAGCATAGAAATTGTTGGGAATTACTTGGTCATTTTCATTGACGGGAAAAGTATGCCTCTCAAAAAAATTATCTCTCAATTTAAGCTTTGAACTTTGGCACCTCTACAATTCCCTACTTCCCTCTGCGAAGGGCCTTTCAATTTACATTACGCAATTTTTATTTTTATTTGAGTCTCCACCTTCTCTTATAAAGCATCAACTAGGGAGCATTATGATCATACTTGAGCATTGGATGTAGCAAATTGATGTCTACTACACAACCTTCTTCTTGTAGACGTTGTTGGGCCTCCAAGTGCAGAGGTTTGTAGGACAGTAGCAAATTTCCCTCAAGTGGATGACCTAAGGTTTATCAATCCGTAGGAGGCGTAGGATGAAGATGGTCTCTCTCAAGCAACCCTGCAACCAAATAAGAAAGAGTCTCTTGTGTCCCCAACACAGCCAATACAATGGTAAATTGTATAGGTGCACTAGTTCGGCGAAGAGATGGTGATACAAGTGGTATATGGATGGTAGATAAAGGTTTTTGTAATCTGAAAATATAAAAACAGCAAGGTAAGTAATGATAAAAGTGAGCGTAAACGGTATTGCAATGCGTTGAAACAAGGCCTAGGGTTCATACTTTCACTAGTGTAAGTTCCCTCAACAATACTAACATAATTGGATCACATAACTATCCCTCAACATGCAACAAAGAGTCACTCCAAAGTCACTAATAGCGGAGCACAAACGAAGAGATTATGGTAGGGTACGAAACCACCTCAAAGTTATTCTTTCCAATCAATCCGTTGGGCTATTCCTATAAGTGTCACAAACAGCCCTAGAGTTCGTACTATAATAACACCTTAAGACACAAATCAACCAGAACCCTAATGTCACCTAGATACTCCAATGTCACCTCAAGTATCCGTGGGTATGATTATATGATATGCAACACACAATCTCAGATTCATCTATTCAACCAACACAAAGGACCTCAAAGAGTGCCCCAAAGTTCTACCGGAGAATCACGACGAAAACGTGTGCCAACCGCTATGCATAGGTTCATGGGCGGAACCCGCAAGTTGGTCACCAAAACATACATCAAGTGGCACGTGGTATCCCATTGTCACCACAGATATCCACGACAAGACATACATCAAGTATTCTCAAGTATTTAAAGACTCAATCCGATAAGATTACTTCAAAGGGGAAACTCAATTCATTACAAGAGAGAAGAGGGGGAGGAGAAACATAAGATCCAACTATAATAGGAAAGCTCGCGATACATCAAGATCGTGCCAAATCAAGAACACGAGAGAGAGAGAGAGAGAGAGAGATCAAACACATAGCTACTGGTACATACCCTCAGCCCCGAGGGAGAACTACTCCCTCCTCGTCATGGAGAGCACCGGGATGATGAAGATGGCCACCGGAGAAGGATTGCCCCCTCCGGTAGGGTGCCGGAACGGGTCTAGATTGGTTTTTGGTGGCTACGGAGGCTTCTGGCGGTGGAACTCCCGATCTATTGTGTGTTCTGGAAGTTTTAGGGTACGTGGAGTTATATAGGTGGAAGAAGTACGTCAGGGGAGCCACGAGGGCCCCACGAGACAGGGGGCGCGCCCCCCACCCTCGTGAGCACCTCGTTCCTTCCTTGACGTGGGGTCCAAGTCCATCGGGTGGCTTTCGTTCCAAAAATAACTTCTCTAGTTGATTTCGTTCCGTTTCGACTCCGTCTGATATTCCTTTTCTTCAAAACACTGAAATAGGCATAAAACAGCAAATCTGGGCTGGGCCTCCGGTTAATAGGTTAGTCACAAAAGTAATATAAAAGTGGAAAATAAAGCCCAATATTGCCCAAAACAGTAGATAATATAGCATGGAGCAATCAAAAATTATATATACGTTGGAGACGTATCAAGCATCCCCAAGCTTAATTCCTGCTCGTCCTCGAGTAGGTAAATGATAAAAAAGATAATTTTTGATGTGGAATGCTAGTTGGCATAATTTCAATGTAATTCTTCTTACTTGTGATATGAATATTCAGATTCGAAAGATTCAAGACAAAAGTTTAATATTGACATAAAAATGATAATACTTCAAGCATACTAACTAAGCAATTATGTCTTCTCAAAATAGCACGGCCAAAGAAAGCTATCCCTACAAAATCATATAGTCTGGCTATGCTCCATCTTCACCACACAAAATATTTAAATCATGCACAACCCCGATGACAAGCCAAGCAATTGTTTCATACTTTTGATGTTCTCAAACTTTTTCAATCTTCACGCAATACATGAGCATGAGCCATGGATATAGCACTATATGTGGAATAGAATGGTGGTTGTGGAGAAGACAAAAAGGGAGAAGATAGTCTCACATCAACTAGGCATATCGACGGGCTATGGAGATGCCCATCAATAGATATCAATGTGAGTGAGTAGGGATTGCCATGCAACGGATGCACTAGAGCTATAAATGTATGAAAGCTCAACAAAAGAAACTTGTGGGTGTGCATCCAACTTGCTTGCTCACGAAGACCTAGGGCATTTTGAGGAAGCCCATCATTGGAATATACAAGCCAAGTTCTATAATGAAAGATTCCCAGTAGTATATGAAAGTGACAACATAGGAGACTCTCTATCATGAAGATCATGGTGCTACTTTGAAGCACAAGTGTGGAAAAAGGATAGTAGCATTGTCCCTTGTATTTTTTATTTTTTATTTGGCCTTTCTTTTTTTTATTTGGCCTTTCCCTTTTTTTCTCCTTTCCTTTTTTTATTTGGCCTTTTTCTTATTTGGGACAATGCTCTATTGAATGATGATCATCACACTTCTATTTATTTACAACTCAATGATTACAACTCGATACTAGAACAAAGTATGACTCTATATGAATGCCTCCGGCGGTGTACCAGGATATGCAATGAATCAAGAGTGACATGTATGAAATAATTATGAATGGTGGCTTTGCCACAAATACGATGTCAACTACATGATCATGCTAAGCAATATGACAATGATGAAACGTGTCATAATAAACGGAACGGTGGAAAGTTGCATGGCAATATATCTCGGAATGGCTATGGAAATGCCATAATAGGTAGGTATGGTGGCTGTTTTGAGGAAGGTATATGGTGGGTTTATGGTACCGGGGAAAGTTGCATGGTACTAGAGAGGCTAGCAATGGTGGAAGGGTGAGAGTGCGTATAATCCATGGACTCAACATTAGTCATAAAGAACTCACATACTTATTGCAAAAATCTATTAGTTATCGAAACAAAGTACTACGCGCATGCTCCTAGGGGGATAGATTGGTAGGAAAAGACCATTGCTCGTCCCCGACTGCCACTCATAAGGAGGACAATCAATAAACACCTCATGCTCCGACTTCGTTACATAACGGTTCACCATACGTGCATGCTACGGGAATCACAAACTTCAACACAAGTATCTCTCAAATTCATAACCACTCAACTAGAATGACTCTAATATCACCATCTCCATATCTCAAAACAATCATCAAGCACCAAACTTCTCTTAGTATTCAACACACTCATAAGAGAATTTTATTATTCTTGAATACCTAGCATATTAGGATTTTAAGAAAATTACCATGCTATTTAAGACTCTCAAAATAATATAAGTAAAGCATGTTAGTTCATCTATTTCTTCAAAATAAAACTACCACCATGCTCTAAAAGATATAAGTGAAGCACTAGAGCAAATGACAAACTACTCCGAAAGATATAAGTGAAGATCAATGAGTAGTCGAATAATTATGCAACTATGTGAAGACTCTCTAACATTTAGGAATTTCAGATCTTGATACTTTATTCAAACAGCAAGCAAACCTAAATAAAATAAAATGACGCTCCAAGCAAAACACATATCATGTGGTGAATAAAAATATAGCTCCAAGTAAAGTTACCAATGAACGAAGACGAAAGAGAGGATGCCTTCCGGGGCATCCCCAAGCTTAGGCTCTTGGATATCCTTGAATATTACCTTGGGGTTCCTTGGGCATCCCCGAGCTTAGGCTCTTGCCACTCCTTATTCCATAGTCCATCGAATCTTTACCCAAAACTTGAAAACTTCACAACACAAAACTTAAAGTAGAAAACTCGTGAGCTCCGTTAGTATAAGAAAACAAAATACCACTTCAAGGTACTGTAATGAACTCATTATTTATTTATATTGGTGTTAAACCTACTGTGTTCCAACTTCTCTATGGTTTATAAACTCTTTTACTAGCCATAGATTCATCAAAATAAGCAAACAACACATGAAAAACAGAATCTGTCAAAAACAGAACAGTCTGTAGTAATATGGATCAAACGTATACTTATGGAACTCATAAAATTATCAAATAAATTTCTGGACCTAGGGAATTTATCTATTAATAATCTACAAAAATAATTAACTAAATATCACTCTCTAAATAAAAATGGCAGAAATTCTCGTGAGCGCTAAAGTTTCTGTTTTTGACAGCATGATCAACAAGACTTTCCCAAAGTCTTCCCAAAGGTTCTACTTGGCACAAACACTAATTAAAAGCATAAAACCACATCTAAACAGAGGCTAGATGAATTATTTATTACTAAACAGGAACAAAAATCAAGGAACAAGAATAAAATTGGGTTGCCTCCCAACAATCGCTATCGTTTAACGCCCCTAGCTAGGCATGATAATGACAATGATGCTCACATAAAAGATAAGAATTGAAATATAGAGAGAGCATCATGAAGAATATGACTAGCACATTTAAGTCTGACCCACTTCCTATGCATAGGTATTTTGTGAGCAAACAACTTATGGTAACAAGGATCAACTTGCATAGGAAGGTAAAACAAGCATAACTTCAAAACTTTAAGCACATAGAGAGGAAACTTGATATTATTGCAATTCCTACAAGCATATATTCCTCCCTCATAATAATTTTCAGTAGCATCATGAATGAATTCAACAATATAACCATCACCTAAAGCATTCTTTTCATGATCTACAAGCATGCAAAATTTACTACTCTCCACATAAGCAAAATTCTTCTCATGAATAATAGTGGGAGCAAACTCAACAAAATAATTATCATCTGAGGCATAATCCAATTGAAAACTAAAATCATGATGACAAGTTTCATGGATATCATTATTCTTTATAGCATACAAATCATCACAATAATCATCATAGATAGCAACTTTGTTCTCATAATCAATTGGAACCTCTTCCGGAATAGTGGATTCATCACAAAATAAAGTCATGACCTCTCCAAATCCACTTTCATCAATATAATCATCATAAATAGGAGGCATGCTTTCATCATAATAAATTTGCTCATCAAAACTTGGGGGACAAAAAATATCATCTTCATCAAACATAGCTTCCCCAAGCTTGTGGCTTTGCATATCATTAGCATCATGGGTATTCAAAGAGTTCATACTAACAACATTGAATCATGCTCATCATTCAAATATTTAGTGCCAAACATTTTATAGATTTCTTCCTCTAGCACTTGAGCACAATTATCCTTTCCATCATACTCACGAAAGATATTAAAAAGGTGAAGCGTATGAGACAAACTCAATTCCATTTTTTTGTTTTCTTTTATAAACTAAACAAGTGATAAAACAAGAAACTAAAAGACTCGACTGCAAGATCTAAAGATATACCTTCAAGCACTAACCTCCCAGGCAATGGCGCCAGAAAAGATCTTGATGTCTACTACACAACCTTCTTCTTGTAGACGTTGTTGGGCCTCCAAGTGCAGAGGTTTGTAGGACAGTAGCAAATTTCCCTCAAGTGGATGACCTAAGGTTTATCAATCCGTAGGAGGCGTAGGATGAAGATGGTCTCTCTCAAGCAACCCTGCAACCAAATAACAAAGAGTGTCTTGTGTCCCCAACACAGCCAATACAATGGTAAATTGTATAGGTGCACTAGTTCGGAGAAGAGATGGTGATACCAGTGGTATATGGATGGTAGATAAATGTTTTTGTAATCTGAAAATATAAAAACAGCAAGGTAAGTAATGATAAAAGTGAGCGTAAACGGTATTGCAATGCGTTGAAACAAGGCCTAGGGTTCATACTTTCGCTAGTGTAAGTTCCCTCAACAATACTAACATAATTGGATCACATAACTATCCCTCAACATGCAACAAAGAGTCACTCCAAAGTCACTAATAGCGGAGAACGAACAAAGAGATTATGGTAGGGTACGAAACCACCTCAAAGTTATTCTTTCCAATCAATCCGTTGGGCTATTCCTATAACTGTCACAAACAGCCCTAGAGTTCATACTAGAATAACACCTTAAGATACAAATCAACCAAAACCCTAATGTCACCTCAAGTATCCGTGGGTATGATTATACGATATGCATCACACAATCTCAGATTCATCTATTCAACCAACACAAAGGACCTCAAAGAGTGCCCCAAAGTTCTACCGGAGAATCACGACGAAAACGTGTGCCAACCCCTATGCATAGGTTCATGGGCGGAACCCTCAAATTGGTCACCAAAACATACATCAAGTGGCACGTGGTATCCCATTGTCACCACAGATATCCACGGCAAGACATACATCAAGTGTTCTCAAGTCTTTAAAGACTCAATCCGATAAGATTACTTCAAAGGGGAAACTCAATTCATTACACGAGAGAAGAGGGGGAGGAGAAACATATGATCCAACTATAATAGAAAAGCTCGTGATACATCAAGATCGTGCCAAATCAAGAACACACGAGAGAGAGATCAAACACATAGCTACTAGTACATACCCTCAGCCCTGAGGGAGAACTACTCCCTCCTCATCATGGAGAGCACCGGGATGATGAAGATGGCCACCGAAGAAGGATTGCCCCCTTCGGCAGGGTGCCGGAACAGGTCTAGATTGGTTTTCGGTTGCTACGGAGGCTTCTGGCGGCGGAACTCCTGATCTATTGTGTGTTCTGGAAGTTTTAGGGTACGTTGAGTTATATAGGCGGAAGAAGTACGTCAGGGGAGCCATGAGGGCCCCACGAGATAGGGGGGCACGCCCTAGGGGGGCGCCCCCCACCCTCGTGAGCACCTCGTTCCTTCCTTGACGTGGGGTCCAAGTCCATCGGGTGGCTTTCGTTCCAAAAATAATTTCTCTAGTTGATTTCGTTCCGTTTCAACTCCGTCTGATATTCCTTTTCTTCAAAACACTGAAATAGGCATAAAACAACAAATCTGGGCTGGGCCTCCGATTAATAGGTTAGTCCGAAAAGTAATATAAAAGTGGAAAATAAATCCCAATATTGCCCAAAACTGTAGATAATATAGCATGGAGCAATCAAAAATTGTAGATACGTTGGAGACCTATCACTAATATGCGAGTGTGTTTCTTGAACGGATCAATGACTGAGCATGATGGGCTAGGGATAACTTTCTTTAGTGTCGATATTTTGAAAGACATGGTTGCTTGTTGATATGCTTGAGTATTGAAATCTTCATGTCAAAACTAGACTATTGCTTTGAACCATATAAAAGTCCAAATGTCCATGCTACAAAAGAAAAGATTATGTGATGAACAAGTTAGGCAACATTCCACATCAAAAATTCTGTTTTTATCATTTACCTTCTCGAGGACGAGTAGGAATTAAGCTTGGGGATGCTGATATGTCTCCAACGTATCTATAATTTTTTTATTATTCCATGCTGTTATATTATTTAGATGTTTTAGAATCATTTTATAGAACTTTATATCATTTTTTGGAACTAACCTATTGACATAGTGCCCAGTGCCAATTGTTGTTTTTTGCTTCTTTTTACTTCGCAGAAAATCCATACCAAACGGAGTCTAAACGCAGTGAAACTTTTTGGAGAATTTTTCTGAACCAAAAGACACTTGTTGCGCCAAAGAAGTACCAGAGGGGGTTCCGAGGGAAGCACAACCCATCAGGGTGCGCCTGGGGGCCCAGGCGCGCCCAGGTGGGTTGTGCCCACCTCAGTGGCCTCCCGCACCACCTCTTCGCCCTATAAATCGCCAAATATTTCAGAAACCCTAGGGGAGTCAGCGCAACACAATTCCAACCACCGCAAGTTCTAGAACCACGAGATCCAATCTAGACACCATCATAGAGGGGTTCATCATCCTCATTGCTGCCTCTCTGATGATGCGTGAGTAGTTTTCCATAGACCTACAGATCCGTAGGCAGTAGCTAGATGGCTTCCTCTCTCTCTCTCTCTCTCTCTTGATTCTCAATACAATGGTCTCTTGGAGATCTATTTGATGTAACTCTTTTTGCGGTGTGTTTGTTGGGATCCGATGAACTTTGAGTTTATGATCAGATCTATATCCATGAAAGTTATTTGAGTTTCTGATCTCTTATATGCATGATTATTTATAGCCTCGTATTTATTCTTTGAATCTTTGGTTTAGTTAGGCCGACTAGATCGATTTTTCTTGCCATGGGAAGAGGTGCTTTGTGATGGGTTCGATCGTGTGGTGTTCTTTCCTAGTGACATAAGGGGTAGCAAGACACGCATGTATCATTGGTATTAAGGATAACAAGATGGGGGCTATTCCTACATTAATAGATCTCGTCTACATCATGGCATCGTTCTTATTGCATTACTCCGTTTCTCCATGAACTTAATACACTAGATGCATGCTGGATAGCGGTCGAGATGTGGAGTAATAGTAGTAGATGCAGGCAGGAGTCGGTCTACTAATCTTGGACGTGATGCCTATATATTGATCATTGCGTGGATATCGTCATAACTATTTGATTTTCTATCAATTGCCCAACAGTAATTTGTTTACCCACCGTGTGCTATTTCTCGAGAGAAGCCACTAGTGAAATCTACGGCACCCAGGTCTATTCTTTATCATATTTGCTTTCCGGTCTATTATTTCCCTTCGAGATCTATTTTTATTTGCATTTATTTTCAGATCTATTATTCCAAAAACCCAAAAATACCTTGCTGCACTTTTTATTTGCATCTTTTATTTCGCGTTTACTCGAGATCTATTTATCCAATCTATCACAAGTTTTATCCCGTCCACTTGACAATTTCTAGAGCCGTTACCCGAAAAGGGATTGACAACCCCTTATAAGCATCGGGTTGCAAGTATTTGTTCTTTGTGTGTAGGTACCATTTGCATAGTGTTGCTTGGTTATCCTACTGGATTGATACCTTGGTTTCATAACTAAGGGAAATACCTACCGTAGCTGTGCTACATCGTCCCTTCCTCTTTGGGGAAATACTGACGTAGTTCAAGTGACATCATAAGCGTGCGAGTAGCTGTGTGAAATGGGTAGGAGTGCCAGTAGTCCGGTGCGTAGGCTCACCAGGAGGCGAGCCCGCGGATTAACCGTCGCCCGCCTCTCTCCCACTACGGACCCTCCCACTACTCCATATTAACGGCGCGCCCGAGCAGCTGCACCCCCATCCTCGCTACACACACAATCCTCTCTCTCCGCCTGCATCATCGACGCCACTCTCAGTCCTCAAAGCCGTCAGTGTATGAGGATGCCGTCGAAGCACCCCATCGGAGTGAGTGGCGACGCCGGGGCTGGCGAAGCACCGGAGCATGGCGTGAAGATGGAGACAGAGATTGTCGTCGTCGCCGGCGAGGTACCGCTGCACCCTGACATCGTCAAAGGTGTCATGCTACCACAGCCGGAGCTGGAGATCCACACCGACTTCGGTGATGACTCGGGTGACGACTCGGACAACGACGGGGAACCGGTTAGTAATCTATACCCATTTATGTGTCAAATACATCCAAGGGTTTCTATGGTTACTCCTGCCTCCCCTTTTTTGGAATAGAAATCCTATGGGTACGTTCTCCCAATCCATAAAATCTGAGTAAGTTTCATTAGATCTATGTAGTGTATTGATTGTTTGACTGGTACAAGTGATAAGTGATTAATTGTTTCATCTGTGCAAATGATTTATGCTAATAATCTTACTAGGGTTAGTGTTCGTGC
Source organism: Triticum urartu (assembly GCF_003073215.2). Taxonomy (NCBI): domain Eukaryota; kingdom Viridiplantae; phylum Streptophyta; class Magnoliopsida; order Poales; family Poaceae; genus Triticum; species Triticum urartu. Next base: position 158,563,651 of record NC_053022.1, on the reverse strand, counting down.
TAATAATTCCTAGCCAGGTCTTGACAATTGATTTTGAATGACCTACATATATGTTTGTGCAATTATTTTCTTCAAGATTGGTCTATACATAGACGATTGTGCTTAAAATCAGACCATAATCTCTGGATATGTCTAAAAAATATCCATAAATTCCTAATCCTATTTTATAGCATGTAAACATTGATTTGATGCCAAATTTTGGCAACTGCCAAATGTCACTAGAGATCGGTTTGTATTCCAAATTTGATGCCACATTTTTTTACTATATGTATAGGTGCTATCTAACAATGTCGACAGCGAGGATGAAGATGGCCAGTGGAGGTAAAAGAGGCAAATCCTCGGGGGGCTTTATGCGGGAATGCATAATAGACGTATTAGGACCTGGAACTGGGGCTATCGATGCCCATTTTGCAACCAAAAGCTTCATGAGGCATATCAAAGTGTTATGGTGCATGCAAGAGGACGAGCCATTGGCTCCTTCAGGCAGAAGTATTCTCGCAAGGTGGCGCACGCTGAGTACTTGGGGAAGCTTCAGGATCATGGCGGCAGATGATATGAGATGTGGCATTGAACTATGTATGGCTATGTAGTGTCTTAATTATAAATGTGCTTGAGTATGCTTAATGATGGTTGAACTATATACTTATGGTTGAACTATGCTTGTGTGCGCTTATTATCTATGCCTGAGTATGTTTAATCTATGTTTACTTATGTCTAAATGTGGGATATGGATGTAATCAGTCCGGTTGATGGAATCTACCTCTATCCTGGTTTATTGGTCCCCTTTGTAATTTCTATTAAATTTTGACCAAAGATTTAACTAACAAAATGTTAGTGTGGGTTAGCAAAAATTATATCCTTGGATGTGTATTTAAACATAGTGTTCAATGATATAATTTTGGGTGACATGCATAAACATTTGTTAGTTAAATCTTTGGTCAAAATTTGGCACAAATTGCAAAGAGGACCAATAAACCAGGACGGAGGTAGTACATCAATCACACACAGTTCCCAAATTGGAACCGTGTGCAATGCCTTTATTTTCCCAGTTACATCAATCACACACGATTGGCTCTAGCAAGTCGTTGCCTCCAAAACTCTTTGTGGGATAGAATACCCTCACCACCCAATTCAAAAAAGAAAAAAGAAAACCTCACATCCCCATGTCACAAAAACCCTCACCTCGCCCTCCACCCCCTCCGGTCCCCATTCACACCCGCACAAGATCCTCCGCGACTCTGCATGGCACCACCTATCGCCGCGGCAACCACTTAGCTCGACGCCTGTCGCCGCCGCCAGGCTGCCCGCAAACCCCACCGCATTTCGCCACTTTCCCTTGCCACCGCCTATCGCCATCGACTTTCTCGATGTTGTTCGCAGTCAACCTAGCTCCGCCCGATTGGGGAATCCATCATATTGAGGGATTTTTCTCATGGACAACAAGGTAACTAATTTAATGAGATATCATCTCATCTCTTATCCCAGTTCATCTGCCTCCTTTAATCACCTGGCCGAAATCGCTGTGAATTCATTTTTATTTGAGCTGATTTGAGGGTTTTCTTTCATTCATAGAGTGTACAATGTGCGGACACATCAGGACTTTGCGGCCTTGGCTAGACATCCATGGAGTTCCATCTCACCATACCAGATGACTTGAGGATGCGCACGGTATGTTCAATATCACCCTAAATCTGTTGGCATGGCCTGCTTTCCTGAACATATACTATATATTGCTACATTTGGATAAAAGGTGCCACATGTGTCATATACGTCAAAGGGGATTTTCCCCCTCTTCTATCTATATTAGGAAATTAATGATGTATTTTTCTTTCGATTACTCTCATATTTCCATGACATCATGGTTACACTATATGTTTAATTATATTTTTTTGTCCTTTGATTTCAACTACTTTGTAGTTCTTTCAATTTCGCCCGTATTTTCATGTTACCATATTCTTTAACAATCCTACCATTTTCTGCACACATCCCTTGCTATGCAACAGCATCTGTAGTACACAATCTTGCCTTTACATAAATCAAGACTGCAGGGATGTCATACTGAACACAAACCATGGATTTACAATCGTTGCTTCTATAAGACTTGATGAATGTGGTCACTCCCATTTTGCCACGGTCCTTTGGATAGAAATTTCTAAGCTTTATGTACAGAAAGCTGGCACTAAAATTGCGCTGCACATAAAAGAGCCTGGTCATGAGATATATGCTAACTTCGCTGACGATATCATCTGTCCAGACTTTGTTCAAAGTAAGTGTTCTTTTCAAGTATCTGCATGTTGACTTACCCAGCAATATCAAAGGAATTGTGTAGTATTTAAGAAATCAATTGTTATTCTATTTTTTACTCTATTCCTACCTACTAACTTCTAGTTACCAATACACTTTTCTATTGCCTTGTTTTAACTAAATATTCACTGTACTCCCACTTCTATCAGAAAGCACCGCTGGCGAGGAGACTCTGGAGGTATAGAAAGGGGCTGCCAACAAGTGGAGGCGGGTCGAGCAAGAACCGCAAGCGACTCCAGCAGGCCTAGACTTCATTAGCAGCCTCCCAGATGATATGTTGATAATCATCATCTCCCTCCTCCCAATCAAATATGTGGCACGGACGACCGTCCTTTCCCGGCGGTGACACCCCTTATGGCACTCCACCCCTCTCGACCTCATTGACACCCACGAGCTCTGCCATGGCTATCGCAAAAGCTTGGATGCGTTCTCCCAGATCATCAGCGGTCACCATGGCCCAACCAGAGGCCTTAGAATGGGCAAGTTCCGTTCCAACGGCAAGGACCGAGCCAAGCTTGACGAGTGGTTTCGATCCCCCGCCCTAGATCAGCTCAAGGATCAAACTTTTGATGATGGTCATAAGCGCTCGCTACCAACATGCACGCTCCGCCTCGCGCCCATGCTGCGTGTCGCCAAATTCATGAACTGCCACCCCCCTTAGTGACGCGCCCGCTCTTATTCTACCATGACTGAAGCACCTCGAGCCCGTCGCCGTCTGTGTCCCAAACGGTGACATGGAGCGCCTGCTCCGTGGCTATACTGCACTCAAGTACCTTCGTCTTCAGCCGATCATTAGGTTGAGTAGCATCAACATCACCTCCATGACACTCTGGACTATTTTTGTGTGTTGCTGGTGCTGCAACAAGACATCACAAAATGTGTACCACGGTATGGTCATTGAGGACACACTTTCGCTTGAGAGATTACTTGTAGTTGATCAAGACTGTCCAACAAGAATCAATGCCATTTATATGCCAAAATTGACAATGGTGGGCTACTCGTCGGACAAATACTTCGAACTTATTATTGGATCCACACCCGTTCAGATACAACAGTCATCTTCTGCCTCTCCTTCTTTAAATTAACATTATTTCTAATTTTGAAGATGTATGTTCAGCTGTCATCGAGAAAATGATTCTGACAAGCTTGACCCCAAATCTACGCACAGTGAAGGTATTGGCACTAGAATCTATCGGCCCCAACCTGGACCAAGTTGTCAGTTTCCTGAGATGCTTTTCGTGCCTGGAGAAGTTATATCTCAAGGTGATGTTCCTTTCCTGTTAAATGTTAACCATAAGGAGGTTCAATTTTTGACACCTTTACCTAAGTTTACAATGACAATGTACTACAATTTCTGAAGGAATTTTACAGGATTTCAGTACATACATATCCCCCCCCCCCATATTGGTTGCTTGATCCATATGGTTACAATCCATAAGCATTTCTCCTTTGGAATCATCTATACTAGTTTTCTTAGGGAATTTTTCATCCACTCCAACCTCTTGTGAAGAAGGCTACAATTTTCTAGATTGTAATCAAATGCCCATGTTAATCATGTTGGATCGAAGATGGCACGTTAGTGCATTTTACAAATCCTGCAAACCAAATAGGCCTGTAGTAGTGTTCAAAACTGCATGTAGGCACTAACATGTTTTCTTCTTTTGCAGATAAGATTAGGCCTGGTGATGCATAATGTGATACAATATAACAATCACATCGAATGCCTAGATCTGCATCTCTCAGAAATTACTTTGAACTCATACCGAGGGACCTTACCTGAGATTATATTCGCCAGGTTCTTTGTTGTCAGAGCAAGGGTGCTGAAGGTAATGGGGTTTTCCCTACATTTATTTCACAAAAATGAATGGTTTGTTGATCAGCACCGGCGGCTGCGGTGGAATGGAAAAGGCTCCAAAAAAGCTAAAGTTCATTTTGGAACTTCATATGACAGAGTAATCGGAAGTCATCGTGTCAATCCCATGCATGACTTCTTAGTGGCTGATCCCTTTGCAAAAATGATGAGGTTTCAAAACCAGCCTTACAAGTGGTAATATTAGTTTGAACCTCTCTTATATCCATGAGGTTTCCAATATCAGTTTGAACCTTGTAATCTTCGAATTTGAGCCATATAACTATGGAATTTGAACCTTGTAATATTTCGAGTTTTTGTGGTACAATCGTTGAAATGGCATCGTATGAGACTCGTATATTGGTAGTACTATTTTGACCTTAAGATGCAATGGACTTAGATTTTATTAACCATTATCGAATGTGTTTCCCTTGTCGATCTCATCGTAAACGATATATATAGCTATGTCGACTGTGATCTTCGACATTATTGCACACAGTTGGTTTTTTCAATCGTGTGCCGTGTGAAGCACGGAATTAATTATCGCACTCGAGTGTCCATCATCACCCTTCTGTGTAACTTTGACCTCACCACCCATGGGTAAACTTATGATCGAAGTCATTCCACACACTTCATTTTTACAAAGCCTTTTGCCAATAAACGCCCATGATTTTCCCCTCTTTTAGCCGACGCATGGCCAAACTAGCCGGGCAGGAAGCTTGCGCGGTTGCACGGGAACCGGCTCAACAACGATACATTTGGCGCCTTTTCAAGCCCACGCATGGTCAAACGAAATGTGTGTGGGGTTCTCAAGCGTGCACTTGAATCCTCCGCTATGAACGCAATGACAAGACGCGACGATTACACATCGGCCGGGCCCCATTTACTACATCGGCCATTTAACCCTTGTGTCTCTTCAACCTTTCAATCGCGCCCCACCATTGCAAGAATCACACCCACCATCCTGCGCGGCTCCAATAGCGCTACGAGCGACTGCCGACGAGGAGCAGCAGTTCACCATGCATGCCGTGGTGGACACCCACAGAAGGTTCACGAAGCTCTTGGTGGTGTACACCAACAACCCGGACTGGGTTGATGTACCCCCCTCCCCCCCCAGTGTCATCCTACAGTGACCTCCCACTAATGGTGCCATGTCATCAAGTTTAACTAAGCCAAATTGCCCCTTGATAAAAACAAAGTGAATTTAAAATTCAAATAACTAGTTAAATTCTTATTTTATTTCAAACCACCAAATAAAAATGTTTGTTAGGTTGCAAATATTCATTAACGAATTGTCATGATGAAACCAACCTCATTTAGTTTCCCAAAATGTTCCTGGTTTTAAAACAGTGGCCCGGAAACACTTTTTCAGCCTTTTTAAATGTCAGCAAAATTCAAGTAGATTCCAAACTGCCTCATACTTTTTGTACCAACTCAGTATATTGCAAAATATTTAATGTGGCTAGTAGCACATTTTACAAAAATCATTTGGTGCACTAACTAATCCAAGTTAGCAGCTAAATTAAAAGACAGAAAAAGGAAAAGAAAAATGGCAAAGGTCTACTATGCCTTCGGGCTCTAGGTCAATAGTGGACGGCCCAACCCACTATCGCCTCGTCCTTGACCTCCTACTCACAGGGACGCGCGGGACATAACCCTAAAAAAAGGGATGCACTGGACACACGCGCCGCGTCCATGGCGTGGATCCTCCACGCGTCGCGCATCCGTCGGCACCCAGTCGTGGATAAGACCATCCTCGAACGCGTAGACAAACCCTAGCCGTCACTTCCCCCCTCTCCCGCTCTCTTTCTCGTGAAAATAGTCGTCGCCTGAACGCTGCTCGCCGTGGTTGCCATCGTCATCGCGGCCACTGAAGGCTGTCGAGGAGCTTCCTCTTCGCCAACTCCTTCGCCTACGTGCCTTGAATCAAGCAGGACCGCACCGTACGCTCAGCATCGAGCCGGTTCCCCGCTACGGCCGCCGCCTCCATCAACAAGCTCGACGCATCCGGCTACCCCCGCGCTCCCTGACCTCGTCCACGAGCATTGGAGTGAGCTCCTCCCCCGACTCCCCTACTTTGCCCCCTTGATCCACTCCGTTAGCCGCCGCTCCCGTGCTTGCCTAAGTTGCCTTAGTCGCCATGGCCGCGTCAGAGCTCCCATGTACGTGTTGCTTCTGCTGCGTGCTACTCATGCTCCCACCGTTGCTCGTCGTTGCTGCCACTGGTTTCGGCCGCGCACGCGTTCCCTGCCGCGCCGTTGTTGCCCTGAGGCCAGGCCCACGCGCACCCATCCGCCTGCTGCTACTCGCGCCCGCTCGCGCTGCCACGGCCGCTGCTGGCTGTCACCGCTGCTGTTGCGCTACTACAAGCTCCTGCCGCTGCTTTGCTCTTCTGCTGGCAGACGCATTGCCCTGCTGGCTGCTGCTGTCGTTGTTTGCTACTAGTCGCTGTTGTCGCTTACTAGTGCTTGATGCTGCCGCCGGCCGCTGCTGTAGCTTGGTCATGGCCGTGCGTGTGTGCACAACGTGCATAGCCGGCTTGGAAGCCAGCTTTACTTCTTGGCCGCTTATTTAATTAGAGGTAGGATAGTTTTAGGATTAGGTTAGTGGAGTAAATTGCCTAATGTACATATGACATGTGAACCCCATTTGATTAGGTTGGTTTTAATTATATGAATAGGTATAGCTTATGCCATGTGGGCCAGTTTGACCCTGTTGACCTGTCAACATTGACTGGGTACTGTTGACTTTGACCTTGGCCCACTGTCAGCCACACATTACACCCCGGGTACACTTCTCTGTGTACCCATAGCAATTAATATTTATTATTTTTCGAATTAAATTAAATCCAGTAAACTAGGAAATCTTTTAAAACTTTGAAAAAGATCATAGAAAATAAACCGTCACTCCGAAGAAAATATTTTATACATGAAAGTTGCTCAGAAAAATATGACGATCCTGAATACACACTCTGTTCATCGGTCACGTGCCCCTGGCATAGCGAACATGGAACCGTCCCCCTTCGTTTCATCTGTCAGAAAATGCCTAACATCGGGAATACTTTCCCGGATGTTTTCCTGACACGTCTCCAACGTATCTATAATTTTTGATTGCTCCATACTATATTATCTACTGTTTTGGGCAATATTGTGCTTTATTTTCCACTTTTATATTATTTTTGAGACTAACCTATTAACCGGAGGCACAGCCCAGATTTGTTGTTTTATGCCTATTTCAGTGTTTTGAAGAAAAGGAATATCAGACGGAGTCGAAACAGAACGAAATCAACTGAAGAAGTTATTTTTGGAAGGAAACACACCTGATGGACTTGGACCCCATGTCAAGGAAGGAACGAGGTGCTCACAAGGGTGGGGGCGCCCCCCCCCCCCAGGGCGCGCCCCCTGTCTCGTGGGGCCCTCGTGGCTCCCCTGACGTACCTCCTACACCCATATATACCTACGTGACCTAAAACTTCCAGAACGCATAATAAATCGGGAGTTCCGCCACCAGAAGCCTCCGTAGCCACCAAAAACCAATCTAGACCCGTTCCGGCACCCTGCCGGAGGGGGCAATCCTTCTCCGGTGGCCATCTTCATCATCCCGGTGCTCTCCATGACGAGGAGGGAGTAGTTCTCCCTCGGGGCTGAGGGTATGTACCAGTAGCTATGTGTTTGATCTCTCTCTCGCGCGTTCTTGATTTGGCACGATCTTGATGTATCATGAGCTTTGCTATTATAGTTGGATCTTATGTTTCTCCTCCCCCTCTTCTCTCTTGTAATGAATTGAGTTTTTCCCTTGAAGTAATCTTATCGGATTGAGTCTTTAAACACTTGAGAACACTTGATGTAAGTCTTGTCGTGGATATCTGTGGTGACAATGGGATACCGCGTGCCACTTGATGTATGTTTTGGTGACCAACTTGCGGGTTTCGTGACATTGGGAACCTATGCATAGGGGTTGGCACACGTTTTCGTCGTGATTCTCCGGTAGAACTTTGGGGCACTCTTTGAGGTCCTTTGTGTTGGTTGAATAGATGAATCTGAGATTGTGTGATGCATATCGTATAATCATACCCACGGATACTTGAGGTGACATTGGAGTATCTAGGTGACATTAGGGTTTTGGTTGATTTGTGTCTTAAGGTGTTATTCTAGTACGAACTCTAGGGCTGTTTGTGACATGAAAGTGCAACTATCCCTAGGTGGTTTTGGTAATTCATAACAACATATAGCTCATTGAGCTAATGCTATTCCAAGATGCCTATTTCAGGAAAGCTCAATGATTGGCATGGCATGGATGTGAAAGTGGAACCCTCAAAATGCTAAGGACAAAGGATTGGCTCAAGCTCAAAAGCTCAAGACTCTTCATTTTATATTTTAGTGATCCAAGATCACATTGAGTCTTTAGGAAAAGCCAATACTATCAAGGAGGGATGAGGTGTTGCTTAATGAGCCTCTTGCTTTTATGTGCTTGGTGATATGCTCCAAAATCCTCAACCACTTTTCCATAGCCACAAATGACCTAAACACTAAGCCAAACTCGGTCATACCGATTCTTTCAATCCGGCGCCACCGAGTTTCACTTGTCATTTGCCACTGCCAAACCCTAGCAATTCGGTCCTACCGATAAGGATCTCGGTCTCACCGAGATGGGATTGCAAACTCTCTGTTTCCCTTTCGTAACTTTTTGGTCTCACCGAAAGAGCGAATCGGTCCCACCGAGATTGCAATGTAAACTCTCTGTTTCCTTCTTGTAACTTTTCGGTCTCACCGAAAGAGCGAGTCGGTCCCACCGAGTTTGCCTGACCAACTCTCTGGTTAGCTTATTGCCAAACTCGGTCTCACCGAGTTTGTGCAATCGGTCTCACCGAGATTACGTTATGCCCAAACCCTAACCATATCGGTCCTACGAGTTGCATGTCAGTCCCACCGAAAATCTCTAACGATCACTAGGTTTACCTTTCGGTCCGACCGAGTTTGTTGATTCGGTCCCACCGAGATTGGAAAACTGTGTGTAACGGTTGGATTTTGTGTGGAGGCTATATATACCCCTCCACCTCCTCTTCATTCATGGAGAGAGCCATCAGAACACATACACAATTCCAACTCATATGTTCTGAGAGAGAACCACCTACTCATGTGTTGAGACCAAGATATTCCATTCCTACCATATGAATCTTGATCTCTAGCCTTCCCAAGTTGCTTTCCACTCAAATCTTCTTTCCACAAAATCCAAATCCTATGAGAGAGAGTTGAGTGTTGGGGAGACTATCATTTGAAGCACAAGAGCAAGGAGTTCATCATCAACACACCATTTGTTACTTCTTGGAGAGTGGTGTCTCCTAGATTGGCTAGGTGTCACTTGGGAGCCTCCGACAAGATTGTGGAGTTGAACCAAGGAGTTTGTAAGGGCAAGGAGATCGCCTACTTCGTGAAGATCTACCGCTAGTGAGGCAAGTCCTTCGTGGGCGATGGCCATGGTGGGATAGACAAGGTTGCTTCTTCGTGGACCCTTCGTGGGTGGTTGCTTCTTCGTGGACCCTTCGTGGGTGGAGCCCTCCGTGGACTCGCGCAACCATTACCCTTCGTGGGTGGAGCCCTCCGTGGACTCGCGCAACCGTTACCCTTCGTGGGTTGAAGTCTCCATCAACGTGGATGTAGGATAGCACCACCTATCCGAACCACGGGAAAAACATCCGTGTCTCCAATTGCGTTTGAATTCTCCAAACCCTTCCATTTACATTCTTGCAAGTTGCATGCTTTACTTTCCGCTGCCAATATACTCTTTGCATGCTTGCTTGAATTGTGTGATGATTGCTTGACTTGTCCTACAATAGCTAAAATCTGCCAAGAACTAAAATTGGGAAAAGGTTAAGTTTTTATTTGGTCAAGTAGTCTAATCACCCCCCCTCTAGACATACTTTCGATCCTACAAGTGGTATCAGAGCTTTGGTCTCCATTTGCTTTGATCTCCATAGCTTTTGGTGGTCATAGCCTTGGTTTCACAACCTAGGAGAGTATGGCGTCTAGCGAGGGAAATTATCACCGTAGAGGTCCTTACTTTGATGGTACTAATTTTGCTAGTTGGAAGCATAAAATGAAAATGCATATTCTTGGACATAACCCCGCCGTTTGGGCTATTGTGTGTGTTGGTTTGCAAGGTGACTTCTTTGATGGGAAAGAACCAAACCGTGAAGCTACCGCGGATGAGTTGAAGATGTTGCAATACAATGCTCAAGCTTGTGATATTCTCTTCAACGGATTGTGCCCCGAAGAATTCAACAAAATCAGCCGTCTTGAGAATGCAAAGGAAATTTGGGACACTTTGATTGATATGCACGAAGGTACCGACTCCGTCAAGGAATCCAAGTTGGATGTGCTTCAAAGTCAACTTGACAAGTTCAAAATGAAGGATGGTGAAGGTGTCGCTGAAATGTACTCTAGGCTTGCTCTCATCACAAATGAGATTGCCGGCTTAGGAAGTGAAGAGATGACCGATAGATTCATCATCAAGAAGATTCTAAGAGCCTTGGATGGAAAATATGATACCGTGTGCACATTGATCCAAATGATGCCCAATTACAAAGATCTCAAGCCAACGGAGGTGATTGGAAGAATTGTTGCTCATGAGATGTCACTTAAGGATAAAGAGGAACTTCACAACAAATCAAGTGGTGCCTACAAAGCCTCATGTGAAGCCCCTACATCATCAAGTGAGAAACAAAACTTCAATGAAGAATTGAGCTTAATGGTGAAGAACTTCAACAAGTTCTACAAGAGTAGAAGCAAAGATAGAAGCTTCAAGTCAAGGTCCTACAATGACAAAAGATCTTCTAGTCGAGAGCGAAACTGCTACAGTTGTGGAAGACCCGGACACTATTCCAATGAGTGTACGGCTCCCTACAAGAGAAGAGAAGATTCTCCAAAAAGAAGAAGCAAAGAATCACCACCAAGAGAGAGAAGGAGTAGAGATGATCGTTATGAACGAAGATACTCACGGAGAAGCAAGGATTCGGAAAGGAAGGAAAAATCATCAAGGAGCTATACAAGACGAAGACATCAAGCTCATGTTGGTGAATGGGTATCCGGCTCCGACTCCGACAGCCACTCCGAGAGAAGTTATCACTCCGACTCCGAAGATACTCAAGATGAAGGTGTTGCCGGTCTAGCACTTGTGTCAACCAACTCCTACGACATATTTGACTCACCAAATGAAGGAATTGGAAGATGCTTCATGGCCAAAGGTCCTAAGGTAACACACCCCGAGTATGTTGATTTCAATAGTGATGAAGATGACTTGTTAGGTGATGATTTGCTTGTTGACAACTCTAGTGATGAATACTATGATGAAACGTCAATTAAACATGCTAATCAAGATAAGACGAATGACAATGATAAGGAGAAGATTGAGGATCTAACTAAAGAACTAAACACTCTTAAGTTAGCTCATGAAACTATCTTCGAAGATCATCGAGAACTTTTAAGAGCTCATGAGAAATTACGCTTTGAAAAGCTCAATCTTGAGCAAGAGCATGAGTTCTTAAAAGCAATCAATGATGATCTCCGCAAGAAAAGTTCTTCTTACATTGCCAAGCGTTTACTCTTATCCACTTACATGCCTCAAGTCAAGTCTAGTAACAAGAACAAGAAAGATTCTTCCTCTAGCAGTAACAATGATCATGCTAAATCCAATATTGTTGCTTCTAGTAGTTCTCTTGATTCCACTAATGATTCTCTTAGCCAAGTTACACTTGAGCAAGAAAATAGCTTATTGAAGGGAATTATAGAGAAAGGAGTGTACAAAAGCCTTGCCGGGAGTAAGCAATTCGAGGAAATTGTGCGCAAGCAAGGAATGCACCAGAAGAATCAAGGTGTTGGTTTTGAACGAAAGTTCAATGCCAATGGAGTTGAGTGGGAAGAAGATCAATACCCCAAGACAAAGTTTGTTCCTCAACAAGAGAAGTATGATACTTCTTTCAAGGGGACACAAGCTCAAGATGATCTTCCACCACAAGACTACAAGCAAAAAGGCAAGGACAAGCTTCAAGAGGAAATTGACGCATTTGAAGAAGCTCCTAAGACCTTAGTCAAGTGGATTCCCAAGACTACTTCAAGTTCCACTTCATCAAGTACGACTACAACTCCAAGGATTCCCATCAAGATGGTGTGGATCCAAAAGAAGAAGAACTAGAGAGTTCTTGAGGGTGACTCCGCCAACATACTTCACTCTTATCATTTTGGCAAGAACAAGTGCAATCAACTACCACATCTTGCACTAGTTCAAGCAGTCACAAACCCTCTTGTTGGTAAGACAAGGGACAAGGTAACCTAAAAGTTTTCATGGACATCATCTTGTGTGTGCATCACTCTATGTCTATGGATATCCTTGTTTGTTCCTTGTGGGACTAACCCATGTAGGTATTGAAAGTGCAATTCACTCAAATGGATAGCTCCAAGTGATCTACATCAACATTGAGCATCCACATCTTCAACATCTACATGAAGTCATCATCGACAAAACCCGAGGTTAGTTCATCCCTCTAAGGGGGGATATCACATCTAGGGGGAGCTTTACTCTAAGACTTGAGCTAAAGCAACTCTAAAGATGTGAACACAAAAATGCTTTATGTAAAATTGGTAACCCCACTTGAGCTTAAACGATAAGTATGACCTATGATCAAGTGTTCTCACTTGACTCCTAAGTCAATATACTCATATATAGATGACCTTGTCATCGCAAATTGCTTGATAGATGCTAGAATTGGTTGTGCATGCCTTGTCACATATTTCATTTGCCATCTTATTGTGTGAGCATGCTGGTTGCATATTATACTCATTCGAGGACATCCACTTGTTGTTTTGATTGTTTGGTTTTATTTCCTTTTGCCAAGTGGATGGACAAGAATGCCTAAGAACCTCCTCTAGCTATCTATGCTTTTCTCGTCTCAAACTCTATTCATGCTACATCACAAAATTTGATCAAGTCAGATTCGAACCACTCTGTGTGAGGAGCACTCGGAGTCCCCGATTCGTCATAGACTTAAACTTCCAAAACCTCTTTATGATTATCGGTCTGACCGATACCCTACTTTCGGTCCTACCGAGATCATTAAGTTGATCTAGGTTTTCGATCTCGGTGCAACCGATTTGAACCATTCGGTCACACCGAGTTGCAACAACTGTATACAGTTTTGTATCCCGGTGCCACCGAGTTGTTCCACTCGGTCACACCGACAGGGTCGGGCTATATATAGTCACGGGCAAAAATTTGGAAATTTCTCCGAACCCCTTCGCCCGCGCGATAGCCTGCTCTGCCAACTTGGTCTCCGGATCGTCTCCTCGCCGCCAGCCGCCTCCAGTCGCTGGTCTCCATCGCCGTCAACGGAATTCAACCCCGTCGTTGCCGCCGTAGCGAGTCTCCGCCGAACTAGGGTATGGACTCGATCTTTGTGCTATCCCCAATCTGATTCCTAGCACATTGTGTTCTTAATGATTCTTGCCATGATTGAAACACTCCTATCCAGTCAATGCGTTCGTAGATTAGTTTTGATTCGAAAATTTTAGGGTTAGGTTTCCGCCGAAACCATCTCGGACCCACCGAGTTGAAAAACTCGGTCCCACCGATTTGGCTCATGCCATTGCACAAGTGAGACTCGGTCTGACCGAGAATTACTTATCGGTGTGACCGATTTTGGAACTTTGTGAAACCCTAGCAGTCTCGGTGCCACCGAACTGTGACTCGGTCTGACCGAGTTCACTAGTTTAGGTTCCAAAACTGCTTCGGTATCACCGAGTTTAAAAATCGGTAGATCCGAGATGATTTCAGTGGGAAACTAAAACTAAGATTTTGAATCATTCTTTTGCAAAAATCTCTGCATTTTGTGATGCTCATCCACTCTACCTCATCTATAAACTCTTCACAGGGTCAGTAGTCAGCTTTTACATCATGTCTGATCAGAGTGACAGCCAGAACAGATCAGAAGAGTAGCCGCTCACGAGTGAGAGCACTAGTCCCTCCAGCTCTTCAGATGATGGCAGCAGAAGTACCCCAAGCAATTTGCCAAAAGCTTCCACTAGACAGAGGAAGAAGAGAACTTCAGATTCTGAGGATGAAGATTATGTGGCAGAGGAAGAGGAAGCCACATCAAAGAGAGTTGTGCTCAAGAAGGAATATGGCTCAGCTCAAGGCACAAAGCCAGGCTTAAAGATCAAAAGGCCAGCAGGTAGGCAGCCTATGCCAAAGGCCAGAGCTTCAACTCAGATTCCTGAAAAGCCTGCAACCATAGAGCCAGTTGCTGCTGAAGGAAAGAGAAGGAAGGAAAGGGTCAAGAAGACCGTAGCCAGAGTGCTTGGAAAGGCTTCCATCATGGAAGAAGAGGAAGAAGAAGAGGTTGTTGCACCAGCACCTAAGGCACCTAAGCTTATGGGTGATGCTATCAGGACAGGGGCTGCTGCATCCAAGCCCAAAGAAGCACCCAAAGCTGCCTCCAAGCCCAAGTCTGCCCCAAAGAGAAATACGAGGAGCATACCTACAACTGAGAAGAACAAGGCCCCAGTGCCTGAAGCTGCTGAAGAAGATGATGAAGAGCATGTTCTGAGAAAGCTCAAGCCCAAGATCCCAGACCACAATGATGCTCATCCTGTGGCTGAGGACGTGAAGCTTAGAAGAGACTCAGGGCTGAGGAAGTGGAGAGAAGCAGACCCGTATGCTTCAAGGAGAAGAACTGCTATTGATTACAGGTTTCACACCAAGGAACAGCAAGATTTCTATGAGACAGTTTTGTTGGACAAGAAGCCCATAGTTTGTGACATGAGATGGGTCAACTGGGAGTACATCAAGGACAATGAAGAACACTACCCTGGAGTGTATGACAGCTTCAATGCTTGTGGAGTAGCATACTTTGTTGGGCAGAAGCTCACAAAGTGGAACGAGGAACTCATTATGCAATTCTACTCCACAGCACATTTCTACCCAGATGGAAAGATCACATGGATGTCTGAAGGTACGAGGTACCAATCTACTGTTGCTGAGTGGGCACAGCTCATCAATGCCCCAGAGGAGCATGAGGATGACTTGGATATCTATGCCAAGAAGAAGATGGACCACAACTCTATGTCCAATATGTACAAGGAAATTCCAAACGAGGCACTTGATACTTTCAAGTTTGGGTCTGTGCATTATCTTCTGTCAGGGCTGCCAACCATTAACTGGATCCTTAGGCACACTCTGTTGCCCAAGTCAGGTGATCACAAGATGATCAGAGGCCATGCAATCAATTTGCTTCATGTATTTGATGTGCCTCAGAAATTCAAGGTCATGAGCCTCATAGTAGAAACTATCAAGAGGACCGCAGCAGATCAAAAGAGGAGCTGTGGTTATGCCCCTCAGATTCAGGAGTTAATCAACTCGAAGATGGGCACAGGCATATACTTGTTGGACAAGGAACACTTTCCTATTCATCCAGACTTTGAGGACAACCAAGTTGTGATGAATGAGAATGAACCATCATCAGTTCAAGCACAAGCAAAGAAGGAGCAGGCAAGGAAGGAGAAAGCTGCCAAGATGCCAACTCAAGAGGAGGCATCTGAGTATTTCTTGAAAACCAAACAAGAGCAGCTTGGTTACTTGATTGCATCCACACTGAGGATTGAGCAAGGACTGGCCACCCTCACTCAGAATCAGCAGAGCTTAGAGAGGATCATGGAACAAAAGTTCTATGACTTGAATGTCAAAGTAACAGAGATTCAGTCTACAGTGGAACAACTTCAGGATGACATGCAGGAGAGGAGAGGCAAGACTACAACTGATGCATTTGCCAGAGTGCCAAGAGCTCAGAGATCACATGCAGTGCCAGTTGCTGACACCAGAGCCACCACTTCTGCACCAGCTACAGCCTCAGTTCCACCAGCTCCAGCGTCCACTTCAGCCTCGACTCCGACCACGTCTACAGAAGGCTTCGTCCTTGGAGTGCTCCGGACTCCACCACCACCTGAAGATCAAGCCTGAGTGTCAACTTAGCACTATGCATTTTCTAGGAACTTTTTGGTAACTTGTTGCCAAAGGGGGAGAAAATGTATAGATCATAGGCTTCGAGAGAGAGTGTTGCTTTTATTCTCTCTTGTTTTATTTGGTGGTTTTTCGAACTTTGTTTGCTTTTGTGTGAGATACTATGTCATTGCTCGTGAGACATTGATGATCATGTGTTTGATCATAAGCTACACTTAATGTTTGCTTAATATTATCATCTTATCTATCTTATGTGATCATTCACTATTCTTGGTGATGAGTGCATGTATTTCATTCTTATCATTTTAAGCGCTCCACCAAGATGTATGTGACATGGAAGAGTAACCCATGACTCTAACTCTTTGTGCATTTGCAGTCCAAAGAAAATTTTAAATATGCACAAATTTAGGGGGAGCTCTTACTTGTCACATACTTCTCAAAGCGACGATATATTTCATGCTTATTATCATTTGTCGAAGCTTTGATCTATATGTTGTCATCAATTACCAAAAAGGGGGAGATTGAAAGTGCAACTATCCCTAGGTGGTTTTGGTAATTCATAACAACATATAGCTCATTGAGCTAATGCTATTCCAAGATGACTATTTCAGGAAAGCTCAATGATTGGCATGGCATGGATGTGAAAGTGGAACCCTCAAAATGCTAAGGACAAAGGATTGGCTCAAGCTCAAAAGCTCAAGACTCTTCATTTTATATTTTAGTGATCCAAGATCACATTGAGTCTTTAGGAAAAGCCAATACTATCAAGGAGGGATGAGGTGTTGCTTAATGAGCCTCTTGCTTCATGTGCTTAATGATATGCTCCAAAATCCTCAGCTACTTTCCCACTTCCACATATGACCTAAACCCAAAGCCAAACTCGGACCTACCGATTATTCCTATCCGGCGCCACCAAGTTTCACTTGTCATAAGCCACTGCCAAACCCTAGCAATTCGGTTCTACCAATAGGGATCTCGGTCTCACCGAGATGGTATTACAAACTCTCTGTTTCCCTTTCGTAACTTTTCGGTCTCACCGAAAGAGCGAATCGGTCCCACCGAGATTGCAATGTAAACTCTATGTTTCCCTTTTGTAACTTTTCGGTCTCACCGAAAGAGCAAATCGGTCCCACCGAGTTTACCTGACCAACTCTCTGGTTAGCTTATTACCAAACTCGGTCTCACCGAGTTTGTGTAATCGGTCTCACCGAGATTACGTTATGCCCAAACCCTAACCATATCGGTCCTAACGAGTTTCATGTCAGTCCCACCGAAAATCTCTAACGATCACTAGGTTTACCTCTTCGGTCCGACCGAGTTTGTTGATTCGGTCCCACCGAGATTGGAAAACTGTGTGTAACGGTTGGATTTTGTGTGGAGGCTATATATACCCCTCCACCTCCTCTTCATTCATGGAGAGAGCCATCAGAACACATACACAATTCCAACTCATATGTTCTGAGAGAGAACCACCTACTCATGTGTTGAGACCAAGATATTCCATTCCTACCATATGAATCTTGATCTCTAGCCTTCCCCAAGTTGCTTTCCACTCAAATCTTCTTTCCACAAAATCCAAATCCTATGAGAGAGAGTTGAGTGTTGGGGAGACTATCATTTGAAGCACAAGAGCAAGGAGTTCATCATCAACACACCATTTGTTACTTCTTGGAGAGTGGTGTCTCCTAGATTGGCTAGGTGTCACTTGGGAGCCTCCGACAAGATTGTGGAGTTGAACCAAGGAGTTTGTAAGGGCAAGGAGATCGCCTACTTCGTGAAGATCTACCGCTAGTGAGGCAAGTCCTTCGTGGGCGATGGCCATGGTGGGATAGACAAGGTTGCTTCTTCGTGGACCCTTCGTGGGTGGTTGCTTCTTTGTGGACCCTTCGTGGGTGGAGCCCTCCGTGGACTCGCGCAACCATTACCCTTCGTGGGTTGAAGTCTCCATCAACGTGGATGTAGGATAGCACCACCTATCCGAACCACGGGAAAAACATCCGTGTCTCCAATTGCGTTTGAATTCTCCAAACCCTTCCCTTTACATTCTTGCAAGTTGCATGCTTTACTTTCCGCTGCCAATATACTCTTTGCATGCTTGCTTGAATTGTGTGATGATTGCTTGACTTGTCCTACAATAGCTAAAATCTCCAAGAACTAAAATTGGGAAAAGGTTAAGTTTTTATTTGGTCAAGTAGTCTAATCACCCCCCCTCTAGACATACTTTCGATCCTACTTGACACTTATAGGAATAGCCCAACGGATTGATTGGAAAGAATAACTTTGAGGTGGTTTCGTACCCTACCATAATCTCTTCGTTCGTTCTCCGCTATTGGTGACTTTGGAGTGACTCTTTGTTGCATGTTGAGGGATAGTTATGTGATCCAATTATGATATTATTGTTGAGTGAACTTACACTAGTGAAAGTATGAACCCTAGGCCTTATTTCCACACATTGCAATACCGTTTACGCTCACTTTTATCACTTTCTACCTTGCTGTTTTTATAATTTCAGATTACAAAAACTATTGTCTACTATCCATATTGCACTTGTATCATCATCTCTTCGCCGAACTAGTGCACCTATACATTTTACCATTCTATTGGGTGTGTTGGGGACACAAGAGACTCTTTGTTATTTGGTTGCAGGGTTGCTTGAGAGAGACCATCTTCATCCTATGCCTCCTACATATTGATAAACCTTAGGTCATCCACTTGAGGGAAATTTGCTACTGTCCTACAAACCTCTGCACTTGGAGGCCCAACAACGTCTACAAGAAGAAGGTTGTGTAGTAGACATCTCTTCGCCAGTAGCACCTAGTACTGCGTTAGGTCACCCCCAGCACCGCGTATTGCCATGTTATGCTTTGTGTTGTTTTGTTTGCTTTATATTTATTGCCCCCCCCTCTTCTCTCCGATAGACCCCGAGACCGTTGCCGATGCCACTGTGTTCGTCTACGGTGACGACAACCCTTCCTTATCAATAGAGCTTCTAGGCAAGCAAACCCCCCCATTGATCATTCTGACATTGCCCATTCCCTTCTCTCTTATGCTTGCATTAGAACTGCTACTGCTTTTTGTATGATCCTACTCTGATGCATAGCCTGTTTTTGTTGCCTGCTTTCATACCTTACCTGCTTATTCTAAACTACTTAGTATAGGTTGGTTAGAGATCCATCAGTGATCCCCCACCTTGTCCCAGTTGCCCCGCTTTATGTTCCATGACTCGATCAACGTAATCGACGTCCAGACCTCGACACCGCACATCACCCCCCTTAGTTGTACGACTCTGTAGAGTTATTATCGAGTGCCGAGGGTGATACCTCGTCAGCACTTCTGATGTTAACCCTGTAGTGTAGCTATTCGGTCATGGTAATCGAGGGTGATTCCTCCTTCACCACTCCCGATAACGACTCTGTCGTGCAACCCCTCAAGTGTGGACCATCGAGGGTGATTCCTCCAAGTCCACCTTGATGGTTGCATCGAGTGGGAATCCATCGAGGGTGATTCCTCGAGTTTCCCCTTGCTGTTTCGGACACATGGTTACTTTGACTTACCATAGAACCATGATGACATCGGGTCGGCCCCGAGTGGTACCCGCGAGTGATGTGAAGTCGGGTTGACCTGGAGGGTACCCGAGAGATAATTACGTGGCACGGCCGGGCATTCTTAGCCCTTGTCGTAAGTCCATGATAGGGGTCACATGATCGTGAGTCTCTGCTTGATACCGCGCACTACCAAGACACTAACAGTTTGGATATTTGATCCGAGTAGGCCTCTGGCCTTTTTGCACTGACCACCACGCGGGAATAAGTATGGGCACTCTCCGTCATATGTATCAGCCGAAAGCTCAATGGACGTCAGTGATGGAGCGGCGCACGCCGGGTTGGACTGGAATGCCTCGCTTGTATAAGGGGGGCTAGGTCTACTCACCGGCCGCGTATGCAACATGCAGGAGTGCAAAGGGTGATGGGCCCAAGACCCCTATGCGCTTAGGATGTAGACCGGTGTGTTGGCTGATGTCTGCTAGAACTACGTCGGTATTTCCCCAAAGAGGAAAGGATGATGCAGCACAGTGATGGTAGGTATTTCCCTCAGTGATGAGACCAAGGTTATCAAGCCAGTAGGAGAACCAAGCAACACTACGTAAATAGCACGTACACACAAATAACAAATACTCGCAACCCGACGTGTTAAAGGGGTTGTCAATCCCTTTCGGGTAATGGCGCCAGAAATTGGCAAACGGACGTGATAAAAATATGATAGATGGGATAAATAGATCTCGAATAAAATAAATTGCACCAAGGTATTTTTGTATTTTTGGTTTAATAGATCTGAAAATAAAATCAAAGGAGAATAGATCGCAAAGGCGAATATATTAAGGAAGAGACCCGGGGGTCGTAGGTTTCACTAGTGGCTTCTCTAGAGAAAAATAGCAAAAGGTGGGTAAATAAATTACTGTTGGGCAATTGATAGAACTTCAAATAATCATGATGATATCCAGGCAATGATCATTATATAGGCATCGCATCCAAGATTAGTATACCGACTCCTACCTGCATCTACTACTATTACTCCACACATTGACCGCTATCCAGCATGCATCTAGTGTATTAAGTTCATGGAGAAACAGAATAATGCAATAAGAACGATGACATGATGTAGACAAGATCTATTTATGTAGAAATATACCCCATCTTGTTATCCTTAATGACAACGATACATACGTGTCGGTTCCCCTTCTGTCACTGGGATCAGGCACCGTAAGATCGAACCCATCACAAAGCACCTCTTCCCATTGCAAGTTAAATAGATCAGGTTGGCCAAACAAAACCCAAATATCGGAGAAGAAATACGAGGCTATAAGAAATCATGCATATAAGAGATCAAAGAAGACTCAAATAACTTTCATGGATAAAAAGAGATAGATCTGATCATAAACTCAAAGCTCATCAGATCCCAACAAACACACCGCAAAAGAATTACATCATATGGATCTCCGAGAGACCACTCACCATTATATTGAGAATCAAAAGAGAGAGAGGAATCCATCTAGCTACTAACTACGGACCCGAAGGTCTACAAAAGACTACTCACGCATCATCGGAGAGGCACCAATGGACATGATGAACCCCTCCATGATGGTGTCTATATTGGATCTGGTGTTCTAGAACTTGCGGCGGATGGAATTGATTTTCGTCGACTCGCCTGGGGTTTCTAGAATATTGGGGTATTTATAGAGTAAAGAGGCGGTCTGAGGGACACCCGAGGTGAGCACAACCTCGAAGCACCCCCAGGCGCTTCTCCAACCCATTGGATGTCTCCTGGTCCACAAAAAATTCAAAAAAGTTTCGCTGCGTTTGGACTCCGTTTGATATTGATTACCTGTGATGTAAAAAACATGCAAAAAACAGCAACTGGCACTTGGCACTATGTCAATAGGTTAGTGCCAAAAAATGATACAAAAAGACTATAAAATGATTATAAAACATCCAAGAATGATAATATAACAACATGGAACAATCAAAAATTATAGATACGTTGGAGATGTATCATTGGCCTCTCTGTTGAGCCTAGGTAGGACCACGTTGTGTTGATTGGCCGAGGCCGGTCATGACCTGATGGTGTGTCCGGACGGAGTTGATCGAGCGTGTTGGGTAAGTTGGTGCGCCCCTGCAGGAAGTATTATCTATTAGAATAGCCGTCTCCACGGTAACGGTCTCTTGGAGTTGTATCCCGATCGATACAGCTAGAACTGGATGTTGAGGCATGTAATGGACATGATGACCCTGGGATTGCTTTCTCGCAGGGAGTCGAGGAAGTGATCTCTGGGCGATGTTACAACATACTTATTAATATTATAATATGCTACTCGTATGTTTTCTGATGTTGCAAGATGCTTGAAGATGCTAGTCTTCGATAGGCTAGACTTTCCACTTCTATTCTAGCATTCTGCAGTTCAGTCCATAGATACTACCCATTTCATTGATACCGACGTATATGTAGTGTATATCCTTTCTTGCGAGTACTTTGGATGAGTACTCACGGTTGCTTTGTTTCCTCTTTTTCCCCTTTTCCATTCTTCACAGATGTCGCAACCATATGGTGGAGCCCAGGAGCTAGGCGCCACCTTCGATGACGACTACCACTACTCTGAGCGTGCTTACTACTACATGCAGACCGCCGACGACCAGGAGTAGTTAGGAGGCTCCCAGGCAGGAAGCCTTGCCGGTTCGATCGTTGATACTTTTTTGCTAGCCTTCTTAAGGCAAACTTGTTTAACTCATGTCTGTACTCAGATAATGTTGTTTCAGCTGACTCGTTTGTATTCGAGCTTATGTATTCGTGCCCTCAAGGTCCGTGGCTTGTAATATAATGCTTGTATTAGTTTAATTTTGTGTCTAGAGTTGTGTTGTGATATCTTTCCGTGAGTCCCAGATCTTGATCGTACACATCTGCGTGTATGATTAGTGTATGATTGAATCGGGGGCATCACAGTGGAACACTCCGTCCACATCATGGAGATGTTGCTTGCTGAGAAGTACAAGGTGGTCGGGTTTGACCTCGAGTACACCCGCGCTCATGTCGGATCTCGTCCCAAGGTCGCCATTGCCTAGATGTCCGTGCGCAATCACGTCCTCGTCTACCTCTACTGCCTGGCCACAAGGCCTTGCGGGCGTTTCGCCCGGTTTGTTGACACCCCCCACTACATGTTCGTTGCGGTGGACATCACCAATGATGTAAAAGTGCTCAAAGAATTTGGGCATTGCCTGCTGATACGTCTCCAACGTATCTATAATTTTTGATTGTTTCATGCTATTATATTATCTGTTTTGGATGTTAATGGGCTTATTTATACACTTTTATATTATTTTTGGGACTAACCTACTAACCCAAGGCCCAGTGCAAATTGCTATTTTTGCCTATTTCAGTGTTTCGCAGGAAAGGAATATCAAACGGAATGAAACCTTCGGGAGAGTTATTTTTGGAACAAACATGATCCAGGGGACTTGGAGTAGACGTCAAGAAAGAAGCGAGGCGGCCACGAGGTAGGAGGGCGCGCCCCCACCCTCGTGGGCCCCTCGCAGCTCCATCGACCTACTTCTTCCTATGGTGTTGATCACGGAGGGCTTCTACATCAACACCATAGCCTCTCCGATGATGTGTGAATAGTTTACCACAGACCTTCGGGTCCATAGTTATTAGCTAGATGGCTTTTTCTCTCTCTTGGAATCTCAATACAATGTTCTCCTCGATATTCTTGGAGATCTATTTGATGTAACTCTTTTTGCGGTGTGTTTGTCGGGATCCGTTGAATTGTGGGTTTATGAGCAAGTTTATCTATGAACAATTTGATTCTTCTCTGAAATATTTTATGTATGATTGGTTATCTTTGCAAGTCTCTTCGAGTTATTAGTTTAGTTTGGCCTACTAGATTGATCTTTCTTGCAATGGGAGGAGTGCTTAGCTTTGGGTTCAATCTTGCGATGTCCTTTCCTAGTGACAACAGGGGCAGCAAGGCACGTATTATATTGTTGCCATCGAGGATAAAAAGATGGGGTTTATATCATATTGCTTGACTTTATCCCTCTACATCATGTCATCTTGCCTAATGCGTTACTCTGTTCTTATGAACTTAATACTCTAGATGCATGTTGGATAGCGGTCGATGTGTGGAGTAATAGTAGTAGATGCAGAATCGTTTCGAGCTACTTGTCGCGGACGTGATGCCTATATACATGATCATGCCTAGATATTCTCATAATTATGCACTTTTTTATCAATTGATCGGCAGTAATTTGTTCACCCACCATAATACTTATGCTATCTTGAGAGAAGCCACTAGTGAAACCTATGGCCCCCGGGTCTATCTTTTATCATATAAGTTTCCAATCTATTTCACTTTGCAATATTTACTTTCCTATCTATATCATAAAAATACCAAAAATATTTATCTTATTATTATTATCTCTATCAGATCTCACTCTCGTAAGTGACCGTGAAGGGATTGACAACCCCTTTATCACGTTGGTTGCGAGGTTCTTATTTGTTTGTGTAGGTACGAGGGACTTGCATGTAGTCTCCTACTGGACTGATACCTTGGTTCTCAAAACTGAGGGAAATTCTTATGCTACTTTGCTGCATCACCCTTTCCTCTTCAAGGGAAAACCAACGCAGTGCTCAAGAGGTAGCAAGAAGGATTTCCGGCGCCGTTGCCGGGGAGGTTGCACCAAGTTAAGTAAAGATTTGATCTCCCGTTAACAAGCCATTTTTGGCGCCGTTGCCGGGGAGATCTACTCACAAGTCAAGACATACCAAGTACCCATCACAAACTCTTATCCCTCGCATTACATTATTTGCCATTTGCCTCTCGTTTTCCTCTCCCCCACTTCACCCTTGCCGTTTTATTCGCCCTCTTTTTTCCGCTCGCCTCCTTTTTGTTTGCCTCTTTTTCGCTTGCTTCTTGTGTCGCCGTGTGTCGTCATGGCTAGTCCTTCTATCATTGTTGGTACTCCCGATCATGAAGTTCTTAATTTTAAACAAAGGGAGGGGGGAAATCTAAAAGATGCTTGGCATAGAATTTGCAATGCTCAGAATAGATCTACTAGGAAGCAATCCAGTTCCGTTCTTCTTTGCAATTTTTATGTAGGCATCACTCCTTGGAATAGATATATTCTTGATACCATTACTGGAGGGAATTTCTTGGGTAGCCATACTTTTGATTCTCATAATGCTATGATAGATTTGTTTGGCCCACCACCTCTTTTTGTTAATGGAACTGTTTTAACTTTGGGACATGTGATGCAAAGGCTTGAAATTATTGAAAATAAAGTTGCCTCTGTGGAGTTGATTGAAAATTTGGATAAAAAGATCCACAACCAAATCACTCAATATGGATCTAAGGTAGGGGTTACTCTGAATTTTTTTAAAGAAAAAGAACCTATAGTTAACGAAAGAATAGACCAAGATTCCACAAGAATTGGTAAACCTGAGGATATTATTACTAATTTAGGGTCTGCCTTTTCATCCGTTAAAAATAATCCAAATCCTCCTACTACCAAGATTGCTAAATTAATGTATGTTCCTAAAAATAAGGGTGAATCTTCTAGTAAGGAAAATGCGGATCTCAAATCAATAAGTGTTCACCCCAACTTCTTCAATATCATTAAGGAACCTTTTGCTACAAATGAATTTATTGATTTCTTGCCTAGGAGTTTGATAATTAATAACAATAAGGAAACTCCCAAGGGTTATAAGTTTTCCATTGAAGAATTGTATACCAAAGATGATAATACCTAGATCTATTCTTGCTTTTATGCCTAGCTAGGGGCGTTAAACGATAGCGCTTGTTGGGAGGCAACCCAATTTTATTTTTGTTTCTTGATTTTTGGTTTTGTTTAGTAAGAAATAATCCATCTAGCCTTTATTTAGATGTGGTTTTATGCTTTTAATTAGTGTTTGTGTCAAGTAGAACCTTTGGGAGGACTTGGGGGAAGTTTTAGCGATCTTGCTGTAAAAAACAGAAACTTTAGCGCTCACGAGATTTGCTGCCATTTTTTACTGGAGAGTGAGATTAGGTTGATTATTTTTGCAGATTATTAATAGACAAATTCCTCACGTCCACCAATTTATTTCAGAATTTATGGGGTTACAGAAGTATTCTAAACCTACAGATTACTACAGACTGTTCTGTTTTTGACAGATTCTGTTTTTCGTGTGTTGTTTGCTTATTTTGATGCATCTATGGCTAGTATCGGAGGGTATGAACCATAGAGAAGTTGTACCACAGTAGGTTTAACACCAATATAAATAAAGAATGAGTTCATTACGGTACCTTAAGTGGTGGTTTGTTTTCTTATACTAACGGAGCTCATGAGATTTTCTGTTGAGTTTTGCGTTGTGAAGTTTTCAAGTTTTGGGTAAAGATTTGATGGATTATGGAATAAGGAGTGGCAAGAGCCTAAGCTTGGGGATTCCCAAGGCACCCCAAGGTAAAATTCAAGGACAACCAAAAGCCTAAGCTTGGGGATGCCCCGGAAGGCATCCCCTCTTTCGTCTTCTTCCATCGGTAACTTTACTTGAGGCTATATTTTTATTCACCACATGATATGTGTTTTGCTGGGAGCATCTTGTATGATTTGAGTCTTTGATTTTTAGTTACCACAATCATCCTTGCTGTACACACGTTTTGGGAGAGACACTCATGAATTGGAATTTATTAGAATACTCTATGTGCTTCACTTATATCTTTTGAGCTAGATAATTTTGCTCTAGTGCTTCACTTATATCTTTTAGAGCATGGTGGTGGTTTTATTTTATAGAAATTATTGATGTCTCAAGCTTCACTTATATTATTTTGAGAGTCCTTTAGAACATCATGGTAATTTTCTTTGGTTATAAAATTAGTCCTAATATGATAGGCATCCAGGATGGGTATAATAAAAACTATCATAGAAAGTGCATTGAATACTATGAGAAGTTTGATACTTGATAATTGTTTTGAGATATAAATATGGTGATATTAGAGTGTGTTAGTTGAGTAGTTGTGAATTTGAGAAATACTTGTGTTGAAGATTGCAAGTCACGTAGCATGCACGTATGGTAACCATTGTGTAACAAATTTGAAACATGAGGTGTACTTTGATTGTGTTCCTTATGAGTGGCGGTCGGGGACGAGCGATGGTCTTTTTATACCAATCTATCCCCCTAGGAGCATGTGCATAATGCTTGGTTTTTGATGACTTGTAGATTTTTGCAATAAGTATGCACTACAAAAAAATACACATCCGTGACATTTTGGGCCGAACGAAAAAAAATTCTGTCATACATATGACACTTCTATGATGATAATTGTGACAAAACCCGGTATCATCATAGATGTGGTGGGCTCCTACTTCTATGACAAAAAATCATGACAAAAAATGGGCTTTTCGTCCTGGGCGGGCCGGAGACGCAGCTGCATGACATTCTTTGGGCCGTCCATGATGGAAAAAACCATGGTAGAAGCGAGGGGGAGGAAAATTTCGGGGAGTTCCCGGTTACGGTGGGAGGTCGGGAGCCGAGCGATGCGCGTTTCTCTCGTACACGTACGCGCGTGTGTGCGAGGCATTGGCTCTAACTGAACCCGAGCGAGGTGTTGGGCTCTAACTGAACCCGAGCGATTGCACTGCAGGCTACGCGTTACTGAACCCGAGCGATCGATCGATCGATGTTAACTGAACCCGATCGAGCGATTCCTTCGCTACTGCTGCTAACTGAAGCCGATCGATGCTGCCTCTGGGATGAACAGTGAGCGTTGCGGGGGGTTTGGATGAACAGTAAGCGGTGGCGTTGCCTCTGGATGAATAGGACCCCGTGGTGTGGTGGAGGGTTGGATGAATAGTAGACGGTGGAGGGGTGCCCGTGGAGGGGTGGTTGAATAGGACCCCGTGGTGTGGAGGGCTGGATGAACAGTGGACGGTGGAGGGGTGGTTGAACAGTAGCCGGTGGAGTAGCGCACGATGGAGGCTGGATGAACAGGAGCCCGTGGAGGCTGGCGGAGGTCGACGGTGGAGATGAACAGTATCCCATGGAGTCCCGTTTTGCGGTACGCCACACCCCTCCTGATGAAAAGGACCCCCGTTTCGACCATAGGAGGTCTGTTTCGTCCGTTTTGCGGTACGCCACACCCCTCCTGATCAACAGGACCCCCGTTTCGACCGTAGGAGGTCCGTTTCCTCTGTTTTGTGGTACGCCAGACCCCTCCCGATGAACAGGATCCCGTTTTGAACATGGCCGGTCGAACACAAGGCCGTTTCCTCCATTTTGCGGTATGTCAGGCCTCGTTTCCATCACCTGTTCCGTCCAAGCCCTCCCGATGAACACGACCACACATTCCGTTCCGACCTAGCCGGTTGGCTCCCACGCGTTCTGTTGCCTCCCGATGAACACGACGCATTCCGTTGCCTCCCCATGAACACGACGCATTCTGTTGCCTCCCCATGAACACGACGACGGCGCTGCCTCCCCATGAACACGACGAAGACGCTGTTTCTCCGTTCTGACCCAGCCATGTACATGAGCCCTGGCCGTACGTATGCGCAAGTAGGCATTCGAGACCCCGCCCATATGTACACATACGTGGCCGTATTTTCTTTCTTGCACCCTGGCCGCTGTACGTACGTGTACATGCTACGTGCGCGCCTGTACTATGACACATACGCGCCTCTACTACGACACGTGCGCGCCTCTACATCCACCAGTTTATATGTACGTACATGTTCGCGACCAGAATGACAACGCTACATACGCTTTGACCAGGTGGGTCCCGACTGTCAGGCACTTCCTTGCGTGCGAAGATGTAGCTGGTGGGTCCCAGCAGTCAGGGGGCGAATCGTTTTTTTTCGGACGCACTTCCTTGCGTGCGAAGATGTAGCTGTTGGGTCCCAGCAGTCAGGGGGGCGAATCGTTTTTTTGCCCAGACGCACTTCCTTGCGTGCTAAGATGTAGCTGGTGGGTCCCAGCAGTGAGGGGAAATGTTTTTTCGCGAAATACGGTGGCCCGTCCGGTGGGTCCCTGCTGTCAGGTGGAGGAATCATTATTTTGCACGTAATAAGGAGGCACTTCCTTGCTGCGGCCGTGGACCCAGCTGTCAGCCTCTCCACATACAGTCCACGTCCGATGGAAGTCGTTCCTTGACCACGTTGACCACGCCGCGCCGAGAGCACCACGGCGGTGGACGACAGCAAGGACTAGGAAGGGGACGACTCGGAGCCGGGGAAGACGCAGCAGTGGATGCCCACGCGAAGAGGAGTACGAGGGTTCACTGGTTCGGCTGCAGTGTGAGGATGCTGTCGCCGCAGAATAACAGGGGGTGTGGGTGAGTAGAGGGATGGCCTGACCAGCGGTGGGAGTAGTAGTGGTGGTGAGTCCTCCGCGGCATCACAGCTGGCCACGGGAGGCAGGAGCACGCGGCACGACCGGCGCTGGTTTGGGCGGCTGGAGCAAGAAGACCAAAGGTTGAAGAAGCACTACGGCCGTTGGATGAACATCGTACGGTAACAGGAGCTAGAATCGTTCATATTGACTAAGTTGACAAAGCCCTCTGTCCCCGTCAACTTGGTAGGCCCACAAGTCAGCCTCCCACTATGCTGGGTTCCAGCTGGCAGGGGGGAATATTCATTTTTTTGTGCGTAATAAGGAGGCACTTCCTTGCGTGCGAAGATAGCTGGTGGGTCCGACATGTCAGCGGGGGGCACGTTATTTTTGCAAAATACATAGGCCCTTCCGGTGGGTCCCAGATGTCAGGTGGAGGAATCATTATTTTGCGCCTAATAAAGAGGCATTTCCTTGTGTGCGGCCGTGGACCCAGCTATCAGCCTCTCCACGCACAGTCTACTTCCGACGATGTCGTTCGTTGACCATGTTGACCACGCGCGTCGAGCGCATCCAAGGTGGTGGACGACGGCGAGGCCCCGGACAGCAACGAGCCGGAGATGGGAAGATGCGGGAGTAGAGTCGCAGATGGAGAGGTGTACGAGGGTTAACTGGTTCTAGTGCGGTGTGGTTCGACAGTCGATGGAGAAGAACAGGAGGTGTGGAGGGATGGCCTAGCCAACGGTGGAGTAGCGCTTCATAGCGAAGCGTGCTAAGTAGAGCTGCTAGCAGCAGGAGGCGGGAGGTGGTCCCGGCGGCGCTGGAGGAAGAAGACGAGAGATTGAAGATGGATGTCGGTCGTTGGATGTAAATCCAACGGCTAACATGTCAGAATCATTTGTTGACTAAATTGACAACGACTTGCGTTGGCTTCGACCTATTGTCCCACATTTCAGCCTCCAAAAATGTGGCACGTATTCAACCCATTTTTCAGAATTTATAGTCTTTTTTTGCGCGGTAGAATTTATAGTCAATTTGATCTTTTTTTTGAATTACAGCCATTAGCTAGGCTGGGTGAACAAATAATGTAGCGTCCATGCGGCCCATTTATTTTATTTCCTAAAAAATTACAGGACATTTGCACTTTCTTGAAATACACGATTTTGCTGGGCTGATTCTAATTATAATGTTGGGTTGGGCCACCAATGTTATCAAAAAATAAAAAGGGGTTTGAGCATTTTGTTATAAATATATTTAAATAATAAGTGATATTATTACATTCGTCCTTAAATCTTACCAAGCTTTTGTACACAATCACTAGGATTTTCGTGCCAAAACAATCCAGGATTTTATTTGTTAAGAAATTATTTTTATAAGTTAATAAGATGTGGGATATTGTTTTCTTACATATGTAAGTATCTGTTAAATATATGATGACAATAAAAATAATATATAATAACATATATAATATATATTTTTTAGAAAAACAGGGAGCATCTCCCCGGTTCCATTGTTGAGAACTAAACTACAACATATTCTGATACAGCAGCTCAAAGAGCAATTCGAAAGCAAAGGTAGAAAAGCTACAAACTAGGGGTGTGGATGAACAAGTTCTCTGAATAACACAAATCACCCGAGCGGTGCCAAAGGCAGAGCGGATAGATCACTCAAATGACACAAGGAGGGTCCAGGGAAGCCTTCATGGTCTTCAGCCGAGGGGCCGTGTCAGCCTGCGGCGACCAGTAAGAAAGCGGAGACACCGGGCTGGAAGGCGTAGCATGGTGGATGTCCCTCTTTTTTGGCGCCAGGTGCCCATCATCTTCATCAGAGATCTTGAGACGAGCCCACGGGTCCAGCCCCAGAGCAGGTCGAGCCTTGTTCAGCCACAAGTGATCGCCAACGGTTTCTGGAGGGATCTTGTTAGGGTTTCCACGAAGCTCATCAACTTGTCCTTGTCCGATTCGGAGGAGAGAATTGCCCAGTTCCTCACCATGTTCCCGATCAACCTCAAGACCTGCGGAATGGAAATCCAGGAGGTGTTACTGAAAATCATAGCATTTCTATATTTCCAGAGGCACCGAAGGACAGCTGAGCTAACAGTATCTAAAACTGAGTACTTTTTGGTAGCAATCCAGAATCTGGCGAAAGATTCGAAGGATGAGCCAATCTGACTAGAGAAATATTCCTCAATGTGGGCCTAGAGATGTTTAGCAACTATACATTCAAAAAATAGGTGAGAACAAGACTCTTGTTCCAAGCAGTAAACACAATCAAGGGGTTTGATGATGTGTCTCTTCCTAAGGTTATCCCTAGTCATCAATTTGTTTTTGGAGAGAAGCCAGAGAAATACATGAATTTTAGGTGGAACTCTCAATTTCCAGACAATGGGGATAAACATGGTTTGAACCCCTCTAAAGTTGACCACATGATAGAGGAAGCTGGAGGAATACTTCCCCTTATTGTCCAGCTGCCAAATCAGGGCATCCGGCTCGGCAGTAAAGGTAATGCTTTTGGCAATTTCCTCCAACTGGAACCATTGTTCCATGAGACTATCACTAAAGTTCCTTCTAAAAGAGAGTTTTAGGCATTGACCGTCCCAAACTTCATTGAAACTTTTGTTAAGCTCATTGCAGACAGAGTAAATAGGCCAAAATTGGATTGCTAGGGGGGATGTGCCAAACCAAGTATCTTCCCAGAACCTGGTTCTGCTCCCATCCCCTATGTTCCATCTGTAGCCAAATTTCACAGCCTGCATAATAGATTTTAATCCTTTCCAGAATCTAGAGGTCTTAGGGTTGGAGGAAGGGACAAAAATATTAGGTTTATTTCCTAGGTATTTATGGGCAATAAGAAGCTTCCAGGGTTTCAGGTCTTCCTCATAGAATCTTTTAATCCAAGACCCTAGAAGATAGATGTTAATTTCTTGGAGGTTAGGTATGCCTAGGCCTCCAAAATCTTTTTTCATAGAGACTAGGGCCCAATTAGCAAGGTGTAGCTTCCTATTTCCCTCAAAATCATCCCACAAGCAATGAGACATCTGAGAATTGATGAGGTTCACTGCCCATTTAGGGAACTTGAAGAAGGAGAGAAGATACACTCGAATGCTAGCCAAACAAGCTTGTATGAGGATCAATCTACCTCTGTAAGAGAGAAGTTTGCCCCTACACCCAGCAATCCTTTTAATGATTTTATCCAGAAGGGGTTGGATATCCTCTCTCTCCTCAGTTTATCATAGTGGAGAGGGATACCTAGGTACTTAATGGGGAAGTTACCTTTATTACAGACTAGAATAGAGAGGAAGTCAGCTAACTCCTGATCATCCATGTTGATAGGGATGAGTTCACTTTTAGAGTAGTTGATTCTCATGCCTGAGACTTGTTCAAAAGAGGTTAGAACAGTTTTCAGATTGCTAACATGTGTGGAGTCATTGTCTAAGAAAAGGATGGTATCATCTGCATATTGAAGGCAGATGATGCCACCAGGGCAGACCTCAGGACAGAGCCCTGCAATCAGACTATGATCAGCAGCTTTGCTCAGCATTTTAGTAAGAACGACCACTACTAAATTAAACAAAAGGGGGAGATGGGATCACCTTGCCTAAGGCCTTTACCAGCAAGGAAAAAATCACTTTCACAGTTATTTAACTTGACCCCAACAGACCCCCCATGAGTAAGTTGCTGGATCCAACTAGTCCAGTTACCCCCCCAAAACCTCTAAGCTCTAGGAGTTTAATAAGGAAATCAAGGTCAACTTTATCGAAGGCAGTCTAAACTAGAACTACCATCTAGAGAAAAATTCTCACAAACAGAGCCTTCAGATCTATTTTGGTGAGGGTAAATAAAGGAAGAGCATTCAATGCCATCATTAAGAGAAGTAACATCTACACCAATCTTAGCAGCAATGGAATTGAAGGAAGGATCATTAAAGTTGGAGAAGGAAGTGTGTTTCATACCCTGGGGGTTTTGCACTTCCAGGTTCTGAACCTCTTTGACTTGTTGAGCCTTTCCAATAATGGTTCTCTTGTCACTAGCTACCCTGGCACTGGTTCTGGTGGCTTGAACAGGACCTCATTTGGGAAGGTGCTTCTCCTTAGAAAGGGCAGGGAAGTCAGAATTGTATTCAGAGTCCAAATTGTCTGGGAGTTCAGTTGTTTCAACAAGTGCCTCTTGATCCTCTTGTAGATCTACAGAACCTTCTAATTCCATCAGATCATCATCTTCCAGGAGCTCCATTTCCCTGAGGAGGTTGAATCCATCAGTTTCATCAAGCACAGAATTCAAGATCTTTTCCTGGATGCTGAGTTGAGGAGTGTATGGAGAATCAGGGAGGTGTGTCTTGAGGACTGAAGTGGGTGTAGTTTCTCCAAGCATCTGATTGTGGACAAAAGACTGTCCTCTGATGTTAGGGGCCCCAGAATTGGTAGCAGGCCCTTTATCTAATTCAGATCTAGAGCTCCTATTGGATTCAGCATCTTCAGTAAGATTGGTACCAGTTTCAGCTGCAGAGACATATGTACCAGCAGAGAGGTTGGTGGAGGTGCCAGTTTCAGTGGGGGTTAAGGACTCCACCTCAATGAGTAGCCTGTAGATTTTGTTCCCAACTCCAAAAAGCCTTTCAGCAGGGATTTTGGAGGGATCTTTACATAAGATTTTGACCCTAACAGTTTCATAGAATGACTTGAAATTATGCTGCCAATCCACATCCAGTAAGACCCCCAGAGTGGAAGTGATTTGATCCAGCATAGTCCAGTCACACCACTTGGGGGTTCAATTTCCTGATCTTGATCCAAGTTTCCTGGAGGTCCTCTTCAGCCTCAATCCTGCCTTTCCAGACTTCAACATTGACTACAACATTGTATTTTTTGAGACCAAAACAGGGGTATCCAGCAACTTGAACTACATCTATTTCAGGAGGGAGTTTGACCAAGAATGTCCACTCATCTAGGGCATTGATTGGCCAGGGCCAGTTGGTTTTGTAAATGTCTACAAACTCAGTGGCAAGTTCCTGCTTGGTCACTTCACCAGCTTCTACCAAAACAATCCCCACATTCTTCAGGGATCCATGATACTGAGCATTTTCATCAGGTGGGTCTATGTGGTAGAACCCTAATCCTGGAGCAGCACTTCCAACATATCTAGCAGAACTGTGGGTTTTCCTTCTGACAGGGCAATTCTCAACTTTATTGGTGACCATTTTGCAGATAAAACAACTCTTGGGCTTGACACATTTATCCAAATGATACCCTGGTTCCCCACAGTTGTAGCAGATCACCTCAGATTATGCCATAAGGCTCGAAGCAGGGGCAGGAGCAGTTTTGTGGATGTCCTGTCTCTTCTTTTGCTGATTTTTGCCTTGAGATTTCCCACTGATCTGAGAGTCAGAACCACCACTGGATTGATCTTGGGCAATTACAGGAGCCTGCCCAGATTGTGCCCCCATTTGGGGCGGAGGTGGGCCGTACCACTGCCCAACCGGCGCTCCCCTCATTGTGATAGGGGAAATTCATCGGAGTTCCTGGTTCCTTCTCATCCTCCAGCCAGATGTTGTCTCTCGGGAAGCAGAAATAACCACCAGACAGCTCAATTGAACCAGATTGCAAGCCTAATTTCATTCTTCTGCAGGTTTGGGGGAGAGGTAAGGTAGGGGATCCACCTACTCGGCTTCGGTGGTGTGCTGGTGGGCATGAGTCCAGTCAAACATTCCCATCTCGCAGCATGGCGTGGATCTCCTGAATTCACTTCTCCTTTTGCTCATCGAACGAACACAATCGTCGGCTCCCTGGGGTGGGGCATCCTGTGCTTCTCAAAGAAATCTCCTTCGAAGTAGATCCACAGGGCTAGACTCAGCAGCTCCCAATCCACATGATCCTTGCACATCCGAGAATACCTGCGCGAGTGAGAGAATGGATTCGGTCCCTCCTCGGCTTCCTCCCTCGCAGCTTCCTCCTCTGCTTCCCTCCATCCGCGCATGCACTGGGTCCAGGAGAGAGCATCGTCGCGGATCCGCATCGCCCGCTCCCTCCATCTCCTCCCTCGAGTCTCCCGCAGCACCGTCGGCACGACGGAGTTGAGCGGCTGGAGCATCCGCGGGAAGGCTTTGTAGACATGTGGGAGATGCATGTTGTACATCTGCCTGTCTTCCAGCCATTCCCCCATGGATATGGCCGGGGACTCCATGGGGCACATGAGCGGACTTGCTGAGGGGGGCAGGCGCGCCCGGAGTCAGGAGGCAGGGGGTGGCGACGAGATCTATGGCGGCGGCGAGGGTGGAGGTAGTGGCGGGGGCGAAGGGGATCGCGAGAGCGGTCATCTATTTGCCAATTATGTGAACTAAACAGTCAACATATAAAATAATTTAAATATATATAATATAGTTAGAAGGGAAACATAAGTTGGACCTGGCGTTCCTATTCTTATATAGAAAAATAGAACATACCTCTGCGTTTTATTCAAAAAAAATACATAAATTGGGCTGCCAAAAATAAAACCTCAGATGGGATGTCCATAGGCCGGTCGATACATGACGGCTAAGAAAATACAAACAGGCCTATGGACCTCCCACCCGAGGTCGTGGGTTGCGCATGTTAAAAATGAAAGCCTAGACGGGGCAGCCCAAAACCACGTCCAACACTTGCCAAAACTCCGTCCCTCGTTTTCTCTGTGTTTCGCACACTCGACATCGTGTGGGCATTTTGACTGTGCATCATATGAAGATGTGCTATGCATGAATGTTGATCAGCATGATGTTAACTAGCTGGTAGTTCCATTTTCGACCATGAATAAAACTTCCAACATGATGTTAACCCTGTTTGAAAAGGCCGTGTTAATATAAATGCTCTGCCTCTGAAAGTTGCAGCTTTTTATCTGAAACTGAACTTGCAGTTTCTTATCTGAAATTGAAACTTGCAGTTTCTTCTCTGAGAATCACATTGTCTGCACTTTTATACTCCTATGAAACTACATTTTTTTAAGTGCTAAAAGTAGATATCTAGAATTCATAAAATACTTCATATGCTCAATACTGCAAATCTGAAATTGAAAAGACATTCATATCTAAAAGTACTCTCAAAATACACAACACAAAACACAATTCACAACCTGCAAATACTGACAACCCTAAGCTCCTCCTGACAATTCACAACCTGCCCAACTATTGGGCTGGGGGGCAGCCCCCTCCTATTCCTCGGCGGCAGACAGCCGCCTCGTGAGGCAATGTGAACGGCGAGGGAGACAATGGCGGGGAAGCGTCGTCGGGCCAACTGCTTTTCTCCTCTTGAAGTTGGGTTCGGTCGACGAAGACTCCACCGGCTCGCTCTGGCAGGACACCCTCACAAACGGCACCCTGTAGATGCTCGATCCTTCAATCTCTGGTGGATGCTCCATCTGGGATTGATACTCCCACCACCGCTCCCTCACGATCGGATTCGGTGAATCTGTTTGCTCCATGGCCGAGAGGAGCAGCTCTATGTACTCCGGCGCAACTCCCTCCGGGAGTATCGCCGCCTTTTCGCTCCGTTGCAGATATTTGGCCATGGATGTCGCCATCGCCGCTAGTTGGCCCTTATTGTCAAACCAACACTGTATCTCCAACATCCTAGCTAGCTTCACAGGGTCGCCGTATGCAATCCTCACGTATTGGTTGTACTCCTCCATCGATCTACTTCTCCACAGCACCTTCACTCGTCGGCGGTGGTTTTTGAATGGAAGAGGAGAGGAGCAGCGCTGGTTTTGGATTAGAACGGGAGAGGAGCGACGCTGGTTTTGGACTGGAACAGGAGAGGAGGGGCGGTGGTTTTGAAATGGAAGATGAGAGGAGCGGCGCTGCATTTAGATTGGAACAGGAGAGGAGCGGCGGTGGTTTAAGAGGAGAAGAGCGGAAGAGCGGCACTGGTCTTGGAAGTATTTTTTTGTTGTTTTGCGTATTTTGGGTCAAAGTTTGACCATGTACTGTATTTGACAAGCAAAATGTGAATGCATGTCACCAAAAATTGTATCGTGTGGTTCGTATCTGAATGTACTTTCAAATTATATTATTTTTGCAACGTATAACATATATTTTATGTGCGAAAATCATGGTCAATTATGACCCAGAATAAAAGGGAGACTAGTTAATGTGGGGTCGCTTTCTTAATTGAAGGGTAAATTGATTTTGATTTTGATCCAGTCACAGCGCGCCGGCCCTCTCGTCCAATCCTAAATCGCTGCCGCACGCTCCTCTCCCTCTTCTCCATTGCAAAACCACCTCCTCTCCTCTCCATCATCTCCATTCCAAAACCACCGTCTCGCCTCTCCCTCTTCTGATCTTCTCCAGCAAAACCACCTCCTCTCCTCTCCATCATCTCCATTCCAAAACCACTGTCTCGCCTCTCCCTCTTCTCTATTGCAAGACCATCGTCTCTCCTCCGTTTTCCAGACGCTTTGCTCCATGGCACGGGCACAATCCATGGATACAAAATTAGTATATTGTATACTATTTAAAAGTCGAGGGCGGGGCTTTTCCTACGCGGTAGGCGGCGGGGCAGTTCCGCCTAGTCGGTTCGACAGAGACGCGAGAAGATGAGGGAGTAGGCTGCTGCAGACGTAGGGCTGTGTGATTTGACAGCGAGTTACTGCTGGACAGGTGGGGCCCCGTGATTTGACTTGCCATTATCATTTTAACTGCAGCGCTACGACCGGCGTGAGTCTCCCGATTCCTGACCACCTCCATACAGGTGCCTCTCCCAATGCTCCACCATGTAGTAGAGGCTGGCTCTTGCATGAGAGCCCACTTCTCCACTTTTTCCTTGCCTCTCTTTCCTCCACATATGCAAAAATGCCATGTAAAGCGCACTATTGTACTTACTTTTACTTGCTCCTACAGGTGCTTAAGCTTGCCACATAGGCATAAAGTCTGATGTGGCAAGTTAATCAAGAAGAGAGAGACTAGTTTGGTGACCCAAGGAAGAAACGGTGCTAAGCGCGTGTACCTAGGTGAAAAGACAATTTTGAGTCTATAGCTAATTAAATGAAGCAAACTTAGCAACACCATTTCATTGGAAGAGGTCACTCCTTGGCAAATGCAATAAATACTAGTACTCCATGTGTCCCATAATATAAGAACATTTTTGGCACTACACTAGTGTCAAAAACATTCTTATATTATGGGACGGAGGGAGTACGAAGAAAGAGATAGAGAGGAGTAAAAAAATACACTTATAGCCAACCTTATAGCCAACCTTGTTGTAGTATGAGTGACTAAGTGATGACTATGTATGACATGCCAACATCAGATAGCCTAACGCACCATGTTAAATATCCAAGGGCGCGTGCGACGCGACGGTCGTGGTAGGCGCGACCATGATACGGGCTGCTGGCAGCCCTTGGATCTGAGATCAAACGGTCGCATGCTAAGTTGCTGAAAATTTGCAGAATAACCCTCCAGGATAGGATATTCACCCATAGGTCTAGAATCACGCCATGCAACCGTTTGATCTCAGATCCAAGGGCTCTCGGAAGCCCGTATCATGGGAGAATGGAAAGCCACTACCCTGCCGTTCGCACGTTGGCAGTTCGCTCCTACTCGTCCCCGCATGTCCTTCAATACTACGGCGGTTCGCTCCTAGTCGTCCCGTCCCTTCACATTATGGCAGTTCCACTAATCCTAACTGAGGGAGTCCTGGATTAGGGGGTGTTCGGATAGCCGGACTATACCTTCAGCCGGACTCCTAGACTATGAAGATACAAGATTGAAGACTTCATCCCGTGTCCAGGAGGGACTTTCCTTGGCGTGGAAGGCAAGCTTGGCGATACGGATATGCAGATCTCCTACCATTGTAACCGACTATATGTAACCCTAACCCTCTCCGGTATCTATATAAACCGGAGGGTTTTAGTCCGTAGGACGACATACACATCAACAATCATACCATGGGCTAGCTTCTAGGGTTTAGCCTCTCCGATCTCGTGGTAGATCTACTCTTGTACTATCCATATCATCAATCTTAATCAAGCAGGACATAGGGTTTTACCTCCTTCGAGAGGGCCCGAACCTGGGTAAAACTTCGTGTCCCTTGCCTCCTATTACCATCCGGCCTAGACGCACAGTTCGGGACCCCCTACCCGAGATCCGCCGGTTTTGACATCGACATTGGTGCTTTCATTGACAGTTCCTCTGTGTCGTCGCCGTCAGGCTCGATGGCTCCTACGATCATCAATAGCGATGCAGTCCAGGGTGAGACCTTCCTCCCCGGACAGATCTTTGTCTTCGGCGGCTTCGCACTGCGGGCCAATTCACTTGGCCATCTGGATCACATCGAAAGCTACGCCCCTGGCCGTCAGGTCAGATTTGGAAGTTTAAACTACACGGCTGACATCCGTGGGGACTTGATCTTCAACGGATTCGAGCCACTGCCGAGCGCGCCCCACTGCCCCGACGAGCATGATCTAGCTCTGCCGCCGAACAGTGCCCTGGAGGCCGCACCCGCATCGGCTTCGACCCTTAATTCGGAGCCAACCGTGCCGATCGAGGATGGGTGGTTGGACGCCGCCTCAGGGGCTGTGATCCTAGCGGCGATCGAGCCGAACACCAGCCCCGCACTCCGTGAGACTCATGATTCCAAGGAGCCGGACTCCTCCCCGGACTCCAAACCATTCGCGCCTCTGCCGATCGAATCCGATTGGACGCCGATCATGGAGTTTACTGCCGCGGACATCTTTCAGCACTCGCCCTTTGGCGATATTATAAAATCACTAAAGTCTCTCTCTTTATCAGGAGAGCCCTGGCCGGACTACGGTCAGGGAGATTGGGATGCGGACGATGAAGAAATTCAAAGCCCACCCACCACCCACTTTGTAGCCACTGTCGACGATTTAACCGACATGCTCGACTTCGACTCCGCAGACATCGACGGTATGGACACCGATGAAGGAGACGATGAAGAACCAGCCTATTGGGCCCTGGAACGCCACCTTGTCATATGACGTATACATGGTGGACGCACCAAAAGATGACGACGAGGAGCGGAAGGACGCACCGAAGGCTTGTTCCCTCGAAAAGTAGTCAAAGCGGTGACGCAAGCGCTGCCCCAAATCCCGCCTCGACAGAAATAGCGATCACACAGACCCAACGCTGTGGCAGGGCGAACCGCTGCCAGACAACGGCAATCCGGATAATCAAACCGCACAAACAAATCCTATCAAGGATAATGGTTCGGACGACATAACACCGGACAGACTCCCGGAGCAGCAGACTGCCCGTAAAAGGCTTGTTGCCACCGCAAGGAGCCTGAAAAAGCAGAAGCAAAGGCTCAAGGCCGCACAAGACACACTCCAAATCAGATGGAGCAAAATACTCAACACTGCAGCAAGGTACGGCGACAATCGCCCCTCCAAGAGCTACCCAAAGCGGAAGCTGCTACCCGGATTCGATGAGGAGGCCTCAGAACCCCCACAACCAAATATCAAAGCAGCCACCTGGTCGGATAGACGACCCCTCTACCAACACAGATCGGCATACAACGTCGCTCACAATACAATACGCGACCCATGCGAGGGCTCGCACCCAAAGGACGGCGCAACAAGATCCATCTATGGACCACGCAAGCGCGCCCCAGCATACAATGCAACACAACAAACATCCGAACAACGCGGTACACCCAGCTACAGGGGGGGCGCACACCCCCTATGTTTCACCGACGAGGTGCTGGACCATGAATTTTCAGAGGGATTCAAGCCCGTGAACATAGAGGCATACGACGGAACAACAGACCCTGGGGTCTGGATTGAGGACTACATCCTTCATATCCATATGGCTCGAGGAGATGATCTCCACGCCATCAAGTACCTACCCCTCAATCTCAAAGGGCCAGCTCGTCACTGGCTCAAAGGCCTACCCGAAAACTCCATTGGAAGTTGGGAAGAGCTTGAAGACGCCTTTCGGGAATTTTCAAGGGACTTATGTCCGACCTCCGGATGCGGACGATTTTGAGTCATATAACTCAACAGCCCGGAGAGTCAGCCCGAAAGCTTTGGAACAGGTTTCTTACTAAAAAGAACCAGATTGTCGACTGTCCGGACACCGAAGCCTTGGCAGCTTTCAAGCATAGTGTCCGTGATGAATGGCTCGCCAGATACCTCGGCCAAAATAAGCCGAGAACGATGGCCGCACTAACAAAAACTCATGACCCGCTTTTGCGCGGGTGAGGACAGCTGGCTAGCCAGATGCAGCACCAGCGACCCAAGTACATCTGAAGTTAGAGATGGAAACGGGAAATCACGGTGCAACAGCAATAACAAACGCCGGAATAAAGAAGACAGCACGAAGGGCACGACAGTAAATGCCGGATTCAAAAGCTCTCGGCCAGGTCAAAAGACGCCCCCTAAAGGCACCAGGGATGAATTGTCCAGCCTCAACAAAATTCTGGACCAAGTATGTCAGATTCATAGTACCCCTGGTAAACCTTCTAATCATACCCACAGAGAATGTTGGGTCTTCAATCAGTCCGGTAAGCTCAACGCCGTACACAAGGGGGAGGATACACCAAGTGAAGACGAGGACGAGCCCCCCAAGCAAGACACGGGGGAACAAAAGAAATTTCCACCAGAAGTCAAAACAGTAAACGTATTACACGTAATAAAGGGAAAAAACAATGTGGCACTCCCAGGAAAATATACCCAAGTGCCTGTCACCACGAAGTCCTGCCACTGGTCATCTCAACCGATCACTTTCGACCATCGCGATTACTCAGCAAGTATCCGACACGCAGGATGGGCTGCCCTGGTATTAGACCCAGTAATTGGCGGATATCACTTCACAAGAGTCTTGATGGACGGCGGCAGTAGCCTAAACCTAATATATCAGGATACAATCCGCGGGATGGGGTTAGACCCAACACAAATTCGCCATAGCAATACTACCTTTAAAGGAGTAACGCCAGGCCCAGGGGCTCGTTGTACGGGCTCCCTCCTACTACAAGTTATATTCGTCTCCCCCAATAACTTCCGTCGCGAGCATTTAACTTTCCACATCGCTCCGTTTCAAAGTGGCTATCAAGCACTGCTCGGACGCGAATCTTTTGCTCGCTTTAAATGCAATACCACACTACGCCTCCCTCACACTCAAGATGCCTAGTCCACGTGGCATCATTACAGTGCATGGAAATATCA
Source organism: Triticum urartu (assembly GCF_003073215.2). Lineage (NCBI taxonomy): Eukaryota > Viridiplantae > Streptophyta > Magnoliopsida > Poales > Poaceae > Triticum > Triticum urartu. The sequence goes on along the minus strand of NC_053022.1, from coordinate 158,521,498 downwards.
AGCGATCTCTGCACGCCGAAGAGAGTGAGGCTGCCTTGGCAGCCGCACACTAGAGGCGCCCGGACAAGCGAAAGCATCCAATAGGTCGTCAAGACCTCAGATACAACTAATCAAGTCCGGCGCCGCTATTTATACAGAATAAGTGGTCACACCCCTATTTGTCAATACAAGGGGCTCAACGCGCGCAGACAAGTGGCAATTTCTTATCATCTTGAAATATACATGGTTTCTTTAAAAACTATCTTTTTGCACGACAACTTTTTCACTTAACTTCCTCTCTTTTACAGACGATCATCGTGCTACACCCGTCCAGGATACGGCACAATGGAGACACAGGCGCAGACGTGCAGCAGGGACCTGCTCCAAGGATTCTTTTTAGATTAAGACCCTGCGTAAACCTTTTTACTGTCTCTTGTTGATACATATCCACCGTTGAGAAGGATGCTGACGTCTTGGCATGTGGCCATGCCAGAACAATGCACGTACCTGGACACAAGGGGCTTCTTACAAAGGCCACTATTTAGGCTCGGTTTATACCACAATGACCGAATACCTTAGGGAGTGTTCGGCGTCGCGAGTTTGGCCCTATATGCATCAGCTCCGAATCATTATCTTTGGTCAAATGTTGGGTTTGCCCGGCTCCTGTGTTTTGGTGCCTTACGTTCTGCCTTGCCGGCTAAGGTAGAACCAGGAGAACTACTGCGATTGTGCCCTGGTTCATCCGAACGAGCACCTCAGTAGAGAAAGCTGAAAACTGACAGTCATGATATAGCGTGAGACTGGTCAACCACTCGATGACCTGTGGGAATGTTAGAATTCCTCCGCCTTAACGAAGGGCCATTTTCTGGCCAGGCATGTACGCACCCCGGAATCGGGAGAATGCGGAGCCACCAGGGGCTATCTAGTAGCCCCACTGTCAAACTCCTATGGCTAAGTGAAAGTGCTAAAGCATTATAGTCCGGTTGCCTCGCTCGCTCCGCTATCACCTCCTTAATAGGACCAAGACGTTGGGTTAAGTGTGAACGCGTTTTTTTGCGAGCACCTCCGCATTATACGCGTGGGGGTTGAAGCCGACGACTGCAATCTTTCAGGTTATACACATGTATACATAAACGGCCGCCCAGGAGGCATCATATTACTTTCAGGCTAAAGTATAAAAATAGCCTCATAAAAATTTATAAAAGCATTTCGCTTATAATGAGATTGCATATCACTCAAACATAATATTTTTTGAGCACTGCGTCTCTATCAAACGGGCACCCTCAAGAACTTCTTCAAAGTAGTGCTCAGCAGCCTTTCGACCTATAGCCGAATCCCGCGCTGCAACATTGGTAGCATCCATCTCCGCCCAGTATGCCTTAACACGGGCAAAGGCCATCCGTGCACCCTCTATGCACGCCGACCTCCTCATCGCATTAATGCGCGGCACCACGTCAAGGACCTGCTGCACCAAGCCGAAATAGTTGTTCTGTTTTGACCTTTCCGGCCATAGCTGATCCACAACAGACCTCATGGAGAGTCCGAGCAACCTATTTAGTTCGGCCCATTCGGCTAATTGGTCATTCAATGAAAGTGGACGCTCGGGAGAATGGAATTGTGTCCAAAACAGCTGGTCTACGTCATGGTCCGTCTGACCCTGGAAGTACTTGGCCGCATCGACAGCGCTTGCCGCCAAATCCATATACACATCCTCCGAACTCCACAGCCGATCCAGAGGGGCATACCGTGGATCTCCGAATTTCCTCCGCAACATAAAGGATTTCCCAGCTACAATATCCCCGACTTCCCGCAGCTCCTCCTTCTTCGCCCTCATAGCAGAGCGGAGATCCTTTTTCGTCGCAGCAGCCTTCTCAAGGTCCGATGCCTTCGCTTGGTTTTCCTTTTCAAGAACCCGGCAACGGTCGGCGGCGGCTTTTAATTCTATAGCCATCTTGGCCATCTTGTCTCGGGTCTCGCCATGCGCGTCCTTCTCGGCTTGCAACTCTTCGGCCGCCTTCACAGCAGCCACATTACCCAACCTCGCTTGTTCCTTGGCTCGGGCAAGTTCTGCCCGCAATGCTTCAACAGTGGCAGCTCCATCTGCAGTCACAACATATTAAAGATACTGGCATCATGCTGCTCTTCCTATGTGGAGTTTACCAGATAATGACACTTACCCTGCGCCTCGTCAAGCCTTTTGTTAACAAGCTCGATGTCGGCGTCTGCCGCATCCAACTGCCGTTCTAAATGGGCAAACTCGCTAGTCCGGCTAGCCACCGGAGCTTCCATCACCTGCACATAGAGGCAGTATGGTTATTACCTGGGAATATGATCCTCTGTTCGTCGTCATTTCCGACGACAACCAGAGTCTCAAGGGCTACTATCTACACAGGGCACACCTAGCATGTGCATGACTATCATACATTCTTTTACGTACCTCAAAGCCTGTTAGTAGACTCATAAAAGCTTCATGCAATCCGCTTTCGGCGGGTGATATTCTCTCCATCACCGTATTCATCAGCACACGGTGTTCATCTGAGATGGCCGCTCGCCCCACCAACTCCCTCAGAACATCCGATCGCACACCAGACGGTGCCGGACTCTTTTGTCTGCTCTCTTCGGGAGCCGGACACTGGGAGCTTCGGGGGTCAATGGGATTATCTTCTGGCCTCACCAGACTCGGAGAAGCCCTCTACGGCGACACTTCGGGGTCGCCCGCTTCTGGAGCGGAGGAGTCCGGAGGAGGCGTTTCATTCTCCATCATCTTTGGAAGAAGATCCCCCGAAGACGAGCTCATTTGAGAGGAGCTAAGGCCCGAACTGCAAAAATATATGTGGTGGTTATTTTCTCAGAAGAAAAAGATGGCATATCTGTACTATTAAAAGTATTTCGGGTCACTTACGACTCGCGGGAGAATTGATCCCCCCGCGGACTTTGTGCGGCAACGGCGCCCCCCGAGGTAGGACCCTCTGTGGGAGACTTCTTCTCCCGTTTGGAAGTTTCGGCTTCCGAATCCCTGGGCGCAGTCCTTTTCCTCTTCTGGTCATCTTCCTTCATGGAGACGCTCGCTCCCTCGGCTAGAATGGGCAGCGTTGGGGGCCCGCGTCCGCCCGCATTATCCTCCACAGTATCTTCCTTCAAGGGCTCCGGGCAAGGTGCGGTCTGGAGCATCTTTTCCAATACCGGATTTTCCAAACCCTCAGGGAGGGGGGCCGAACACTGAATCAACTTCGCCTTTGTTAGCCAGTCCTGGTCAAAAAGCGAACTTTCAGAAATAACTTCGTAACAAAGAGAGATAGTATGTTCGGCCGGAAGATGCCTTACCTGTTCGGTGGCGCGGTTACTACTCAGGCCCATGTCCTCGGTGATTTCCGGACACTCCACCTGAGGTCCGAAGAATGACTTGTACATCTCCTCATGCGTCAGGCCGAGGAAATTTTGAATGGCACGCGGTCCCTCAGGATTGAACTCCCACAGGCGAAGAGGCCGGCGTTTGCAAGGCTGGACTTGACGAACCAGCATAACCTGTATTACCGCAACCAAACTGAAATCTCCATTGAAGAGATCTCGAATGCGGCTTTGCAGTATAGGCACATCCTTGGCTGGCCCACAGCTCAGACCTTTGCTGATCCATGACATCAGCTGTGGTGGGGGGCCCGAGTGGAAAACAGGGGGGCCGCCCACTTGGCACTTCTAGGAGCCGTGATGTAGAACCACTCCTGTTGCCACAATTCAGACACCTCTAGGATGGAACCTTTGGGCCACGGAGCTCCCGTCATCTTTCGTATTGAGGCACCTCCACACGCTACATGTTGCCCCTCGATCATCTTCGGCTTCACTGCAAAGGTCTTGAGCCATAGGCCAAAGTGAGGGGTAACCCGGAGGAAGGCCTCGCACACGACAATAAATGTCGTGATATGAAGAAAGGAGTCCAGAGCTAGATCATGAAAGTCTAGCCCGTAGTAAAACATCAAACCCCTTACGGAAGGATCCAGAGCAAGGCCTAGACCTTGGAGGAAGTGGGAGACGAACACGACGTTCTCGTTGGGTTCGGGGGAGGGGACGGCCTGCCCTCGGGGAGGCAGCTGATGCAAAATCTCGGCGGTCAGATATCTGGCCTCCCTCAACTTTTTGATGTCTTCTTCCGTGACAGAGGAAGGCACTCATCAGCCTTGAAGGCTAGATCCGGACATGACTGAAGGTTCGGAGCACCTGACCTGAACTTCGGGCATTTGAGCTTGAGGTGGGGGAAGGATTCGATTGAGCGTGGGAGGGAAAAATAAAAGCCTTGTCCCCTTTATAAAGAGGGTGAATATCAAGCGTCCTCTCGGTGTCCGTTTGGACTTGCCTATAATTTAGGAGTCCTAGAAGCAGTTGGGTTACCCACGCCCGTATTAATGAGAATCCCAGAATAAGGGGACACGATCTCTGCTTTAACAAGACATGCCAAGGAAACCGCCTCGCATGACGCGCTGAGGTGGGATAATGAAACGACTCGGATAAAGGCTTGGTCGTGGTGTGTCACACTATGGAATACGTCAGCAGATTAGATTTGTGTAAATATTATTCTCTCTACGGCAATATGTGGAAACTTATTTTGCAGAGCCAGACACTATCTTTGTGTTCAAAATCTTCTATGAAGTACTTGGAGGAGGAACCCGCCTTGCAATGCCGAAGACAATCTGCGCGCCGGACTCGTCGTCATTGAAGCCTGGTTCAGGGGCTATTGAGGGAGTCCTGGATTAGGGAGTGTTCGGATAGCCGGACTATACCTTCAGTCGGACTCCTAGACTATGAAGATACAAGATTGAAGACTTCGTCCCGTGTTCGGGAGGGACTTTCCTTGGCGTGGAAGGCAAGCTTGGCGATACGGATATGCAGATCTCCTACCATTGTAACCGACTCTATGTAACCCTAACCCTCTCCGGTGTCTATATAAACCGGAGGGTTTTAGTCCGTAGGACGACATACACATCAACAATCATACCATAGGCTGGCTTCTAGGGTTTAGCCTCTCCGATCTCGTGGTAGATCTACTCTTGTACTACCCATATCATCAATATTAATCAAGCAGGACGTAGGGTTTTACCTCCGTCGAGAGGGCCCGAACCTGGGTAAAACTTCGTGTCCCTTGCCTCCTGTTACCATCCGGCCTAGACGCACAGTTCGGGACCCCCTACCCGAGATCCGCTGGTTTTGACACCGACACTAACCCTCCTCCCAAATCCATGGCGTCCTAAATCTCCACGATCGGCGGTGAGTACAAGGTTAGAACCATCACCGGCGATGAGTTCGACGTCATCTACACACGTTCTTCCACGACAGTGAAAGGATGCCTTTCTCGCTTCAGACACATGTTCGAAAACTCAGATGATGAGTGGGTCGCTGGGCTAGATGTTGAGTACACCACGGTCCTGGGACTAGAGAAGGATCTAAAGGACGAAGAGAGGAAGAAGCCCGCCGTGATCCAGGTTTGCGTGCATGACTTATGCTTTGTCTACCACATATGCCATGCCGATGTTGAGTGCCAGGATTTTAAGGACTTCCTCGAGAGCAACCTAGTCAAATTCGTTACTGTAGACTTTAAGAACGACAGGGATTTCCTGCGTCGGATAGGTCTCGTTGTAGGCAACCCCTTCGGCCTCCAGAAGAATCGGCTGGTGTCCTCTCGTCAACCTTCAATGTTGACCTGGCAGGAGCCATGGTTCATCCTTCGTACGGTAAACTGGAGAAACCTCCATACACGTTTCATCGTCATGCATGGCAGCGGAATGTACTAGATATAGACCAAATCCACTACGCTGCAATGGATGGCTACCTTTGCTTCAATATCTACAAGGGTTGGATGAAGAGCAACAACCAAGTGTGCGGTTCAAGCAAAGAAGTATCGGCCAAAAGGAAGAGGGACAAGGACGAAGTTGAGGACGTGCACGAGGACTCCGAGTAAGGTGGCAGTGTCATTGCTCATGGTGGTTCTAATGCAGTGTCTACCAGAATAGTTGCCAAATTTAATTTCAGGTGTGCTTAATTTAATTTGAGGGGTGTGTTGTGCTAAGCCCCCAGCAGAACTATGTTATGTTTCTTCTCGTTACTTTAACTCTTCAGTACGTACATACTAGTATTTCTTACATTTCATCTTTTATTTGGTATAGTACTACCACTCGTTTCTTCACATTATATACGTACAATATATATGGCCAACATCATATAGCCAGTAGTTTAGTTGTCAAAGAATTTTAGGGTGCTTAGTTTTGTCAAAGAATTCCAGGATGCTTAGAGGGTGCTTGGATCCAAGGGACTTATTTTAGTCTGACTAAAAATAGTCTCTTTAAGAGGCTAAAGTTCCAAGCACCCCTGACTAAAGAGGGACTAAAACTAGTCTTGAGACTAAAAAAATTTAGTCAGGGGTACCCCTACTAAAATGTGGATTAGTCCTCTCTCTACTCATTTAACTCCTCTCCTTTAACATAGGCGAGTTCTGGATTGGAGGGTTTAGAGGATAATAAATGCTCATTAACTTGATTTTAGCCTTTTTAGTATTTGGATCCAAGCATGGGTGAGGCTAGCATGTTTTAGTCCCACTACTTTTAGTCATGGGACTAAAACGTATCCAAGCACCCTCTTAGTTTTATTTGAGGGGTGGGTTGTGCTGGACACCATTATTGTGACTAGCCTTTTTAATAGTACTATACGCATAATTTGGCGACGAGCGCTCTCTATATGTACCACCTTTTTTTAATTTCAAGGTTTGCTCCATGGCGCAATCCATCGATACTACTGTTGTACAAAAGTATACATTTCTTAAAAGGCTAGAGGGTGGGGCAGTCTAGCTTGGTCGGTTTCATGAGAGGCGAGAGCCTTTGTGATTTGACGGCTCATTACTGCTAGAAGGCTGGGCCTTGTGATTTGACTGCTCGTATAAATGCGTCGATGACCTGATCGAGGAGGAGCAAAGAACTGTGCGGTATACTCAAGTTTTCCACGGGAGTAGTACTGCGACGAAGGAGCACGAAACACGGCAGCCCAGTGCCATATGGCGATAAAAAATGATCTAATTTGCTAGTCATCTCATTGTTAGCATTATTCTATTCATTCCCTCAAAGAAACCATTGTTCTATTCATGCCTCGCAGAGAACGTGACACGTGCAGCAAAACACCCGAAGCAAAAGATGAAACACAGGAGCAAAAGAAGGAAGATTATCACCCCAAATGATCTAATTCATCGTGGAGTCATAACTGCTCCTTCATCTACTCCACGACCTCCATCTCCTTGCGCGTCTCCTCTGCCATCTTCTTCATTCTGTCCATGACGCGGGATTTCTCGACGCGAGCCTTCATCATCTGTTCAACAGCCGTATTACGTACCTTGACAGCAGCCGGGTGCTCGATGCGGAGCTTCGCCAACTCCTCCTTCTGTTCCATGATGAGGGCCTGCAGCATCTTCATGGAGGAACTACTATTCTCATGCAGCTTCTTCCAGCCGGCGTTCTTCTCCTTCAACAGGTTGATCTCGTGGCAGAGCTTCGCCTTGTCCTCCTGAAGTCGCAGGATTTCGCCGGTCGCCTTCTTCTCCGAGGCAATGCTCTTCTTCAGCAGCATCACCAAGCCGGCGGTCAACTCCCCCTGCTGATTGAGCTCAGCGGGCATATCATCGAGGCTCTCCTTCAGCAACTCCATCAAGCCTTGGATGAACTCCTTCTGCTTATTGAGGTGCTTATTGAGCTGATCGGGCATGCCGTCGAGGGATAACGACTCCAGCTCCGCCGGCTCGGCATGTTCGCCTCCGCGGCTACAGCGCTCCTGGGGAGCCATCGCCTGCCCGTGAGAGATCTTTCGAGGTCTCTGCGTGGCGGCGAGCCCTCTCTTTTTTTCCGCAGCCTTGGTTGCCGCTCCCTTGTTACGAGTAGTTCTCGACCTAGGGCTCTGCTCACCGGCCATGGCAACTACGGACGAAGAAGAAGCACTTATGAGGAGGAAAGGTAGAGTAATTTTCGGTTAGGTAGTTCCCCTTTTTATAACCTAAGTACTAGCACTAGTACTAATACCTGCATAGTGGGAACACGTCCAGGTTTGGTACGTACTAGTAGGTGTGAGTAGGCTTTCGAATGTGATGGGAACAAGGTAAAGATTAATTGATGGTTTTGGTTTCGAGGCCCGAAACAGCTCCCGGTGAGTTTAGCGGAACATAAATTCCAAGTACTACACTGCTCAAATGCGTAAATATTATGTTACTGTCAAAATTGGCACAAAATACGAAGGAGACCAATGGAAGTACTACTAACAACCCACGATTTAACTACTCGCATGCGCGCAGTGGAGTAATAATGTCTTTCTTCCTCCCTCACGTCCACTCAATTTGCATGCGCTGTATTAATTGACCATCAATGAAGTGAACGACTTTACACGTGTCAAATTATCACATGGGGTGGACCTTGGTGCAAAATTGCGTCCGCCCATGTACCGGCGTGTGCGTGCGAGGGAATGGGTGCGTGCGTGCACATCTTCGCTTCGTGCATGTACCACCAGTATGGCTCAGGGAAGACGAGTGCATTCTTCTGGAACCAGCAGCACGTCACTGTGATCAATCCACGCAAGGAGGTAGCGACAACGCCTCCACATGTACCACGTGGCTTCATGAACTATAAGAGAGACACTGTGTAGTGTGCCATTGGTATTCTAATTTACGTGTTCTGCACATACTCAAAGTACTAGTAAGGTACACGTGCATTGCACGCATCAGATTTTGCAACCAAATTATGAATAAATACCACACTATAGCATGTAAGCTCTGAGTCATATATGCCTGATGTAGCCCTTCGTTTAATTCTTATATTTCATCTCATTCAAAATCAATTAGTTTTTATAAAAAAAACTAAGAACGCGGGAATAGGAAAAACATGGGATTATAGTGGAATGTCGTCTTGAATCCTACAGGATTGTACGAGTGTTTGATTGTGCATAGAAAAAACGCAGAATTCTTTCAAAGAGGTTTGAGTGGATGGGATGTTTCCTATGAAATCTAGTGCAAATGAATCGTATGGAAAAATTCCTATGGTTTACAATCCTACAAATCAAACAACCAAGATAGGAAAAATTCCTAATGATTAGAATCCTCCAAATTTCCTTTGAGAATCATTTGAATCAAAGAAGCCCTTAATCTATTTTATGATTCATGGAATTGTGCGTTGTAAAGCATAAAGTAAAAACAAATAATGGCAATTCAACTATAAAAAAAGTTTGGGCAGTTATGATACGGAAGATTCTAGAACAAAAGAGAACCACTGTTGTTTTGAGGTTTGTGCATTATGCTTAAGTTCAACCATGGAGTCTGCTAGATTGTACATGTGGCAAAATCCGGTGGGGGGTAGAAGATGGTGCGAGGGGCCGAGTGGAGGGAGACTATGAAGGAATGCACAAGTGCGAGATCGATATTTAGAGAGAGAGGGCGAACACGTGCGCTGTTGCGCGCAGTGGCGGAGCCATGAAAAATAAATGAGCTAGGGGGCCAAGCATTGCTAATCCTTTACAAGGAGGGTTAATTCATGAACTTAAACCATTTTTAGCAGCAATTGTCTAATGATCACATTCATATTAGCATCGATATATAGTGATGTTAGGGGGGAGGGGGCAGGACCCTTACTGCCCCCTGTCTTCGCCATTGTGCACGCGTCCGAGAGATGAAGCGAAAGGCATGGATGATGAGAGGGGGGCGTTGGATATATAATTAATGTGGGTGTATTAGCTATATATGTTAATCCTATATAGAGAGGTATAGATTGATCGATGTGGACGTGGGAAAGAGGGTGAGACCTCACTAGATATATCGATTGATCGGTTTGTGTGGAAAACTATGAAAGACCTAGCTATATACACACATACATAGAGGAACATCGATCGTTGCGCATGCACACGTGAGAGATAAAGAATGCCTGATATGATGGAGAGGGGGATGTGTGTGGGTGTGTGCCTTCATGGGAGACCGACCTGAAGAAAAAGATTGCATGCGTGCGATGGATAATGTCGACTGGTAGTGTGTGTGCATGCATGCACGAGAGAAAGTTAGTGGTACAATTATAAAGAGAAGACTATTGTGTGGGTGTAAAAGAATAGGTGAGGTCATAATCAATGTAAAGTTGAATTCAAATATTTGAATAAGAGATCCTGATGTTTGAAACCCATGCATGCATGAATATAACGGAGATCTACGTGGTGTGCTTTGGAAACGAGCATGTTGTAATGTATACACATTGAACAAGGTCAGACTAATTTGAATTTGAGATACCGATGGCAGACATCATTTGGCCACGTCGCATCTGTGCATGGACACACTATTCTAATTGGAGATGATGGGCGGCTTTCGCATCACATATCTATATCTATACCCCTATATATATACATATATGTATATATATTATTTATATTTTTTATATTGTGTGCGAGTAACTTTAAATTTGAAAGATGGTCGTTGGATGAGGCGAATCCGATGGTCTAAAGATGGCAAATTTGAGCACTACTGGCCGTTGGATATCATCTAGATTCCACCAGATTTCGCCACATGTATAATCTAGAAGACTCCATGGTTGAACTTAAGCATAATGCACAAACATCAAAACACAAGCACTTCTTATTTGTTCTAGAATCTTCCGTATCAGAATTGCCCAAATGTTTTTCTACATGATTTGCCATTATTTGTTTTTACTTTATATCTTACGACGCACAATTCCATGAATCTTAAAATAGATTAGCTTTCTTATAAAAACTGGATGATTTTGAATGAAATGAACTATAAGAATGAAACGAACATCTACATCATGCATATATGACTCAAAGCTTGCATGCTATAATGTGGTATTTATTCATAATTTGGTTGCCAAATCTCATGCGTGCAATGCACGTGTACCTTACTCTAGTCTAAATGGTGTTTGTGTGTGTGTTGTGCGTGTTGAGATGCAAATTGTCTTTTTTCTGGGTACACGTTAAGCTTGTTCTTTCGAAATTTCAAGCCGCGCCATGTTATGCCGAAAATTCAAGCTAGCATCTCTGTCTATCGTGCTGGGAAACTCCCTCCTCTTCAACCCGCGCCTTGTTAGCCCGAAATATTTAAGATATATCTTTGTCTCGTTGTGCTCCGACAACTCCCTCCATCTCAACCCGCGCCTTGCTATTCCGGAATTACAATGCGCGCGAAAACTCCCACCTCCTGTGAAATCCCGACACGCGAAATGCCCGTGGTACCCCTGAACCGAAAGAACCGCCTCAAATCGATGGGGGTACTTCCGTAACTTACCCCACATTTCGGACAAGCGCGTCTCTAAGCCATGGTTCCCCACTGCCATCCCATCCTCCCACCCATTCATACACCGAGGCCGCGAAAACCCGCGACGAAACCCCACACCCTGCTCCGTCCGCAACCCAGTCGGAGCCTCTTCCCCAACGACGTCGTACACAGCAACACCTCGACGTCCCTCATCCACCGTACCGGATGAGGATCCGTCGTCGATCTCATCGTCCCGCCGGTTCAGCCACCCTGTCCTCCACCTCCAAGGAGTTTCCCCGACGTTCCCCTCGTCTTTCGCGCCACCTCCATTCCCGCACCGCCGTCTTCACATGCACCACCGAAAGAGCATCATCATCACCGTTTCCTCGGATGAGGCTGCGGCCTAATCGGCGCCACCAAAGAGGTTGTACACTAATCGCCGCATTTTCTTCTTGATTCGATCTCACGGTGCTGCCGGCGCTCGGTCCTGAGCCTACATGGCGCGGCTCCATCCACGGTGGTGTCACTGGCCACTTCCTCCACGGCGTCGCTCCCTTGGCGGCGACGTCCACATCAGTAGGAGCTGCTGCTGCTTTAGCTCTCGCTCGCGCTGCTGCTCTGCTCTTGCTCTCGGTCCCCTGCCTAGTCTGCTCTTGTTATTGCTCTTTCTTGCACTGCTGCTCTCGCTCTTACTCTTGCTTATGATGCTGCTCCGATTTAGCTACACTTCAGTCGACTGAATTGACTTTTGGGTCAGTCTATTTTCAGGGGGTGGGGGGGCTCGCCAGGGTGAAGGAAGAACTAGCCGCAGCGGGGAGGGGGGCTCGCCGGAGAGGTACCCCACTATCTATCTTAGGGTTCAGGATGGGGGCGATGGTCGCCGGCGGTGGCGGGGCGTTGGCAGGGCGGTGGCGTGGGGATCGCTGGAGAAAAAGCTCGGCGCGGGAGGGCCTAGAGGGATGGCCGGGGCAGCGGCGGACCGGCGGTGGGGAGTGTTTTCAGGGAGGGCGGGGCGACGCACCGCCAGCCGTGGGTGGCGGGGGCTGCTGTTTGGCCGGTGGTGGCTAGCGGCTCAGGGGGGTGGAGGTTGAAGATGAACCGCAGGCCCTTGATTTCGTATCCAACAGCTGCAAAATCGACTGACCAGAGATGAAAAAGTCAGTCGACCGACGTGTAGCCTCACCTTGCTAGTGCGTTCAGTTTCGACATCAAAATTCAGTTTCGACAGCAAAATTCAGTTTCGACAGTTAAGTTCAGTTTCGACAGTTAAGTCCAGTTTCGACAGTTAAATTCAGTTTCAACGGTTAAGTTCAGAGATGAGCGGCTGATGTATTTTACATCTAGCACTTTGTGGTTATGTATTTTATGTCATGTATTGGAGATGCTATTATAATTCCACTCAGGTTAACGTTGTTCGTTGTCTCTCTTCTCCTGCTTCAGCCTCGGCGTCGTACAACTCACCGGAGCTGCTCCAACGACGAAACCCTCCATCACAGCAGAGCAGTACCTCGGGCTCCATCTCCAGACACCTAAGATCTTCTTCCCCTCCTCCGACAGCCAAGTTAGCCGGAGCATCTTCACCGGCCAACCCAATCATGCTGAGATCGACATGGCTTCGCCAAAGAGGTTGTACACTTGTTGCATCTCTTTTTTACTCTACATGTTATATATATTGTCCACTGAGCACTCGTAGTAATAGGAAATACGATTATTTTATCCTACTATATGACAAGCAGTGAGGTACCAGGCAACTTAGCTATCTGTGATGGACTCTCTTGAATGCCATCATTATTTATCTCTGCGCGTTTGAGCTGTGCATTTGTTGATGGGCCTGGGAGTTGAGCTAGTATGGCAGTGGCCTGGGTCCAAAGTAATAGAAGTAGCACAAAAACATTTTTTTAGTGTAGGATTTTCCTTGCTCAAGCCTGCCTACTAGAATCGCCAGTGCTTGAAAGGAAAAGTGAATGAAAAACATCGGAATTGGAAGTTTCTTATGGTACTACTTTTCATGAATTTGGTGCAAAGGAATGGAGCAAAGGAAAACTATAGGATTTGTTCCTTTAGTGTCTCCTTGAAAGAAAAACCATAGGAATTCTAATTTCCACTTCTCCTCCTTTTCATATTCCTATTCATCAAGCACAAGACTAAGAGATAGTAGCATAATAGCATTATAACCATACATTTTCTTGTGGTTTGACTTAATCTCACCATGCTTTTTTGCATCATGTGATCTTCCAATTGTTGTGAATCAAACACCCAGATTGGCAGAAATCCTGTGTTTTTAAATTCTCTATTTTGCACGTGCATTCCTATCCTAATCCTGTCTATTTCCTATCCCTGCATTGTTAGAATCCTCAAATTCAAACAAGCCCTTACTCAATTACTTCTGTTACAGATATGTGTCAAAGAAAACCTTGTGTGGTTTTTCCTGCTCCTGCGGCGCTGTGTTCCACCCCAGCTCAGCTGCTCCAACGACGGAAGGGTTCACCACAGCAGGGATCCGCTCTCCAGACTGTCTTTCGCCGCCTTAGATCTTCTTCCCCGCCGCCGGCGGCCACGGCAACTGCATTACCATCATCAACTGAGCAGATGACCTTGAGGACTACACGGGTCCGCAAGAGAGGTCGCACTCTTCCGTGTCTGCTTACGTTATGCGTCGCTTAATATGATGACATGCTACATTATCATCGTGTTCACCTATTAGACTCCGAGTCAAGTCCAAACTAGTGCTGAAACTTGAGTTTTTAAATGGTTGTGGGGTACATATTGGGGCAGCAATCAGTACTATATGTCTACTATCTGGTTAATCTCCGTTGTCTACTATGAGTTTCATGTTGGGTGCAAACAAACATTAAAGGAGCCATTATCTGTATTTTTTAACTAAAGCTATTATCTGCCTACTATCATTGGTTTTTGGTCTGTCCACAGTTTTCTACCATCACTCTGGATTTGTGCATGCACTCCTTACATAATCTCACTATGTTTTATTCCTATGCATGCTAGTTATTGTACACAATGGAACTGATCATGTAGAGCAAAAGAGACGAGTCTTGCGTGTCAATAAAAATTCATGCAGACGTCATTCCATGGTAGGCGCAAAGGCAGCCCCCCTCCACCCATTTCGGATCGTAATCAAGAGGAAGATAACTGTTCTGAGGGGGATTCATAAGGATAAGACCACTCCTATTTACCCCATGAGGTCTTCTCTCTAACTTGGCATGCTGATGTTGGTAATATCATGCATATGGTGCCTTACGTTGCTTACTGTATACATTAAAGATGTCATCTGCTTAGTTTAGACATGCTTTGTGTCAATGCCATCTGTTTAGTTTCTTTATCGTATATGTGAATCATGCAATGCCATATTGTCTAGCCAGGCATCATATATGTGAATTTTGCAATGCCACCCTGGTTAGCCAGTCATCTTATATGTGAATTATATCATGCCATCATTTTTTATTACGTGTTAAATTTGTCAACAATGTTAGTACATTCAATTACTCTTCCTGTGCATCAGCCATTCGGCACGGTCATTGAAAAATCTGGAGTGGAAACAAGGTCTTCAGAGCAGACAATGCTATCTGACGAAGCGCATGTCTTGCTGGTTACCGATAGCTCCTCGGAGGAGGATTCAGAGATAGATGACCAGTCATATCCCCCCCGAGGTGCATGCCCTAACTTGGCAGGGTTATGTTGCTCATATCGTGCATATGGTATCTTGCATTGCTATGTCATTTGCTTAGTTTAGACATGCTTTGTGTGAATGCCACCTGTTTAGTGTCTAATTACCATATATGTGAATTATGCAATGCCATCTTGTTGCAAGACATTATATATGTGAATTATGCAATGTTATCTTGTTGCAAGGCACTATGTATGTGAATTATGCAATGCCATGCTGTTTAGGCAAGCGTCATATATGTGAATTATATCATGTTGTCCTTTTTTTGTATTTCTCATTGCTTTTGTCGACAATGTTTGTATATTCAACTGTAACGCCCTCGATGCGGCTACATCTCCCACGTGTCGAAGCACGACTTAGAGGCATAACCGCATTGAAAGCAATGTCGCAAGTGAGGTAATCTTCACACAACCCATGTAATACATAAGGGAAAGAGATACATAGTTGGCTTACAATCGTCACTTCACACAATTACATGAATAAAGCATTACATCAACCAGATACAATCAAGGTCCGACTATGGAACCAAAATAAAAGAAGACTACCCCAAATGCTACACAGATCCCCGATCGACCCCAACTGGGCTCCACTACTGATCAACTAGAACGAAACAACACAAAGGATAAAATCTTCATCGAGCTCCTCCTTGAGCTTGGTTGCGTCACCTGTACGGTATCATCAACACCTGCAAACTGGTTTTGGAAGTATCTGTGAGTCGCGGGGACTCAGCAATCTCACACCCTCGCGATCAAGACTATTTAAGCTTATGGGTAAGGTAAAGGTATGAGGTGGAGCTGCAGCAAGCGACTAGCATATTTGGTGGCTAACATACGCAAATGAGAGCGAGAAGAGAAGGCAAAAGCATGGTCGAACAACTATGATCAAGAAGTGATCCTAGAACAACCTACGTCAAGCATTACTCCAACACCGTGTTCACTTCCCGGACTCTGCCGAGAAGAGACCATCACGGCTACACACGCAGTTGATGTATTTTAATTCAGATCAACTCCAGGTTTTCTACAACCAGACATTAACAAATTCCCATCTGTCCATAACCGCGGGCACGGCTTTCGAAAGTTCAAAACCCTGCAGGGGTGTCCCAACTTAGCCCATCACAAGCTCTCACGGTCAACGAAGGATATTCCTTCTCCCAAGACAATCCGATCAGGCTCGGCATCCCGGTTACAAGACATCCTCGACAATGGTAAAACAAGTCCAGCAACACCGCCCGAATGTGCCGACAAATCTCGATAGGAGCTGCACATATCTCGTTCTCAGGGCACACTCAGATGAGCGCTCCATACAACTAAAACCAAACCTCGAGTTTCCCCGAGGGGGCGCTGCACAGGGCTCTAGTTTGGACCAACACTCAGAGGAGCACTGGCCCGGGGGGGTTAAAATAATGATGACCCTCGGGAGCGCGTCTCCCAAGGGAAAAGAGGCTAGGTGGCAAATGGTAAAACCAATGTTGGGCATTGCTGGAGGAGTTTTATTCAAGGAGAACTGTCAAGGGGTTCCCATTATAACCCAACCGTGTAAGGAACGCAAAATCCGGGAACATAACACCGATATGACGGAAACTAGGGCAGCAAGAGTGGAACAAAACACCAGGCATAAGGCCGAGCCTTCCACCCTTTACCAAGTATATAGATGCATTAATTAAATAAGAGATATTGTGATATCCCAACAAAATATCCATGTTCCAACAAGGAACAAACTCCAATCTTCACTTGCAACTAACAACGCTATAAGAGGGGCTGAGCAAAGCGGTAACATAGCCAAACAATGGTTTGCTAGGACAAGGTGGGTTAGAGGCTTGGCTTAACAAAATGGGAGGCATGATAATCAAGTGGTAGGTATCGCAGCATAGGCATAGCAAAAGAGCGAGCATCTAGCAAGCAAAGATAGAAGTGATTTCGAGGGTATGGTCATCTTGCCTGAAATCCCGCAAGGAAGAAGAACGAGCCCATGAAGAAGACAAACGGACGTAGTCGAACGGGTCCTCACAAATGCGACGTTATCGGAACCAACCCAAAGAAGCAACACCGGAAAGAAGCAAACAACATAATAAACAACCATCACATGAACATGGCATGATATGCGGGATGCGGGATGCGGTGCATATGCATGATTTGGAAAGGAATGATTGAACCTGGCCTCAACTTGGAAAACCAAGAGTGCCACTGGAAAGGGGAGTTGATTTCGGTTGAAATCGATATAAAGATCACCGGAATCGGATGCACGGTTTGGAAATGGCAAGCAAAACAAATATGGCACCGGTCTACGATTAACAGCAAGTAGCCATCTAAATGCATCAAGTTAATTATGCTACAGCACTCAAACATGACAACAAAATACATGGCAGGGATCCACTCATGATGCTTGACAAAAGATGAACACTGAGCTACGGCTAATTCACTCAATAGCAGGTTCAAACAAGCATGGCAAAAGTGCAAAAGATAACAGGTTACAAACTTAGAGGAAATAACACAAGTCAGGAATTTATCATCAGGAAGCAATCTTAAAAGCATGAAAAGTACATGCTACAGGAACATATCATGGCAAAGCAATGCATGGAATGAAGCTACTCAAAGCATATAACAAAAGTCTCTTAGTGACCATGAGCCAAAAGGGATCAGAAAATACAATTGCAAGCATGTGAACATAGCAAAAACATAAACAGATTCAGACTTAGTGAAAAACTGGAGCATGGCAAAACTGATAACAAGTAGGCATGTTTACGAGCTCGATGTACTCACTACGAGGCATTGCATGACAATCTAAGCATACACCCAGCAAATAGACATGGCATAGAAGCTATACATGGCAAGAACAACAACATAGCATGCACGGATCAACAACAACAACAAGCTCGGCAAAATCACTAAACATGTTAACAATCTGCCAGGAACATTTTATAGCAAAAGTAGAGCTCGATTAACTCAAGCTAGGGTGCTCCATAAATGCAAAAAAAGACATGGATGGATAGAGCACCACAATATCTACAAAACATCCTTACTGATCATTCTCAAAAGAGGCACGGATCACTAGGAAACAACATGAACATATGGCATAAAAATAAGGACAGGGCAAGGACTTAATGAAATTCTAAGTCCCTGAAATCAGCATCATTAAGTAAGCTACTTTGGATGCTTGTGCTAGCCACCACAAAGATCACAAAAATACATGGCATACACCTCTGTAAAGATGACATGGCATATAACAAAGCACATGTAGAGCTCAGGATCATAGCATGCACACATTAATCATGGCAAAAATGACAAAAGTGCATTTGCTGAAACAGATCTGAAACTAACATCACATAGCCCTCTTCTAACAGCATTTCAGGCATCAAGATGAGCTGAAAAGAAGATGATGCAATCATATGAAATGATGTACTCGTCGAGACAAACATTTTGATATGCTACACGCACGAATCGGAGCAACGGGTGATGAGTTATGGCATGATGAAGATTGCATAAAAATTAGGGTTCGAAGAGAAAAAGTCAACCCTCTCATTTTTGGATCTGGATCTTGCCGGGCGGTTACTGTAGCACGTACACGCCTCCCGGGGTTCGCCGCCGGAGAAGAAGCGGGACGGCGCCAGCGTTGGAGAGGAGAAGCGGCCGGACGGCGATGGGCGGAGGTAGGCGGCGGCGTGCGTCGCCGGCGACGAGCGGCGTCGGGCGAGGCAGCGGCAGGACGCCCGGCGGCGAGGCGGCGGAGCCGGCGAGCTCGTTGGTGGCGCCGGAGCTAGCCTGGCAGAGGAGGCCAACGATGGTGGCGCGGCGGCGCCAGTGAACGGACGGCGGGGCGGCGGCTGGAGGCGGTGCGCAGGGAAGGCGCTCGGGCGGCGGCGCGGGATCCGGGCCCGGGCGGGCCGGATCTGGGTCCCCTTTGGCCCGCGGTAGGAGGAGAGAGAGGGCGGTGAGGTGGCGGTGCCGGATTCGCTGAGGAGGGTGGCGCGGACATGTCCGGCGGCGCGGGGGTTTTTGTCCACGCACGAGGTAGAGGAAGCCTAGGGTTTGGACTGCGCGAAAATTCGGGGAGAGCCACATATTTATAGGTAGAGGGAGCTAGGAGAGTCCAAATGAGGTGCGGTTTTCGGCCACACGATCGTGATCGAATGACCAAGACGATGGAGGGGGTTTAGGTGGGTTTTGGGCCACTTTTGGAGGGGTGTTGGGCTGCAACACCCACGAGGCCTTTTCGGTCCCTCGGTTAACCGTTGGAGTATCAAACGAAGTCCAAATGGTACGAAACTTGACAGGTGGTTACCGGTAATAAAACTAGGCCGCATGGCAAGTCTCGGTCCAATCCGGAAACGTTTAACACCCACACACGAAAAGAGGTAGAAAGGGACACCGGGTGACATAGGAGCGCCGGATTGCAAAATGGACAACGGGGAAAATGCTCGGATGCATGAGACGAACATGTATGCAAATGCGATGCACATGAAGACATGATATGAGATGCATGACACGCAAGCAATGACAAGGCAACAACAGAGAATAACTGGAAGACACCTGGCACATCGGTCTCGGGGCGTTACAACACTCCACCACTACGAGAGGATCTCGTCCCGAGATCTAGAATGACACCGGAGGGAAAACGGAAGAGAAAGAGAAGAGGTAAAACTAAGTTGCTTCTTGAAAATTGAGTGAAACCAAAGATCCTTGAAAAGTTAAACCATTTCGAGGAAAGGATACAACGGAGATGAACGAAGTTGAAAATACTCCGTTAGAAAAGAGGAACAAGGAAGAACAACTTCGGGCAGCACTCCAATTGAAAAGAAAAGGAATTGAATAAAAACTTGGTAAGATGAGAAGATACTTGATGAAATCACAACATACTGCCTCCGGAACTATAGAATGAATGGAACAAGGGGTAAGAAAGATCTCAGACAGCACTCCGGTTGAAAAGAGATGCAAGGCTTGATAAGGCGAAAAGAACTTGAGCAAAAGGGCACAACACTCCGGTTAAATGGATAGGCATGAAAAGAACATGATCTTGACAAAACAAGAATATGGGTTGAAGAGAGCAACATCACAATGCCTCCGGAAGAAAGAATAGAAGATAGATAATTGAAATAAAAGAATAGAGAAGAAAATGCCAACTTCTGCCACAAAAGAGCTTGTAAAAAGCATCCTTAGGAGAAGGGTCGAACGGAGTTGCTGGAAAAACCAACAACGAAAAAGAGTAAGCTTGTAGTGGGCTTATCGAGAACATCTCAAAACTGAGTTGAAATTCTGCCACTGACGGAAACGACAGATTGGATTGATATGACAAGGAGACGAGAAAAAAACTATTTCACCGGGAGGATAGATGAAGAACATGGGTCATTTATGAGCACCATAAATAGCAACAATCCTTAGGAAAGGCTTTAGGTGAAACATGACACAAGATAACTCCAACGAAGAGGTAGATGGATTTAAAATATCTCATTCTTAACAACATGTGAATCATGAAACATGAACTCACATTATCAAGAATGACATAATACTACCTCCAATTATATGATAGAAAGAATTGCACTCCGGATTACACAAAGAAGAATACTTGAGCTCCTTAGAAAAGAATGTTGATGAACACTTCGAGAAGGAAATTAAATTCTTGATGAAACCATCATGTAGAACCTTCATGAAGAACTTCGGTAACAAAAGGATAACGAGAAGAAAGAGAAGTTGAAAACACAAGGTGAATCCTTGTAACGATTTAGATGAATCCCCGTGGTGAAATAATTGAAAAAGGTTGGAACTCCGGGAAAAAGAGAAGATGAAACAATTGAAATCAGGAATTTGATGAGCCTCCGGAATAGGGAATTGAGTTCACTCGTTGAAACTAGAATAAGAATTACATTATGCTTATCCTTCACCAATTAAATTGATGACAATCAACGGATTTGACATATTACTTATTCTCGTAGAAAAGATTAAGAGAGATATAACATAAACTTGAGAATGTCTTCCACGAACCACCATTAGGATTGAAAATGAACGAAGTAAAGGGATGAATCACCGGATAAGAATTAGCAAATGAACGAAGATACATGAGAGAATTTAGATGCAAGTGAACGAACAGATCCGAGATGATTAGAGGATACTTGCATGATACACCGGTAAGATTTGGAGAACGAGAAGCTGAAAGCTGGAATGAATAATACTGAAATGATGTCCTTCAGAGAATCAAACTGAAAAGACTCTTGAATTGCTCCGGAAGGGTGAAAAGGATACTGACAATCGAAAACAATTATGAGAGGATGGCAACAAGCTAGCACCATGAATCTTGAAGAGAATGGAGCAAGATTAAAGAGAAACTCTTCTTCGGTCTTCAAAATTCGAGAAATACGACGAGAAACACCAACATGAATTGTTGAGATACTCCAGAAAGAAAATTAGAAAGGTTGGACCAACGATGAAAATAATTTGAGAGATCTTAGAGGAAGACATATGACTGATGGCAAATCATACTTATGTCATACTTTTGAAATGAATTTGAGAATAACTCCGGTAGAATTAGAAGAGTCAGGTAAGATCCTAGGAAAAGACCTGTGGGTTAGGGCCCACTCAAAGAAACACCGTTGTAATGATCTTGAAGAGAGATTACGCCGGTTGAATTAAGTGGCTTGAATGAGATAACAACCTCGAAAAGAACTTGAATGGATCTTGAATGACAAGACGAGTCTTCTGAGATATCTTTAAGGCACCGGAACAATAGAATAGCGAGAAGTGGATGATTATGAGGTGCACCGGTATGAGAAGGAATCTGAAACGAGGAAAAAGATATGATCGACAAAACTTGACTTGAATCCACGAGAGAAGAAAGAGAACGAAGCATGATGAACTAGGATCTCCATTAGAATCTTCCTAAGAATCACCGGATAAGAACATTGAAAGAAAAGAATGAAGGGACTTCACATGAATAAAATGGATACTTGAATAAGAAATCTTAGTCCTCAAAGAAAAAGGGTGGGAGGGCGGGAAAACAAAGGCAAGCTTGGGGTGGATGAAATGAACACCGTTGAAAAGAACTAATAATTGATCTTGCGGATGTCGAGAATGAACGGATCCACTTGACGAGAAACGCGCCGGTTGAAAAGGATTGACATGACAATCTCGATTATTAGGACGGATTAGTATTCAGATCGTAGTATGAGAACACCGTTTAGGAAAGTTTTGGAATCAACACATGACATTGAAGCAAGTCGAATACCACCACTCAAAACAAAATCAAGGATTGGCTTGCAGAATAAGCCGGAACAAACATATGATAGAGATTTCGTCCGAAGTTTTCGTGGTGGGGCCTACATGGGCTCGATCGTACAGCACCATCATGTACAAGGCAGTGCACATGACATACGAAGCGTCCCCGAGTCAGCATAGTCAAGGACTCTTTAAGACACAACGAGACCACTGTAAAAACCAACCGTGGATAGGCGGACCACTAGACGTCGAACCCCAATTTCATATCATACCTCTGTCAGAAAGATATCCTAAGAGCTACTTGAATTCCCACTTATAAACTCCCGAAACTTTCCGTTTATGCAATCAGGTGTTGGGGATACAGGGGAAGCATAATATCTCACCCAAAACTAACAAATCCTACATCCAGTTGTATCCATCCTTCAACACATAACCAAGAAACATTCGGAAATCGTTTACCTCAACCTTCAAAAAGCATCCGTTATACGAGTTATGGCAATACTCCCGAACTCCCGCCCCAGTACCGGGTGGCATCGAGGTTATCTCACCAACAACTACATAAAAGAGATTTTCGATGTCGGCAAAACTCAGGTATTGCAAAACTGCAACGATAAAATTGTGACGACAACACCTCGGAGCTCAACTCCCCGGGACACTGCCACAACCCCTAAATGTCAGGAGGCACCAAGAACAATGTTCTCGTCACAAAACCATCGGAACGATTCCAAGATACCTGCGTGATCCTAAAATTTTTTTAGTGAAATTTGAGAAGAGAAGAGTCAAAACTCTACGTCAGGAGGCCTCACCAGAGCGACGAAGGGACTGAGGAGTAAAAAGAAGTCCTACTCTCCGATATATATAATTCCTAAATGACTCAAAACATTTTTCTAGACTCAACAACGCCAGCGATTCGATCAAGCAGGGGACTCCTAAGGTCGGGGAAGGCTTTGATACCAACTTGTAACGCCCTCGATGCGGCTATATCTCCCACGTGTCGAAGCACGACTTAGAGGCATAACCGCATTGAAAGCAATGTCGCAAGTGAGGTAATCTTCACACAACCCATGTAATACATAAGGGAAAGAGATACATAGTTGGCTTACAATCGCCACTTCACACAATTACATGAATAAAGCATTACATCAACCAGATACAATCAAGGTCCGACTACGGAACCAAAATAAAAGAAGACTACCCCAAATGCTACACAGATCCCCGATCGACCCCAACTGGGCTCCACTACTGATCAACTAGAACGAAACAACACAAAGGATAAGATCTTCATCGAGCTCCTCCTTGAGCTTGGTTGCGTCACCTGTACGGTATCATCGGCACCTACAAATTGGTTTTGGAAGTATCTGTGAGTCACGGGGACTCAGCAATCTCACACCCTCGCGATCAAGACTATTTAAGCTTATGGGAAAGGTAAAGGTATGAGGTGGAGCTGCAGCAAGCGACTAGCATATCTGGTGGCTAACATACGCAAATGAGAGCGAGAAGAGAAGGCAAAAGCACGGTCGAACAACTATGATCAAGAAGTGATCCTAGAAAAACCTACGTCAAGCATTACTCCAACACTGTATTCACTTCCCGGACTCCGCTGAGAAGATACCATCACGGCTACACACGCGGTTGATGTATTTTAATTAAGATCAACTTCAGGTTTTCTACAACCGGACATTAACAAATTCCCATCTGCCCATAACTGCGGGCACGGCTTTCGAAAGTTCAAAACCCTGCAGGGGTGTCCCAACTTAGCCCATCACAAGCTCTCACGGTCAACGAAGGATATTCCTGCTCCCAAGACAATCCAATCAGGCTCAGCATCCCGGTTACAAGACATCCTCGACAATGGTAAAACAAGTCCAGCAACACCGCCCGAATGTGCCGAAAAATCTCGATAGGAGCTGCACATATCTCGTTCTCAGGGCACACTCAGATGAGCGCTCCATACAACTAAAACCAAACCTCGAGTTTCCCCGAGGGGGCACTGCATAGGGCTCTAGTTTGGACCAACACTCAGAGGAGCACTGGCCCGGGGGGGTTAAAATAATGATGACCCTCGGGAGCGCGACTCCCAAGGGAAAAGGGCTAGGTGGCGAATGGTAAAACCAATGTTGGGCATTGCTAGAGGAGTTTTATTCAAGGCAAACTGTCAAGGGGTTCCCCTTATAACCCAACCATGGAAGGAACGCAAAATCCGGGAACATAACACCGATATGATGGAAACTAGGGCGGCAAGAGTGGAACAAAACACCAGGCATAAGGCCGAGCCTTCCACCCTTTACCAAGTATATAGATGCATTAATTAAATAAGAGATATTGTGATATCCCAACAAAATATCCATGTTCCAACAAGGAACAAACTCCAATCTTCACCTGCAACTAACAACGCTATAAGAGGGGCTGAGCAAAGCGGTAACATAGCCAAACAACGGTTTGCTAGGACAAGGTGGGTTAGAGGCTTGGCTTAACAAAATGGGAGGCATGATAATAAAGTGGTAGGTATCACGGCATAAGCATAGCAAAAGAGCGAGCATCTAGCAAGCAAAGATAGAAGTGATTTCGAGGGTATGGTCATCTTGCCTGAAATCCCGCAAGAAGAACGAGTCCATGAAGAAGACACATGGACGTAGTCGAACGGGTCCTCACAAACGCGACGTTATCGGAACCAACCCGAAGAAGCAACACCGGAAAGAAGAAAACAACATAATAAACAACCATCACATGAACATGGCATGATATGTGGGATGCGGTATGCGGTGCATATGCATGATTTGGAAAGGAATGATTGAACCTGGCCTCAACTTGGAAAACCAAGAGTGCCACTGGAAAGGGGAGTTGATTTCGGTCGAAATCGATATAAAGATCACCGGAATCGGATGCACGGTTTGGAAATGGCAAGCAAAACAAATATGGCACCGGTCTACGATTAACAGCAAGTAGCCATCTAAATGCATCAAGTTAAATATGCTACAGCACTCCAACATCACAACAAAATACATGGTAGGGATCCACTCATGATTCTTGACAAAAGATGAACACTGAGCTATGGCTAATTCACTCAATAGCAGGTTCAAACAAGCATGGCAAAAGTGCAAAAGATAACATGTTACAGACTTAGAGGAAATAACACAAAGTCAGGAATTTATCATCAGGAAGCAATCTTAAGAGCATGAAAACTACATGCTACAGGAACATATCATGGCAAAGCAAGGCATGTACTGAAGCTACTCAGAGCATATAACAAAAGTCCCTTAGTGACCATGAGCCAAAAGGGATCAGAAAATACAATTGCAAGCATGTGAACATAGCAAAAACATAAACAGATTCAGACATAGTGAAAAACTGGAGCATGGCAAAACTGATAACAAGTAGGCATGTTTACGAGCTCGATGCACTCACTACGAGGCATTGCATGACAATCTAAGCATACACCCAGAAAATAGACATGGCATAGAAGCTATACATGGCAAAAACAACAACATAGCATGCACGAATCAACAACAACAAGCTCGGCAAAATCGCTAAACATGTTAACAATCTGCCAGGAACATTTTATAGCAAAAGTAGAGCTTGATTGACTCAAGCTAAGGTGCTCCATAAATGCAAACAAAGACATGGATGGATAGAGAACCACAATATCTACAAAACATCCTTACTGATCATGCTCAAAAGAGGCATGGATCACTAGGAAACAACATGAACATATGGCATAAAAATAAGGACAGGGCAAGGACTTAGTGAAATTCTAAGTCCCTGAAATCAGCATCATTAACTAAGCTACTTTGCATGCTTGTGCTAACCACCACAAAGATCACAAAAATACATGTCATACACCTCTGTAAAGATGACATGGCATATAACAAAACACATGTAGAGCTCAGGATCATAGCATGCACACATTAATCATGGCAAAAATGACAAAAGTGCATTTGCTGAAACAGATCTAAAACTAACATCACATAGCCCTCTTCCAACAGCATTTCGGGCATCAAGATAAGCTCAAAAGAATATGATGCATTGATATGAAATGATGTACTCGTCGATACGAACATTTTGATATGCTACATGCACGAATGGGAGCAGCGGGTGATGAGTTATGGCATGATGAAGATTGCATAAAAATTAGGGTTCAGAGAGAAAAAGTCAACCCTCTCATTTTTGGATCTGGATCTAGCCGGGCGGTTACTGTAGCACGTACATGCCTCCCAGGGTTCGCCGGCCGGAGAAGAAGCGGGACGGCACCGGCGTTGGAGAGGAGAAGCGGCCGGACGGCGATGGGCGGAGGTAGGCGGCGGCGTGCGTCGCCGGCGGCGAGCGGCGTCGGGCGAGGCGGCGACAGGACGCCGGGCGGCGAGGCGGCAGAGCCGGCGAGCTTGTCGGTGGCAGCGGAGCTAGCCTGGTAGAGGAGGACGGCGATGGTAGCGCGGCGGCGCCGGCGAACGGACGGCGGGGCGGCGGCTGGAGGCGGTGCGTAGGGAAGGCGCTCGGGCGGCGGCGTGGGATTCGGGCCCGGGCGGGCCGGATCTGGGTCCCCTTGGGCCGCGGTGGGAGGAGAGAGAGGGCGGTGAGGTGGCGGCGCTGGATTCGCTGAGGAGGGCGGAACGGACATGTCCGGCGGCGCGGGGGTTTTTGTCCGGGCGCGAGGTAGCGGAAGGCTAGGGTTTGGACTGCGCGAAAATTCGAGGAGAGCCACATATTTATAGGTAGAGGGAGCTAGGAGAGTCCAAATGAGGTGCGGTTTCTGACCACGCGATCATGATCGAGCGACCGAGACGATGGAGGGGGTTTAGGTGGGTTTTGGGCCACTTTGGAGGGGTGTTGGGCTGCAACACCCACGAGGCCTTTTCGGTCCCTCGGTTAACCGTTGGAGTATCAAACGAAGTCCAAATGGTACGAAACTTGACAGGCGGTCTACCGGTAGTAAAACTAGGCCGCATGGCAAGTCTCGGTCCAATCCGGAAACGTTTAACACCCGCACACGAAAACAGGTAGAAAGGGACACCGGGTGACATAGGAGCGCCAGATTGCAAAATGGACAACGGGGAAAATGCTCGGATGCATGAGACGAACATGTATGCAAATGCGATGCACATGAAGACATGATATGAGATGCATGACACACAAGCAATGACAAGGCAATAACAGAGAATAACTAGAAGACACCTGGCACATCGGTCTCTGGGCGTTACATCAACTGCTCTTCCTGTGCATCAGCCATTTGAATTGGTGATGGAGAAATCTGGAGTGAAAACAAGGTCTTCAGAGCAGACAATGCTACCTGCTGAAGAAGATATCTTGCTGGTTACAGATAGCTCTTCAGAGGAGGATTCAGAGGAAGATGACCAGTCCTATTATCCCCCTGAGGTGTATGCTCAAACTTGGCAGGGTTATATTATTCATATAATGCATATGTTGTATTGCAATGCTTAGTTTTTACATCATATACACAATATTGAATGCCATCTCCTTAGTTGACACATCATATATGTGATTGCCCTCTTTTCACTTCCTTAGTATATAAATCATATATTTGAATTATGTCATGCCATGATGTTTACATAGACAGCATGTATCTGAATTATGGCATGCCAACCCATTTTCTAAAGACATAATATAGTTATATCATCTCATCTTGTTTACATAGTCATCATATTTTAAATTATGTCATTCTATCCGTGAATTATATCATGCCATCATGTTTCCATCGACGGCATGTTTGTGATTTATGGCATGCCAACCACTTTAATAGACACATCGTATAGTTATATCATGTCATCCTGTTTACATAGTCATCATATTTTGAAGTATGTCATTCTATCATGTTTAGTTAGCCATCATACATGTGAAATTGTGTCATGCTATCCTATTTAATTAGCCATCATATATGTGAAATTATGTCCTGCTATTATGTTTGCTTATACAACACAAATGTGCATTATTTCATGCCCTGTTTTCTTCCCTACTATCCATTGCACCTGTCTATCTTACAATGTCTGTACATTCAATTACTTTTCTTGTTTATCAGCCATTTCAATTGGAGGGAGTGATGACAGTATCTGTGGGAGTAAAAACACGGTCTTCAGAAAAGATCGTGCTACCTGTCGATGCAGATAGAACCACGATTGTACTTGCCCAAGAACCAGCCCCACCACACATAACACACACTCATGCAGATTGTACCCCTACCCAGTTGGACAAAGAACCAGCTACACCCCTTCTAACCCCAACCCCAGCAGATTGACACCCAGTTCCCGTTGACACAGCACCATCTCCACCACAAAGCACCCAAACACAAGCAGTTAGTAAGGCAACTGCAGTGCCCAAATCACGAGGACCACCACTCCGAACCCGAAGTCAACGCTTAAAGCAGAAGAAGAATTGTTCTTAGGTCAGGTTCTGTAGCTATGGTTCATACTACTTTGCTCTTGCATCACTGTATTTACTGATACCAACTAATTTCAAATTTGAAGGATGCAATTGAAACTCCAATGGCGCAACAGGTATGTTTTAAACCTATTTCTTCAACGTGTTTGGCTGTTTATTGCTCTGTGTTGATTTCAGTTTCAATTGAATAAACAGTTGTGTTCTCATGCCATGCACATTACAAGTGTTATTATTGATGTGTAGTTTCCCACACTTATATTCTGTCTATACTGCTTTGTCTTAAATAGATATGATTCGAACTGTATCTATCTTGATTTGGCAACATAAACTAGAATGATATAGACCATACAGTGACCATACTACATAGATATGTTTGTTTCATGTTGTTATCCTGTCCACCTTACTACTGAACTGGTTTACCAAAATGAGTTTCATATACTACATTGTAAACCTGAGATGTGTTTGTTTGTTTCTCTTTTAGAACACGGATAAAATATTGGAGAAGAGTACCCTGTTATGCAATGGAAAGGAAGTAATGCAGATAAGGTTCAAGATAGTGAGACATCCCTGTTGGTCTCCAAGAAAGCTGATAAAAACTATATTGAAGACACTGAGACAACCCCAAAGTCCTGTCTTGATGTAGTGTTCGAGTTACTGGCTACCACTGCTGACACCAGCTCTTCGAACTCGTTGCCTGAATCAGTTCGGCTTCTTGAGTCCCAACTTCAAGTTGAAAGACATCGATCAGATGTTATGCGACAGGAAGCCGAAGGACTGAGGAAGTCCCTGCAGAATTCAGATGCATACTTTCTGGTGCAACAGCAAGCGCTGGAGGACTTAAGCGCCAAACAAGAGAAAGTTAATAAGCTTGCTAAGCATCTTGCCAGTATTATGGGTACCCAGGATATTGTTTCTTGAGATCTTCTGAAGTGGTTTCAGTTCTGGACTTGTTTTGCTGCGGCGTTTATATGCTGTTGTGTTCCTTATATTTGCACTGGTGGCGAACTTTGATGCCCAATGGATGTAATATGTGTAATAGCTGTGATAGCCTAGTGTAAGTTGCTTGCTTATTTATTTCCTTATTGTCTTGTTTATTTGTTTGCTTGTAGTCAGTGTAGTTCTTTTTATGTGGTTTGCTAGTGGCTGCAATAACCTATTTTTTAAAACTAGGCCACAATAACCATGGGCTAATATTTACTATAGTGACACTGGGCCTCCTACGGGCCATAGAAACAGTGGGCCTTCTACGGGCCGTATAAATAGTGGGCCTTCTATGGGCCGTAGAAACGATGGGCCTTCTACGGGCCATAGAAACAATGGGCCTTCTACGGGCCGTATCATCAATGGGCCTTATACGGGCCGTATGATCGATTGGCCAAACATGGGCCAAACAGCCCGCATTCTGGCCGTAAATGGGCTAGAGTTGGATCGTCCGTTCATGGGCCGGCCATAACGGGCCATCGTTAATAGGTCGTATTTGATGACGCTATGAAAACGGCCCAACGTATTAACGGACCACAAATGGTCCGACTGTAACCACGGGCTGAATTTGGCCCACAAGCAGAAAATGACAGTAACAGGCCATAAATAAAAGAATGCTGGAAAATAGCCCAAGAATAAATGGGCTCTGAGAAGGCCGAAAGATAACATGGGCTGGAAACGGCCCAACGGAATAATGGGACGTTAATGGGTATAAAGTGATACACTGTTCTTTACGGGCTAGTTTCACCACGGGCCGTTAATGGGTGTAAAGTGATACACTGTTCATTACGAGCCAGTTTCACCACGGGTCGTTAATAGGCCAAGAGTTACATAGGGCCTCATATGGGCCGAAAGACGTCATGGGCCATACATGGGCCAGAAGTGAAAATGGGCTAGAATCATATTGGATGGCCCAGATGACGCTACTGGGCCTAATTCGAATAGGGCGTAACGGGCCTTGGGTTAGCAGGCTGTAAATGGGCTATATGCGAATAGGCCGTTAACAGGCTTTCCATGGGCCGGCCCGCCACCTTTTGACCAAGTCAAACAGGTCAGCCTTTTCACAGGAATGGGCCTCTGTTGGGTCGTGCCACGTGTCGACGTATCATAGGCGCCTTCTGTCCAATGAGTGGATGACATATGTCCCAGTGATGAGCTGACACGTGTTTCCTCCAGCCAATGATGATTTTACACGTGGAAAATCCCCATTGGTCGGGGTTGTTAACGGGTTATTGGATCCAAAACCCGACCCGATAGCTTAACGGCGTTCCGTTACGGTGGATGCCACGTGTCGGTCACCCTTGACGAAAGCACTTCTGTGACGCGCGATTTATCGTCATGGAAGTGGACACTTCCGTGATGATAATTTTGGTAATGTCATGGAACACTTCTACGACAGCACAGGTATGACTATCTTGATTCTGTCATAAATTTGTCATGGATGTACATGCATGACAGAAAACGTGACCTACTGTGACAAACACGTATCATCACAGAAGTGTATTTTTTTGTAGTGATGTGAGTTCTTTATGACTAATGTTGAGTCCATGGATTATACGCACTCTCACCTTTCCATCATTGCTAGCCTCTTTGGTACCGTGCATTGCCCTTTCTCACCTTGAGAGTTGGTGCAAACTTCGCCGGTGCATCCAAACCCCGTGATATGATACGCTCTATCACACATAAACCTCCTTATATCTTCCTCAAAACAGCCACCATACCTACCTATTATGGCATTTCCATAGCCATTCCGAGATATATTGCCATGCAACTTTCCACCATTTCATTTATGACACGCTTCATCATTGTGATATTGCTTTGCATGATCATGCAGTTGACATCGTATTTGTGGCAAAGCCACCATGCATAATTTATCATACATGTCACTCTTGATTCATTGCCCTTCATATTTTGTTCTAGTATCGAGTTGTAATCATTGAGTTGTAAATAAATAGAAGTGTGATGATCATCATTAATAGAGAATTGTCCCAAAAAAAGAGAAAGGCCAAAAAAAGGAAGGCCAACAAAAAGAAATAAAAAGGGACAATGATACTATCCTCTTTTTCCACACTTGTGCTTCAAAGTAGCACCATGATCTTCATGATAGAGAGTCTCTTGTTTTATCACTTTCATATACTAGTGGGAATTTTTCATTATAGAACTTGGCTTGTATATTCCAACAATGGGCTTCCTCAAATTCCCTAGGTCTTCGTGAGCAAGCAACTTGGATGCACACCCACTTAGTTTCTTTTGTTGAGCTTTCATACATTTGTAGCTCTAGTTCATCCGTTGCATGGCAATCCCTACTCCTTGCATCGACATCAATTGATGGGCATCTCCCTAGCCCGTTGATTAGCCTCGTCGATGTGATACTTTCTCTTTTTTTGTCTACTCCACATAACCCCCATCACCATATTCTATTCCACCCATAGTGCTATATCCATGGCTCACGCTCATGTATTGCGTGAAAGTTGAAAAAAAATTGAGATTACTAAAGTATGAAACAATTGCTTGGCTTGTCATCGGGGTTGTGCATGATGAGAGCATTCTTGTGTGATGAAAATGGAGCATGACCAAACTATATGATTTTGTAGGGATGTACTTTCTTTTGCCATGTTATTTTGAGAAGACATGATTGCTTAGTTAGTATGCTTGAAGTATTATTATTTTTATGTCAATATTAAACTTTTTTCTTGAATCTTTCGGATCTGAACATTCATGCCACAATAAGGAAAATTACATTGAGAATTATGCTAGGTAGCATTCCACATCAAAAATTCTGTTTTTATCATTTACCTACTCAAGGACGAGCTGGAATTAAGCTTGGGGATGCTTGATACGTCTCCAACTTATCTATAAATTTGATTGCTCCATGCTATTATATTATCTATTTTGGATGTTAATGGGCTTATTTATACACTTTTATATTACTTTTGGGACTAACCTACTAACCCAAGGCCCAGTGCAAATTGCTGTTTTTTTTCCTATTTCAGTGTTTCGCGGAAAAGGAATATCAAACGGAATCCAAACGAAATGAAACCTTCGAGAGAGTTATTTTTGGAACAAACATGATCCAGGGGACTTGCAGTAGACTTCAAGAAAGAAGCGAGGCGGCCACGAGGCAGGAGGGCACGCCTGCCCCCCTGGGCGCGCCCCCACCCTCGTGGGCCCCTCGCAGCTCCACCGACCTACTTCTTCCTCCTATATATCCATATACCCCGAAAACATCCAGGAGCACCACAAAACCCTATTTCCATCGCCGCAACCTTCTGTACCCAAGAGATCCCATCTTGGGGCCTTTCCCGGAGCTCCACCGGAGGGGGAATCGATCACGGAGGGCTTCTACATCAACACCATAGCCTCTCTGATGATGTGTGAGTAGTTTACCACAGACCTTCGGGTCCATAGTTATTAGCTAGATGGATTCTTCTCTCTCTTTGGATCTCAATACAATGTTCTCCTCGATCTTCTTGGAGATCTATTTGATGTAACTCTTTTTGCGGTGTGTTTGTCGAGATCCGGTGAATTGTGGGTTTATGATCAAGTTTATCTATGAACAATATTCGATTCTTCTCTGAAATCTTTTATGTATGATTGGTTATCTTTGCAAGTCTCTTCGAATTACCATTTTGGTTTGGCCTACTAGATTGATCTTTCTTGCAATGGGAGAAGTGCTTAGCTTTGGGTTCAATCTTGCGGTGTCCTTTCCCGGTGACAGCAGGGGCAGCAAGGCACGTATTGTATTGTTGCCATCGAGGATAAAAAGATGGGGTTTATATCATATCGCTTGAGTTTATCCCTCTACATCATGTCATCTTGCCTAATGCATTACTCTGTTCTTATGAACTTAATACTCTAGATGCATGTTGGATAGCGGTCGGTGTGTGGAGTAATAATAGTAGATGCAGAATCGTTTCGGTCTACTTGTCACGGACGTGATGCCTATATACATGATCATGCCTAGATATTCTCACAATTATGCACTTTTCTATCAATTGCTCGACAGTAATTTGTTCACCCACCGTAATACTTATGCTATCTTGAGAGAAGCCACTAGTGAAACCTATGTCCCCCGGGTCTATCTTTTATCATATAAGTTTCCAATCTATTTTAATTTGCAATATTTACTTTCCTATCAATATCATAAAAATACCAAAAATATTTATCTTATTATTATTATCTCTATCAGATCTCACTCTCGTAAGTGACCGTGAAGGGATTGACAACCCCTTTATCACGTTGGTTGCGATGTTCTTATTTGTTTGTGTAGGTACGAGGGACTTGAGTGTAGTCTCCTACTGAATTGATACCTTGGTTCTCAAAAACTGAGGGAAATACTTACGCTACTTTGTTGCATCACCCTTTCCTCTTCAAGGGAAAACCAACGCAGTGCTCAAGAGGTAGCACCTGCCAGAATCTTGTCGACATCTAGGGCCAATACAAGATCTGGGGCAGCAAGGAGCATGAGAAGGACTCAGTGGTTCACCTCGCTGAGGCCATCATCGAGCCCTACTGCAGAGACATGAAGGATTCCTGCAACAAGGACAAGCATGCCTGACACTCGGCCTAGATAGAGAAACTCGACAAACTCACGTCGTGTATGCGGCCAAGGAGGCGTACATGAGCTACGAGATATACAGGCAGATCGTTGACATGAAGAAGTGCCTCCTTCCCCAAAACGGCCAGGGGTCCAGCCAGAAGCAGAGCAATGGCAAGCGTCGTCGCAACAAGATGTAGATGATTAGATACTCGTTTCTCCTAGTTTAGTATGCATGTAATTGCTTACTTTGGTGTGTGGAAATGTTATGTGTGTAGTCACTTATGTAATTGTATGCTTAATTTGGTTATGCAATGTTGTTCTTATAAGTATATATGTTGATGTTCTGTAGATAGAGCAAATCACATCGCACAAGAACTAAACAATGGAACCCGTCGGTCATGATTTCATCAATCGCTCACAATTGTATACCAGCAATCGTTTTCTCACAACACACACGGCTTGTTAACAGGAATCATCTGTGTTGTTATCAGTCTTCCCACACATTTCCGATTAC
Organism: Triticum urartu; assembly: GCF_003073215.2. NCBI lineage: Eukaryota > Viridiplantae > Streptophyta > Magnoliopsida > Poales > Poaceae > Triticum > Triticum urartu. The sequence goes on along the minus strand of NC_053022.1, from coordinate 158,486,953 downwards.
AAACCTATTTGCCGCATATCACACACAACCTGTTAAGTTGAACCATTTATGTTCTCTTGGCTCAACGTAAATAGTTCATCTGAGTGAACTGTATGCCGTCTATTGCACACACCTTGATCTGGATGACCGTTTTTTTGTGTTTCCTATTCACAAACAGTTCATCCGAGTGAACTGTATGCCGTATATCGCACACACCTTCATCTGGCTGCTCGTTTTTGTTGTTCCGTCTCATCACAAACAGTTTATCAGGGTGACCTGTATGTCGTATATCGCACACACCTTGATCTAGCTGCCCGTTTCTGTTGTTCTGTCTCATCACAAATAGTTCGTATGGATCAACCGTATATCGCGCATCGCACACACATCTAAAATCTGAACCGTGTTTGATATATCCACCATCGCAATTGTTTTCCGTATTTTTTGACGCTTTTTTCACATCACCGTTTGCGATTAATGCATCGCACACAGTTTCGGCAAAGGGTATCTAATTGTAGTGTCGCGTTAGCAGCATCCTGTTGTAGTGACTATAGCACCCGATGTCGGTGTCAAAACCGACCGATCTCGGGTAGGGAGTCCCGAACTATGCGTCTGAGGATCGAAGGTAATAGGAGTCAAAGGGGACACGATGTTTACCCAGGTTCGGGCCCTCTTAATTGAGGTAAAACCCTACTTCCTGCTTGATTGACTTTGATGAGTATAGGGGTTACAAGAGTTGATCTACCTTGAGATTGTAATGGCTAAACCCTAGATGTCTAGCTTATATGAATTCTAGTAGCCTCTACGGACTAAATCCTCCGGTTTATATAAACACCGGAGGGGCCTAGGGTTGTATAGAGTCGGTTTACAGAAGAAGGAAACTATACATCCGGACGCCAATCTTTCCATCCACGCAAAGGAGATTCCAATCCGGACACGGGCAAGGTCTTCTACCTTGTATCTTCTCAGCCCATCAGTCCGGTCCATAACACATGGGTCAGACACCTGAGGACCCCTTATTCCAGGACTCCCTCAGTAGCCCCTGAACCAGTCTTCAATGACGATGTGTCCGGCGTGCACGTTGTCTTCGGCATTGCAAGGCGGGTTCTTCCTGCGAATACTTCAAAGCAATCTTTTGAATAAAAGATATGTATCCGGCTCTGTATCACAACCCTCAATCACGAAGGCGAGATTACTTAATCAAAATAAGTTCTGCCAACTGGAAACTTTTTTGCCAAAACGTCATGCCTGGCCTCTTTATCATTTCAAACCGTTTTTGGCCTCCCGCTTCGCGTTTCGAGGCACGGCCTCCACTGACATGTCTTGTCAAAACAGGTATCATGACCGCTAATTGCGGGATCCTCATCAATACGGGTTTGGGTAATCCAACTGTGTCATTCGCACGACCCCTTGGGAACAGGCGAGTTTTAAGGCTTGAGGGGGGCGCTTGATATTCACTGTCTATATAAGTGGATAAATATCCCTTCTTTTTACCCCACGCCTTCTTCCTTCCTCTGCTTTCCCATCCTTAAGCTCCAGCGCCCAAGCTTCGATCTTTCCCACCAACCTCCCCGGCCATGTCTGGATCTGGCTCATAGGGCAAGTGAATGGCCTCCTCCATCATGGAGAAGGACATCAAGGAGCTCCGGGAGGCGGGGTACCTGACTGCGGACGTCGCGCACAGGCTCCCTGCCAAAAAGCAAGTCATCCCGACTCTGGAGCTCGGTGAAAGAGTGGTGTTTATCCCCCACTTCCTCCACAGACTAGGGTTTCCCCTCCACCCCTTTGTCTGCGGCCTCATCTTCTATTACGGGCTAGATTTCCATGATCTTGCCCCAAATTCTTTCCTCCACATCTCGGTGTTTATTGTCGTGTGTGAGGCGCTTCTCCGCATCCCCCACACTTCGGCATATGGCTCAAGGTCTTCGTGAAGTCGAAGGTGGTCGACGGGCAGCACGTGGACTGCGGCGGTGCCATGGTGAGCAAGCTCCCCAACACTACCTGGCCCAAAGGAGCCTTCATGGAGACCGTCAAGGTATGGCAACAGGAGTGGTTGTACATCACAGAACCTCGCGGCGCTGGATGGGCGGCCACTCCTGAGTTTAGATCCGGACCCCCTATGCGGCTCGCGTCATGGACCAACAAGGGTCTGGACTGGGGGTTGACCGATGAAGTGATGATGCTGCAAAAGCGCATGAAGAATATGATAGTCAAGAACACCAGTCTCACTGACGCGATTCAGGTGATGCTTTTCCGCCGGACCCTCCCCTGCTGTCGGTGTTCTGGGAACGGGGGTCCCTAGACTTGCCTGCCTGCGGCCCACGGCGTGGCTCTGCAAGCGGGCCCGTACAGCCCATCTTCACCAACAAGCATTCAAGACCCTCGCAAGGGGCCAAGCCTCACGAGGCGGGCGACAAAAGACCTCCTCAGGAGCGGCCTCACCAGGTTGGCTCGCAAGGGGCGGAAAGATCAAGGCAAGGAAAACCTCGCGAGGATCCTATGACGTGAGCCATGACGATCGAGACCAAGCGGGCGCCAGGCGGGTGCCAGCGCGCACAGTGTCCTTGTTTCCTCTTTGGTGCTAAGGAGGCAAGTGCAGGCGAGGAGTTCTGAGGCATCAGGCAAAGGTTTCCATATCGGTGCAACGAGACCAAGACCAGCAGGATGGCAGGACGAAGGTCACCGTGGAGCCCAAGGCGGCGTCACCACCAGATCCTTTGGTAGGCAAAGACTACTTTTGTCAGGATAAGTTGTACTAGTTGTCCCCTTTCAAATTGGCTGTTGTTGGCTCCCTTCCCGCTCAATATTTGGGGAGAGGACCAGGGCCACTATAAATAGGACTAGCCACCACCATAGCTAGGGAAATCGACCTCATCTTGGATCGGAGCCACTCCATCCTTAGCCTCACACCCACCAAGCACAAGAACACCTTACCTCGGAAGGTTGTTCTTCCCCTTGTACTGTTCATCACCAGCCCAAGAGGCAATCCACCACACCACACTGGAGTAGGGTATTACACCACAACGGTGTCCCGAACCAGTATAAATCTTGTGTCCCTTGTGTTGCGAGTTCGTCGAGTTAACCTTAGAGATCATGGTGAGGTTGAGGGCGTGAGTTGGTAAGGGGAGATATTCGCACGCACCCCAGTGTTTGAACCTTAAGGGTTTTGCCGGAACCCGAGATCCAACACCTTCCAGCGTCGGCCTCTCCATATGTGGGAGTTCAATCCGGAAGGGTCGCGGACCCTGCAGCGATTTTTCGGCACAACACATGAAGAGATCTGGAAGCTGCTCTTCAAGGCCTAGAAGACGTGCCCGAAGAAGACCGACGACATCGGCCTCAACGGCGCGAATTCGGCCACTCCGGTAAGTATTTTGTTTCCAAACATAACTTCGGTTCACCAATCAAAGGGTATACTGAGTTTTTCATTCCTCATTCAGGGCTGGACAACGAAGGTGGAGAGGATCAAGTGTCCGGCTCCGCTACCTGAAGACCCAGCCATTCCTCTGCTAACAACGATGCTGGTCCCGACGCCGTATCAGGCGCTGGAAAAGAAGGCCAAGAAGAAGAGCAAGGAGGCCAAGGGTGGCCTCCGCCGTAAAGGTACTTCGGACGCAGTGTCCGGAGATGAAGACGAAGAGGAGGAGGAGGCAGAAAGCGATTCTCCCCTTAAGGGGAGGAAGAAGAAAAGGGCCGCCTCCGTAGACCCGGAGGTGGAGGCATCCAAGAGGGGGAAGATAACCCTCTCAGATGGTCCAGATACGGATTCCGAACACACCCCCAAGAGGCGCTCCAGGGAAAAGCCCCTTGCCACATCGTAATTGCCAAAGGATACTTTACAGATATTCGGTCTTTTATGATTGTAATATAACATATTATATTGTGTGTTTTAGTCCAGCACGCGACCTCCCCCAACCATCATCAACTGAGGGGAACTCTCTAGCACCGGAGATGGTGGAGAGCGAGACGCCTCCGCGAGCCTCTCCACCAACCACCGTGGATAACACTGAGGTGTTGTCCCGAAGTGCCTCTCCGGGCCACAGAGAGGTGCGGGGGGTCGCCAAGACGGCGCCAGAGGGTAATGCCTCGGCTGCCGAGAACATGGGGGCGCAACCCCCATGGAGACTGATGATGGGGGCTCTGACCAGTCCGGGCCCCAGCCGAACACCATTCCAGAGACCCATGTGGCTCCGGAATCGAGCGAGCAACCCCCTTCAAAGGAGGGGGCGCCAACTCCGGTAGCGACCTCCACTAATCCGGAGGTGCCGAACACTCTGGTGGAGGCGCTTCGACGTGCTTCCATCATGGAGGAGCACCGCACCCTGGTGGGTGTTGTGGTTGAGAAGGTTCAGTCCGCCAAGAGCGGGCTGAACGAAGCCTTCACCAGCCTGCTAACAGGCTTTGAGGTATGCGATGTAATATTCTTAGCCGCTTTTCATATGAAAAATATGTTTGTGCATAGATAGTAGCCCCTGAGACTCTGTTCGGTTTTGAAAAACGACCGAACAGAGGATCAAGTAATAATCGCAGGAGGTAATGTACTTGTCTATTGGTAAACAGGCTTCCGTGTTGGCAGCGACCGCCCAGGCCGCTGAAGTTTCCGAACTCAAGCGGAAGCTGAAGCTGGCCGATGATGATATCGACCGCATTAACAAGCGGTTCGATGAGGCGCAAGGTATGTTTTAAAAGATTGTTTTACGCCCCTGAAGTGATATTCAAATGTGCAGTTTAAGCTCATGTGTTGCCATGAATATGATTGCGGGTAGCACAGCCGAGGTTGAGACCCTCAAGAGCACCCTTGCACAAGCCAAAGAGCAGGTGAGGGTGAGCAAAGCGGCTCAAACAAAGCGGCTGCAGATTTAAAGGCCGAGCAGGTCGCCCACCGCCAGTATGAGGAGAGGGTGACCGAGGTGGAGCAAGAGCTCAAGGACGCCACCGACAAGTGCAAGACCTTGGAGGAGAAGAATGCGGCCCAAGCGGTCGATCTCGCCAAGGCCCTCCAAGAGGCCAAGGAGGCGCGGACCGAGTCCCGGGCGGCTCGCGAGGAGATCCAGCAGGCTGAACAGATAGTGGCTGATAAGCCCTTTCTTTTGGAGAGTAAATTTGGCAGTCAGAAATATGCGTTGCTCACTCAACTATGGAGTTCTCCAGACACCTTTGTGAATCTTCCGAAGATCGCTGCTGACGCTGCGTAGTTATTCCGGGCCCAAGAGGGAAACACGACGGAGAAGCTCTTCTGGTCACAATACCTGGCACTGGAGCGTCCGGCGCTGTTGAACAACCAGATGATGCAGCTGGCGGAGCTGCATAGGATGTCCGGCTTGGCCATGAAGGACATCATAGTCCGGTTGTGGCCAGCCAAACCCATTCCTAGCAGCTACTTCGGCCTGGTGAAGCGACTCGCCGAAGCCCTGCCCCGAGTCGAAGCTGTAAAGCGCTCGGCATGCATAGAGGGTGCGCGAATGGCCTTTGCCCATGTCAAGATGCACTAGGCAAATATGAAGGCCACCGTCGTGGCAACCGAGGGCCCACCCGAAGGCAAGGACCACCACAAGCCGGAGCGATATTTCAATGATGTCCTGGAGGGTGCCCGGATAGTAGAGGGCCAATGCTCAAAGGATATCATGTTCGAGTAGATGTATCTGGGTTGTCCAGACCTTGTTTTGTGAACCAACGCTTTGTAATATATTTATGCCTTTATCTGAAATTACTTTCCTCCTGTGCGGCCGTTTTTTTAATTCTAAGAGTTTACCATTCGTCGGCTTCAGCCCCCACGTAGATGCTACAGGGGTGTTCGGAATAGCGCACGATCACACTTGACCCAACCTCTTGGTCCGTAAAGGAGGTGTCTGCATAATGAACCAGGCAATCAGACTATGCAACTTTATCACTTTCACTTAGCCATAAGAGTTTGACAATGGGACTAGGAACTAGCCCCTGGTGCGTATGCGGCTATCCGAACTAGGATGCCTTAGGCACGTGACCGGACGGAGGCCAGTCCTTCGTATAATACGGAAGAAATCGCAAGAGATTTGTAGTAGGTCGCCGAATCACCGAGTAGCTCTTGTCGTATCATGACAGTAAGTTTTCAGCTTTCTCAACTGAGGTGTTTGACCAAACAAACCAGAAACACAATCACAGTAGTTCTCCCTTTACTACCCTAGCCGAACAAGCAGAACGTAAGGTAGTAATCACAGGAGCCGAGCAACCCAACTATTGACCAAAGACATGATTCAGAGCTGATGCATATAATGCCAAATTCGAGACGCCGAAGTATACTCTAGAAGTGTTCGGACTTTTTTTTTAAATATATGTGGCCGAATAGAGCCCCTGGTACTTAGGCCATACCAAACTATATATGGCAATCTGACGCAAAGGAGGAATAAAGATTTGAGGAATAAACCAATATCGAACATGAGTTGGTAAAAAATTGTTTCCATTATAATCTGATTGATACGTCAAAACATGTTTTACAGATAATGCCATAAACATCAAGGCTATTTTACATGCCGAGAGTTTGTAAACAAGGGAAAGTTGTATACTGGTCTAAAAAAGAAAAGGAAGTCTTGAAGATCCCTATGGACAGCTTGTCGCACGTCTGCGCTGCTTTTGCCTTGGTGAAAGATGCTTTGATAGGAGCAATCGACGATCGTGTATATAACAGGGGCCTGGGAAAGGGCCCTTGTGCAATCGCAAAGTGATTAGGTTTTAAAGAACCTGTAATAGGAGAAAATAGATTAAAGGAAAAAAGGTTAAGCTTAAGCTGGGTCAAGCCGCACTATAGACCTTTTCCGCAGTGTGCCTCCATCGTTTGCCCAAGGTATTTTGAGTGCGTAATTATGCACACGCGGTACATATACCGTGGTTGTGTGGGGCGATTGACGAAGGCGAGACTGCTAGTCTAGCTCTGGATTCACCGAGCTATCATTATGCGGAGTAGACCGGACTCGTTTAACAGTGTCCGGGGGCTTGATGGCCGATGAGGTGTTCAGCCTAATGAGGCCGCTCTGTACTTCAGCCGCAAGGGCCACGGTATGCTCCTCAGTGCGGAGGGAGCGCTCCATGTTTCCATTGACTATGATAACACCGCGGGGTCCAGGCATTTTGAGATTTAAGTAAGCATAATGTAGGACTGCATTGAAGCGGGTGAAGGCGGTTCGTCCGAGTAGTGCGTGATAACCACTGCGGAAAGGGACGATGTTGAAGATCAAGTCTTCGCTTCGGAAGTTATCTGGTGAACCGTAGACTACTTCCAATGTTAATGAACCCGTGCAGCAGGCCTCGACGCCGGGTATCACTCCTTTAAAGGTGGTGTTACTAGGCTTGATTCTTGACGGATCAATACCCATTTTACGGACAGTGTCTTGATAGATCGGGTTAAGACTGCCGCCGCCGTCCATAAGGACGCGGGTGAGATGGTATCCGTTAATGATTGGATCGAGGACCAGAGCTGCCGAACCTCCATGATGGATACTGGTCGGGTGGTCCCTGCGATCGAAGGTGATCGAACAATCCGACCACGGGTTAAATTTAGGGGCGACAGGCTCTAAGGCGTAGATGTCCCTTAGTGCATGTTTGTGCTCCCTTTTGGGGATATGCATAACGTAGATCATATTCACTGTTTTCACCTCAGGGGGGAATTTCTTTTGTCCCCCTGTGTTCGATGGGCGGGGCTCCTCATCGTCCTTGCTTGGTGGCCCTTTCCCCTTATGTTTGGTATTTAACTTAGCAGTTTGTTTAAAGACCCAACAGTTTCTGTTGGACTGATTGGTGGGATTGTCACGGGTGCCATGAATCTAGCAAGGCCGATCAAGTATTTTGTCCAAATTGGATGGACCATCTTTATTTCCTTTGAATGGCGTCTTCCGCTGACCAGATTTAGAGTCACTAAATCCGGCGTTAACCGTTATGTCTTCAGTTTCTTCATTGTTGTTACAACCCTTATGTTTGTTGCATCGTGGCCTGCCAGTTGCCATCCCTGGCTTTAGAGGTGCCAGGGTTGCTGGTACTACTGCTTCTACAGTCCAACCAGTTGTCCTCTCCTGCGCAAAAGCGGGTCATGAGTGCGGTAAGAGCTGCCATAGACTTTAGTTTTTCCTGGCCGAGGTGTCGGGCGAGCCACTCATCGCGGACGCTATGTTTAAAGGCCGCGAGGGCTTCGGCGTCCGGACAACCGATGATTTGGTTCTTTTTAATTAAGAACCTAGTCCAGAGTTTACGGGCTGACTCTATGGGTTGCTGGACTATATGACTAAGGTCATTGGCATCCGGAGGCCGGACATAGGTACCTTGGAAGTTGTCTCTAAAGGCATCCTCCAGGTCTTCCCAGCTGCAATGGAGTTTTCTGGGAGGCTGTTTAACTAGTTACGTGCTGGTCCTTTCAGCTTTAAGGGGAGGTATTTGATTGCGTGGAGATCGTCACTGCGAGCCATGTGAATATGGAGAAGAAAGTCCTCAATCCATACCGCGGGATCTGTCGTTCCATCGTATGATTCAATGTTTACAGGTTTAAACCCATCTGGAAACTGGTGCTGCATTACCTCATCGGTAAAGCATAAGGGGTGTGTGGCGCCTCTGTATTGGGCAACGTATGATGGAGTACGGATGACATCCGTGTTCGGTTTTCAGCCCGGGTGAGGTTATGCCTATCGTGCCAAGCTTGATGGTTGTGTTCTCGCATTGGGGAACGCCCCCTTGACCCATAGATTGATCTAGCTTGACCGGCTCTATTGTCCAGCTCTTGGCGTAAGTCGTAGGTGTATCCGGGAGCCCCCGCCTCTTTGCCTCTACGACGAGGTGGTGCGGGTTGGTATTCAGCGTAAGAAGCCGCTTTGTCTCGCCCACGTGGTGGTCGGTCTGGTTCATCAGCGTGGTCATATCTTGATGGTATTGGCTCAAGGGCCTCGCCATCGAATTGTGGCAGTAGCCGACGCTTCAGATAACTCTTTGTTGGGCACTCAAGGCCATATTCTTCGGCGGCTAGGACCTGGGTCCATCTGTCATTGAGCGTATCCTATTTGGCCTGAAGTTGTTGTTGTTTCTTTTTTGGGACAATTGTATTTTTACCCCTAGTTGGTTCCTACCCATCGTTTTTGCCCTTACTTTTCGATCTTGCTCAGTTTTGCCCTTACTTTTTCCGTCGAGGTTCCTCTGATGCCCTTTGACCGTTTGACCAAAACTTTGAAAATTCATAACTAATTCATATGAACTCAAAAAATGCAAATAAGATATCAAAATGTTCAGTTAAACATTACCTTTATGTGCATATCATTTGCATTCAGGACAAAAGCAACCTTTAAACTACCTGAGGTAATTAATGTTATTAACATTATTAAAAATAAAAAGGTATAAACAATATTTTTTTCATGAATAAAAATTACATGCAAATGTAGGTGATGTTTTCTGAACATCCTGATATCTTATTTGCATTTTTTGAGTTTGTATCAACTTGTTATGAAGTTTCCAAATAATGGTCAAAGTCGTTAGAACATTCTTAATAGTAGCTTTGGTGGTGCTACTAGGTAGGGCTCACGCCGGCCTCCCTTTTCCTTGCTCATCTGAGCGCTCTGCGTCCTCGGGTCCTGACCCTCGAGCAAGACTCAGCAGTCGCTGGTATGCCAGGTCACGGTGTCATGGTCAAGGCCAGGGGTGAGGGCTGGAGAATCAGTAGGAGCTCCTGAGGCGCGATGCTCAGGAGCCCCCCCCCCTTTAACGCGCAAGCGAATAGCGCGGAAAGGGGGCAGCCGGCAGGGGCCACCCATAGTTAAGCTCTGTAGATTCCTGTGAGTTAGTCCGGGGGGAGAATATAACCCAGAATCGCATTTGCTATCCTGCCGCTGATCCTTCCCCAAGAAGATGAGGGCACTAAGGACCTGGTGAGGTGACGTGCACGGGGCGGGCCGCGAGCCAGAGCTCGATCTCTCAGATTTGCCAGCGTTGCAGGGACGAACCCGAGCACAAGGGCCGTGCCAGCATGTGTAGCCCTCGTTGCAGGATGAGCAGGAGGCCGGTTAGCAACGCGGGGGGCGCGAAGGGTATTAAACAATCAGGTGAGCAGGTGATAATCATAAGTCAGCTTATGGGAGGAGGTAAGGCTAGTTTAGATAAATACAAGAACGACACATGCCGTAGGGACAGACCCACACGGCCTCGGGATAATGCAGCCCAAAGGGGCGCCCCCAATAGAACGACTGGAAGATGCAAGAAGGATACATGCCGTAGGGACAGGCCCACGCGGTCTGGGGGTAATGAAGCCCGAAGGGCGCCCCCAACAAAGCAAACCAGAAAATGTCACCTGGCATCGTTGCTGAAGAGATGTCAAAGTAGCTGAAGATGCCTGCTGAAGAGGTTTCTCCTCACGAGCCGCCTGGGTCCTGAACCTCGGGAGGCTCTGGAGGCTTGGGAGGCTCGTGAAGAAGTGTCGCCATCTCCACAAGGACCGCGTGGTGCCTGGCCTCCTGAGCAGCCATGATGCTTCGCAGGCGACGTTGGGGGGTAACAACCGCGTTCAGCAAGCTGAAAGGCATGCGAACATAGTTGTGAGGTGGACCCTCACATCGACCAACGCGCGAAGGCCAGAAGCGCTCCTGGGATGCAGCTCTGTTGAGCCCTGGAATGTTGACACAGACTCACAGCTCATTGTCCTCGCCAAGACAAGGGGCCACGCCAGGTGGTAGGCAGCAGTCGCCGCGCATGGCTCTCGCCTCCTGAAGCTCCTCGGTCGCCTTGGTGATGAACCCCTGAGCACCTGGCACCCCATGCCTTGTGCCCTCATGGGGGAAGTGTGTGACAAAGCACGCCTCCATGTGGTGCCCGAGCGGCTCCCTCATGACATTGGCTAAGTCAGAGGCCCTCTAGAAGAGAACCCCTGAGCCAGCCTAAGGAGGGCGTCGGGCGCGCCTTCCTATACACGAGAGGGAGGCGCCCCATTCGTGGGCGCAAGTCATGAGGTGGTGCCGCTGGAGACTCCACTATCCTGAGGCTCTTGACAGAGCAGCTGCTTGTTCTTCTTGGGGATAGCCTCAGGAGGGTAGATAGTGCCTTCGTTGTCTGGGTCTTCAACTGCTGCAGCATAGTAGGCACGCTCGAGAGAGCACACATCATCTTTCTCCTCACAGGCGATCGCGATGACGCCGCGGTTCCCCAGCATCTTAAGGACGTTGTAGCCATGGTGGGTCACCGCCGTGAACTTGGCTAGGGCTGGATATCCTAGGATGGCATCATACGGAAGGCGGATGTGAGCGACGTCGAAGTCAATGAGCTCGGTGTGGTAGTTGTCGCGTTGGCCGAAGGTGACATGGAGGCAGATCTTCCCTATCGAAGTGGTGTAGTCGTCGGTCACTCCTGAGAAGGGCTTAGTGGGCTGCAGCTGATCATATGGCACTTGGAGGCGGTCGAACGTCTCGATGGAAAGAACATTGAGCCCCGCACCGCCATCGAGGAGGGTCTTGGTGACAAGGACATTGCTGATGACGGGCGAGCGAAGCATCGGGAGGGCGCCGGCAGTTGTCGCGCACTTGAGATGGTCAGATGAGCTGAAGGTGATGGTGCACTTGGACCACCTAAGCGTATGTGTGGCCTCGAGCCTGGGGAGGGCCGCATTCACCTCACGAGCGAACTGCTTGAAGATGTGCTGGGAGGCTGGGGCCTGAGCGCCACCCAAGATGCAGGCAATGGCACGAGGCTCCTGGAAGCCCCCTGCCCCTTCGTCCTGGTGGTGGTCATCATTACTTCTTGGTGATGGTGGCAGCTTAGAGAGGCCAGCATTGCCCTGAGGACGGTCCTCACGAGACTGGTCTCTCCAGGCACCCTCGCGAGTCTGTCCTTGCCAGCGGCCCTCACGAGGCTGGTCGCGCCACTCCTGGCGGGGACCGCGGTCACCAACGTCCTCCACTTCTGCCTCCTCCGCGGCCGTAGCCTCGGTCGTTGCACTCGGGGCGTAGACCGAGGCGCCTGTCGCGGATGGCCCTGAGCTCCTGACAGTCATTGGTGTTGTGGCTGTGTACATTGTGGAAGATGCAGAATGGATGGCTGCCCTAGGATGATTCTGGGTGGTCGCAACCATGCTTCATTTCTGCTTCAGCCGCGAGCACGGCAGCCCCCTTGCACTTCACGTCCTTGGCCTTGGCCTTCTTGTCTTCTGTGTCGGCCGCTGGGAGTTCGAGGAGGGAGAGGTGCCCTTCCTCAGCTCTCGCGCACTTGGTTGCCATGTTGAACATCTCCAGAGCCTTGCACAGGTCCTCATGGATGGCGAGCTCCTCCTTCATCTTGACATTGCGAACGCCATCGGAGAACGCCAAGATGATGGCTTCATCCGAAACCTTGGGGATCTTGAGGCAAACGTTGTTGAAGCGTTGGATGTAATTCTGCATGGTCTCCCCTGGCTGCTGCTTGATGCGCCGCAGGTCACCCGCGGCATGCGGGCGGTCGCGAGTACCCTGGAAGTTGGCGATGAAACGCTCGCGCATCTCCCCCCAGGAGGAGATCGATCCCGCGGGCAGATGCAGGAGCCACGAGCGCGCACCATCCTTGAGGTCCATGGGGAACCATTTTGCCATGACCTTTTTGTCACCGCTGGCCGCCTTGATGCTCAGCTCGTAGAGCTACAGGAACTCCTCAGGGTCGGGGGTGCCATCGTAGCATGGAGGCGGGTCGGGCTTGAACTTGCCTGGCTGGACGACGCTGCGTAGCTCAAGGGTGAAGGCGCGGCAGCCCGCTGTGGTCACCGAAGCCCGTCGTGGAGGTGGAGCATGATCTTGGTGCTCACGCACCACCACTGTAGGCAGCGCGCGGTCTTGACGTGGCGGTGGAGGGAGCGCTGGAGCACTTTCTTGTGGCTGTTGGACCTCTCGGCAGCTTTCTTCTTCGCGCGCGGGCGCCCTGTGTGGTGGGTCATGCCGTGGGGCCGCGCGTCTTGGACCGAGGGCGACGTCCTGACAAGGAGGTGGCGGAGGCGCTTCATGGGCTACGTCGCCCGCAGCAGGCGACGGTCGAGGCAGTGACAGGGACGGTGCAGGGGAGCCCCCAGCTGCGCTCACAAGCTCGGCTATGCGGTCTAACCAGTCTTCATAGAGGTCATCGACCAGGCGGTAGCACAGGAGCTCACACGCCATGAGCAACGTAGCATGCGCGTTCGCCAGGCCGTGACGAGCGTGGGATGATGAGCCGGTCGGAGTCAGGGACGGGTGGCGGTAAGTTCGTCCCACCGCACGGAGGGGTGTAGCGACGAAGCTTACTGCTCGTGCCCCGCCGGGCCGGTGGCGGCGTTGGCGTCGGGTGATGGAGAACGACGTGGAGGCCCACTAACAGGCACCGTCTGGGCGATGCGAGTGGCAAGATCAGCTCGACGCTTAGCACGGGATCGATGAGCATTAGCCATGTAGACAGTGGAGCAATGGCGAGTCGATCGACGGAAGAGAAGCTTTGAAGCACCCCTACCTGGCGCACCAAATGTTGGATTCAGGGTTCCGCAGACCCTTGAGAGGTTCGAACACTGGGGTGCGTGCAAAGAACTCCCTCTTCCCAACCTGTTGACTCAATGATTCCACAACCTAGCTTGACGAACCTGAGGAACAAGGGGCACAGAAGTTTATCCTGGTTCGGGCCACCTTGCGGTGTAATACCCTACTCCAGCTTTGTGGTGGATTGCCTCGAGGGGCTGAGGATGAACTAGTACAGTGGATGAACAGCCTCAGGAGGAGAGGTGTTTTTAAGCTCGATGAGCTGGTGAGGTGGTTCGGGTGGAATGGATCTGATCCTGTCTATCTGTCTCTCTCTCCCTCCCCTCTCTACGGTGGTGGCTAGGTCCTATTTATAGTGGCCCAGGTCCTCTTCCCAAATGTAGGCGGGAAGGGATCCCACAATGGCCAAATTTGAGGGGAGACAACTAGTACAAGCTATCCTGACAAAAGTAGTCTTCGCCTGCAAAAAGGTTGTGGTGGTGACACTGAAGTGGGCTCCGAGATGACCTCCGTCCTGTCGTCTTGGCGGTCTTGGTCTCGTTACACCAATACGGAAACCTTTGCTTGATTCATCGGGACTCCGCGCCTGCGCTTGCTTCCTTGGCACCAAAGGGGAAATTGGTACACTGCACTCGCTGGCGCCCGCCTGGCCTTGGTCGTCATGGCTCACGTCATGTGAACTTCACGAGGTGCACCTTGCATTGATATCTCCGCTCCTGGGGAGCTAGCCTAGTGAGGCCGCCCCTTAGGGAGGTCTTGGTGTTGTCCGCCTCGCGAGGCTTGGCCCCTCGCGATTGTCTTGGGTCGTTGTTGATGAAGCTGGGCCATACCGTGCCGTTGACGGAGCCACGCCATGGGCCGCAGGCAGGCAAGTCTGGGTACCCCCGTTCCCAGGACGCCGACACAAGGCATACTACGAACAACCAAAGATAGCATTTGAAACTGGACATATGATAACTACAAACAATCGAACAACCAAAAACCTTTAAAAGAGGCATATGCTAGCTATAATAGGCTTAACAACAAGCAAATATATGCATTCCTATCAGTATGTTTAAAACTGGTATTGATGAAAATGTACAACACAGTAAATAGTTGCACATATACAGCATCACATTGTGAACAACTGAAATAAACAAGACATACTGTAAACAACCAAATATGGCAATTAAAACTAGACATATTCTCACTACACTAGAAAAGGGACTCTACAAAACAAATCATGGGTTCCCCTGTGAAGAGGCACAGCAAAACAAATCATTGGTTTCCTCACTTGTCATAGATGGGCTCGTTCCCGTGGGAAGAGCACGAACCCTGGGTGTTGTGGAATTGTCACGGCAGATGTCCTAGTGTGAGGACTTAGTCGTGGAGCCATCGCAACTAGGTAAGCTTAAAGGGGTTAAACGGGACAAAGGACACAGGGAGTTTATACTGGTTCGGCCCCTTATGGTGAAGGTAAAAGCCTAATCCAGTTTGAGGTGGTATTGCTTATGTCTCGATTACCAGGGAGCGAATACGCTTGACCTAGCTTTCGATCTGATATCTCTTGCCTTAAACCGCCTCCGGGTCGTCCCTTTATATACACAGGTTGACGCCCAACGGCCTATAGAGTCTCGGTCGGCTCATAAACGTGTCTGGTCCAGTGACTAACTACACTTGCCTTATAATACAAGTCATACATATATGGCGGTTTTATCCCTATGGGCCTTAAGCCCCCCTTGGGCCTTGGGCCCTTTAGTGAATCTGCTTCATGAACCGCCAACGTTAACACCTTCATGGGCTTCAGTTTGATGAACCACCATTGGGATAACCCGGCCCCTTCTGGGCGGGTCATGCCCAATAGTCATATCCCCAACATTAGGCCCCTGGTTGATTTGAACATGTTCATGTCAATCTTCAACACTTTAGAAAAAATCCTTCTTCACCTGCTTATGTAAGACATTGTAACCCACCATGACATCATCTCCTAGAATTTCGGAGACCCGCCATGACGTCATCTGTCATTAATTTTGCACAATACCCAACATATCTTAACGGATCCTTATCTTTAATAACCATCCCAAAAATCGAGGCGTTTCCATCGTCACATATCCATTTTTTAGTCTCCTCGATTCCCGCGCATGTCACTTATCCTTCCATCCTTATAAATAGGGCCAGGGGTCCCTTTCTTTTCTCCCCCTTGCCTCTTCGTCTCTTTCTTCTTCCTCGCATCACTCCAGCACCCAATCTCCACCGCCGTCCTCGACCTCCGCTACTGCATCGACAACGGACGCTGCATCAACCTGATCTGTCCAGAGTTTTGGTCCCGCGCCTCCGCTGCTTAACAGCTCAAGTACGTTTTCCTCCTTCCCTTTCCTTTAGATCTCATTAGGGTTTCCTGCAGTTAATCAGAGTTCATCCTTGTTCTTCGTTGTAGCTTGTAACTTTGATTCGTACTTAGCACTCCTCCTACACGGCGGCATCCGTGATACTTGTTTTTGTTGTTAGACCATCCCCTTCACATAAGAAAAACCAATCTGAACATATGAACTGCTCGAGCACTGTAATTTGGGTCAAAAATATTTTCCATTATCCGAAGTATCGCAGATCCAAAATCCTAGCATCCATCTGTGAAACTTGTTTGCTTCAACACTTAGTAGAATTCACTCTTGATAGGTCTTGAATACCATTGCTGTCATGGCGGATTACATCACTAGTTATAATTTAGTCATATGGCATTAGGCCCCGTTTAAGCCGCCAACCTGATTATATACTGCAGCATTCATTTCCAACTTTAATGAAAACAATCTTAAAACCGGCAAATTTTCTTTCTTTTAGGCTTCCTCATTCACAATGCCGAAGACGACCACTTCATGCATTTGGGTTCCTCCTATCGTCACCGAAAACACGCTCAAGGATTTTGTTAAAATCGGCTTCGTACCAGCAAAAGATGTCATGCATTGGCGTGCCCCCAAACCAAGCGAAGGAAGACCTCAGCCAAAGGACGGCGAGGTCATTGTTTTTACTGATCATATGAATCGGGGCTTCTCACCGCTCGGTTGTAAGTTTTTCCGGGATATTCTGCACTTCTTTCAACTCCATCCTCAAGACATCGGACCCAATTTTGTGTCAAACATGTGCAACTTTCAAGTTTTCTGTGAAGTGTACCTTCAAGAGGAGCCCAGTGTTGAACTCTTCAGGGAATATTTTTATCTGAACCGGCAGAACGAGTGCACTAACGGACCCAGCTTAGAACTTGGCAGGGTCTCAATTCAACGAAGAAGAGATGATGTCTTCCCCTATGCTCTCCTACCGAGTCACCCCAAAGATTGGAACCAAACAAGGTTCTATTGCAAAGATACTTCTCTGACTAATGGAAATCCACTGCCGGGTTATCGTGTCTAACGGCTCGACCCAAAGCTTGCACCCACTTTTGCAAAGGTCAAGGCCCTGCTAGGAAATAGGATAACCGGTATTGATTTGGTTCGGTGCTGGGTTTCTTGGCGAATCATACCCTTGAGCCGCCGACCCGGCTTAATATGCACTTACTCGGGTGATGCGAAAGATCCACTGCGCCACAGCTCTGTGTGCCTCACTGATGATGCAATTAATGAAATGACAAAGACCCTTCTGAACGAGAGCCTGGGGAGCTGCAACAAAGTGGGGCTGAACCCTTTCTGCAAACTTAACCTGCCACCAGATTTGAGGCTCTAAATTACTTACTTCACCTTATTACTCAATGTTTTGTTAACTCGACCTTGATGATTTTCACAGGCTGCATCTGATTTTTGGAACAAGGAGTATGACCATGAAGCTGCTAAAAAGTCAAGGGCCAAAGTGAAAGTCGTCAAGAAAACCGCTGAGGTAGTCCTGGATTACGGGGTCCTCGGGTGTCCGGGCTATGCATCATGGGCTGGACTAATGGGTCGTGAAGATACAAGATAAAAGACTTTCCCCTGTGTCCGGATGGGACTCTCCTTTGCGTGGAAGGCAAGCTGGGCGTGTGGATATGAATATTCCTTTCTCTGTAAACCGACTCTGTACAACCCTTGCCCCCTCCGGTGTCTACATAAACAGGAGAGTTTAGTCCGTAGAGACAATCATAATCATATAGGCTAGACAATTAGGGTTTAGCCATTATGATCTCGTGGTAGATCAACTCTTGTAACCCCTATTCTCGTCAAAGTCAATCAAGAAGGACGTAGGGTATTACCTCTATCAAGAGGGCCCGAACCTGGGTAAACATCGTGTCCCTTGTATTCTATTACCATCGATCCTTAGACGCACAGTTCGGGACCCCCTACCCGAGATCTGTCGGTTTTGACACCGACATTGGTGCTTTCATTGAGAGTTCCTCTGTGGCGTCGACAACAGGATTGATGGCTCGCCTTGTTATCAAGGACAGTACAACTTCCGGAGAAGCCCTCGCCTCAGGCCAAACCCTCCGGCTGGGCAGCTTTACCATGGCCGCCCGTTCAGCCTTTAAGCCGGTGATGACTTCCCAAGTCATCGAAAATCGTCTCCGTGTTGACCCTGAATACTCCAAACGGATGGATCCGGCAGATTTGTCGTCTTTAAACGAACTCCTGGATTGCATCACCGCCATGGGGATCACTACAGACTATGATCGGATTGGGCTTAAGCCCGATCAGAGAGAAATCAAATCTCCGCCGGTCACCCATCAGATAGCGGCCGTAGTGGCGCAAAACAACAACTATTCCCCTATGCTGAAAACAAGTTACGTTCGGATTTCTGAGCTCGGAGAGGCGGATACCCGTCTGCGGGGTGACACTTCTAGTCCTCTGAACTTAGAATCGGGCGTTGGGCCTAAAGAATCATTGGACACCCCGGAGCCTGAACTGATAAACTCGGAAGTTTTTCAAACTCCAGACTCCACATTGGGCCAGGGTTTGGATTTAACGCCACCCACCCACCACAAGCAATATTCGCCAAGCAATTACGGTACCCCAGACATATGCGACCTCATGTACGTATGGTAGCAGCCTCAGGAAACAGTCCATCACTTTTCGGCAAGATTCCTCCTTGTCAAGGACAAGATTAAAGATTGCCTCGACGAGGACGCGATTTCAGTATTCTGCAATAATTGCACGGACGAAGGAATCCTCAACGCCCTCAACCGATGTCGCGTACTACACTTCGCTGACTTGGCAACCATAGTACAGAAGTATTGTGCAATGGAAAGCGCCTGGAAAACTCAGACAGCTCGCTGGGAACCACCGGCGTGCACGCCACCTCCCTGGCGGGCAAAAAGGATGCACTCTCGTGGGGCACCCGACCCCGTAGGCAAGAAAATTAAACCCATTACGGGACGCGGAACCGTCCTTGAGGGATGGCTCGATAAGCCATGGAAAATACACACGACATCGGATAACGAACCAACCCACAGCCTCAGAGCATGTTGGATACTCCGGCAAGTGGCCAAGAGCGGTGAGGATATCCTCATCAAAAACATCTCAAATCAGTGCTCTCCGGAAGAAAATGACCTCAGATATTGATGGTCTTCGAGACTTTCTCTTCAAACAATCAGCGCAAGAGGGCACTCCGTGACCTCGCCGAAGTCTGCCAAGTCGCAACAATAAATCCCTGGAATGACACGGCCATAACTTTTAATGCCGGGGACGAACCAAAAGTTTGGTCAGTCCGGGAACCAGTCGCCTTGGTTCACAATCCAATTGTGGAGGCTTTCGGTTCACTAAAGTGCTCATGGACAGCGGCAACGGGTTGAACCTCATCTACAAGGACACGCTCAATAAAATGCAAATGGATAGGAGCTGCATCGAGCAAAGTAATACAACCTTTCGAGGAATCATTCCCAGTCAGGAAGCAAGATGCGCGGGAAAAATTAAACTCGACGTGGTATTCGGCAGCCGGAGAACTATCAGTCCGAATAGATAACCTTCCAAGTGGCCCCTTTCAACAGTGGATATCACGCCCTATTGGGGCGAGACGCATTCATGCGCTTTCAAGCCATACCTCACTACAGGTATATGAAGCTCAAGATGCCCGGGCCAAACGGTATTATCACTATTCCTAGTGATCCAGGCATAGCGCTCCGTGCCGAAAACAAAACCGAATCCCTGGACCTCGAAGCACTATCCGAGGCCCTTGCGGCTGAAGAATTAACCGCACTACACTCCACGATGGATAGGGACGACATAATCCTTGATAAGCGAACCAAATCCACCTCCTTCAAACTAGCGGGCAAAATAGTTAAATTTCAAGTTCACCCGACGGACCCCAAGAATACAGCTTCCATCGGAGCACAGCTAGGCCTGACGGTCGACGCCGCATTACGCGCGTTCCTGCCCGAGAACTGGGATATATTCGCCTGGCACCCTTCTGATATGCCGGGAATCCCATGCAGATTGGCAGAACACAGTCTCAATATATTAAAGGGATATAAGGCGGTTAAGCAAACACTGTGGCGCTTTTCCAAACCCAAACGACAAGCTATGGGGGGAGGAGCTAGCCAAGTTAAGTGAGGTCGGGTTCATCAGAGAAATAAAACACCCGGACTGGCTAGCAAACCTGGTAATGGTACCAAAGAAGGATAAATCCTGGTGCCTGTGCGTCGATTTCAAAGACCTCAACAAGGCCTGCCCCAAGGATCCTTTCCCCCTCCCCCACATCTATCAGATCATTGATGCTACTGCAGGACATGATTCACTGTGTTTCCTCGACGCATACTCCGGATACCATCAAATCAAAATGAAGGAGTCTGATCAAGCCGCAACGGCATTCATTACCCCATACGGGCCTTTCTACTTTAACACTATGCCCTTCGGGCTAAAAAATGCTGGCGCCACCTACCAACGCATGATTCAAACATTCGTGGAGAAAAAATCGGCAAGACGGTCAAAGCATATGTGGATGACGTTGTCATCAAAACTAAGCACATCGAGTCACTAGTAGACGACCTGCGTCTCACATTCAACAACCTCCGTATATATGACATCAAGCTCAATCCGGAAAAGTGTGTCTTCGGCATCCCCGCCTGAAAACTGCTGGGCTTCATCGTTTCAAATAGATGAATTGAGGCAAACCCAGCCAAAATCTGAGCTTTGTCACAATTGGCTACACCAACAGACCTCAAACATGTCCAAAAACTAGCCAGATGCGTGGCAGCTTTAAGCCGCTTTATCTCCAGATTAGGAGAAAAAGCATTGCCACTATATCGCCTGCTCCGATGCACTGACCGCTTCGAGTGGACAGACGCGGCAACGGCTGGACTGGAAGAAATAAAAGCTCTTTTAGCGAGAAACCCAATCCTGGTCGCGCCGAACTTTGGCGAACCCATGTTATTATACATCTCTGCAACACACCAGGTGGTGAGTGCGGTGCTCGTCGTCAAACAAGAGGACGGACATAAATTCCCACTTCAGAAACCGGTATATTATGTATCCACTGTCCTCACACCATTCAAATCCCGGTACCCTCATTACCAAAAGATAGCATATGGGTCTTCATGGCATCCCGGAAGCTACGACACTACTTCCAAGAGTGCTCGATCACGGAAATACCACTCAATGACATAATAAACAACCGCAAAGCTACAGGGCGGATTGCCAAGTGGGCCATTGAGCTCTTGCCATTTGATATAACATACAAACCACGCCGAGCCATTAAATCCCAAGTATTGGCTGACTTCGTCACCGAATGGACAGAGGCCGAACTCCCTAAAGAGTACGGTACATATTCCAATTGGGTCATGCACTTCGATGGCTCTAAAATGCTGGCCAATCTAGGAGCGGGTGTTGTCTTAATGTCCCCCACAAGAGACACAGTCCAGTACGTACTCCAAACATTATATACAGACTCCAATAACGCAGCCGAATACGAGGCCTTATTGCATGGTCTTCGGATGGCTGTCTCCATGGGCATACAATGCCTGGAGGTGCGCGGGGATTCAAACCTCGCAATATCCCAAATAAATGGAGACTTCGACGCCAAAGATCCAAAGATAGTTGCCTATCGTAATGTCGTACTCAAAATATCAGCTCGGTTCGAGGGACTCGAGTTTCATCATGTGGCTCGAGAAAGTAATCAAGCGGTGGATGTCCTTGCTCGCATGGGCGCCAAGCGTGGCCCCGTCCCACCTAACATATTTTTGGAAAGGCTCTTCAAGCCATCCTCGGTGTGGTAGGATGAGAGCGGCAACACTAGTCCAGATCTGATTATACCCCAGACTCCGAACACAATACCGATGTCATCGGGGGCTCAGCCACCAAAATAACACCATTAGCCCATCTAATAATGGCAGTAATTGCCCCATGGACCGAACCCTTCTTGGCCTACCTTAATAGGCGAGATCTCCCTGAGGATCAAAATGAGGCTCGATGCATCGTTAGGCGTTCGAAAGCCTACAAGGTTCATGAGGGAGAGCTCTACAAGAAGAGCGCTACCCGAATACTTCAAAGATGTATCTCCAAAGAAGAAGGACGATAGCTCCTGGCCGAAATCCATGCTGGTCTTAGCGGTCACCACGCCGCGGCTCGGGCTCTTGTAAGCAAGGCCTTCCGTACCGGTTTCTTCTGGCCAACGGCCCGAGCAGATGCACATGACCTTGTCCAACATTGTGTGGGATGCGAGCTTTTCACCAATCAAAGCCATATGCTGCCTACCGCCTTACAAACAATCCCCATTACTTGGCCTTTCGCGGTCTGGGGGCTTGATATGGTCGGACCCCTTAAAGGGGGAAGCCATAAGAAAAAACATCTGCTGGTCATGGTAGATAAATTCACTAAGTGGATAGAGGCCAAACCAGTTAAACGGCCGAAGCCGGACCAGTGATAGACTTTATATCCGGTGTCGTACACCGTTATGGTGTCCCACACAGCATCATCACAGATAACGGCTCCAACTTTACAGCCGACGAAGTGAAAACATGGTGTGCTAACCTGGGCATCAAGCTCGATTATGCCTCCGTCTATCACCCCCAAACAAACGGTCAAGTCGAACGAGCTAATGGTCTTATCATGAGCGGCATTAAGCCTAGACTAGTACGGTCTTTAAAAGAGTCAGGCAAACACTGGGTCGAGGAGCTCGACTCCGTATTTTGGGGGCTGCGGACCGCGCCCAATCGCACTACCGGTTACACAGCATTCTTCATGGTGTACGGTGCGGAGGCTATTTTGCCCTGCGACATCATTCATGATTCACCTCGAGTGCGCATGTACGAAGAGAGAGAAGCCGAGCTTGGTTGGTAGGACAGTCTAGATGCCCTGGAGGAGGAGCGTGATGTTGCAAAATCCCGTTACGCATTTTATCAACAACAAGCTCGCAGATACCAAAGCAGAGAAGTGCGGGACAAGACTTATAATGTTGGTGAACTCGTTCTACGCTTGCCAGAAAAGAAAAATGACAAACTCACGACCAAGTGGGAAGGTCCCTTCATTATAGATGAAGTTCTCACCAGAGGTGTGTACCGTCTGTGTGATGCATCGGATAATCGCTTAGAGCTGAACCCGTGGAATGCGGCCAGACTCCGAAGATTCTACGCCTAGAGCCAGACTCATTGTTCGTTTTCTTCTTCTCTATTTTCATTTTCTCTCTCTTTAAAAATTTTCTTTAGCTTTATAGCTCTTGTGCGACTAGACCACACACTTATGAGGTACACATCCTTAAATGTACACGCCCATAATACCTGGGGGCTTCTTTTACAGAAGCTTATTATCATTTTTCAGAGTATCAAGCTCACCACATATGTGTCCTTTTATGATATGTACCTTTTCTTCACCATTATATGCACCTTTATGACTTAAGTTTTTGCCAAGCTGGGTTGCCTGGCTCCTGTACGTATGCCCTACATTCTCGTTTGTTCGGCTAGGGCATAAGGGAAGCACCTCTGCGATTGTTACAGCTGGGTCATCCGGACTTGTACCTCAGACTGGGTGAAGCCGAAAGCTAGCATTCTTAAGGGAATGATTTGTCGGTGAGTAAAAGATGAACTGCCCTTATGGCACTACAAAACCCTAGAGTATAAATGCGTACTGTGATTTTTCAGCATCACAGCTTCGGTATGCACAGAGAACCGCATACCAGCCCAGGGAAAGGAACCCTTAATGGAACTATTCTCTCTGGAAGATGTTTCTTACAATCAAATGTAATATAACATAACTCCCCGAATACAACTTGTCTGTTCAAGCAATGATGACCGGACTGCCTGGTTTCCGAACATACGTTGGTGTTTACCTATGGTATAGTATTCGGAAACACTCCTAACCTAGGGTTCTCGGAGGTCGAAGCAGAAAGTCTGCCATGACAATCGTTTTACAAATTCGGTTGGAGACAAGTTTGTTGACAAAAGTACATTGCTACTTAGACTCAAAAACTTCTTCTTCCTCTAGACCCTCTAACAGGCTGTCTAGTTTACAATCTTGTTGGGAGAACTTGGCGGCCACCTTCACTTGGTCGTACACCAGGCTGACCGGAATTTCCTGTTCGTCGGAATCTCGAGGTCCGACCCAGGCCATATGATTGGGATCAAGCCCAGTGTACCTTGTTTTCACCATGGCCCAGGCTTCCCGAGCACCTTCTCGGCATGTCGATATCTTCCATAGCCCAAAACGGCGCCGAGCTCCCTTGAATAAATTCACAAGGTCCTCCATACTTCCTAGAGGAGAATCGGCTCGCCATAAAGCCTTAGCAATGCTTCTCATCGCCTTCCATGCTCGCTCATGCACCTTGGATAGCTCTTGTAGCAGGTCGCCTTGAAATCCGGACACCTCTTCTTTGGGCCGCCCAGTCAACTCACCTACAGGTATAAACTTGTTAGGATTCGCATCAGCAAACTATAAGGACAATAAGTTAAAAGGCATACTGAATATGTCGCCTCTTTCAGCTCTTCGCCGAGCTGGGTGTTGGCGTCCTGCAGCTTGTTCTTCTCATCCCTGGTCCGCGTCAGTACACGATGACCAGTGGCCTCTTTCCTTTCGGCATGTTCTTTGTCCGCCTGCGCGGCCTTCAGTTTCTCTTCTAGTTGTGCCACCGATCCTGCCATTGTAAAATGCAACAGTGTTCATTTGCATAAACATGACTAGCACATGATTATTTTTTTCGAACAAAAGGAAACATTACCGGTTGGTGCCTCCTTGGACTTCTCTAGTTCAGCAGTAACAGCAGTCAGCTGGGTCCGACACTGCTCCAGCTCCCGAGATAGCACGATGTTCTTCTCCGTAAGTATCTAATTATATGTTGATCCTTAAAATCAGTTGCTTCAACTATTTTTAAGTCTCGGGGGCTACTAGTATATGGCTATTAAATCTACACAAAATGATCTTACACTCATATCCTTTGAAAGTTGGCGAGTTTCCCCGGCAAGCCCATCTCGAGCAGCCCGGATATATGCATTCGCCGAACTAAAGGCATTGAATGCCTCTTCAGTAAAATTAGGATCACGCATAGCTGCCCTCCGGCGCCGATGGTTCATGGCACTCTCCACCTCAGAGTTGGTAACGGATACATTATCCGAATCATCGGAGAGAGGACAATCCGACATGGCACTCGTATCGACTCTCGCCCTAGAGGCAGGGTCCGGGGTCGGATTGATGGACGTATGTCCGGTGAAGTCTCTGGATATAGTCCGATGAGTGCTCTTCCTGGAATATGGGGAAGGAGAAAAACATCACAGTTCGGCATGTTTGTCGCAGGGCATATCAAAAGTTGTACCTTTTCGATGAAGGTCGGAGCTTGGAAGAATCGTTGTCCACCTTTCTTTTTGAAGATCCGCCTTCTGACGGCATACCCTTCTTGAGGGACGATCCATATGTGGCGTGGAAAGACGAGTGCCACCCCTTTTAGAACACAAGACATTGCAGTGGGTAAAGCGCAGTAAGAAAACTCTTTTTGAGGAGACACCTTCAGGGTACTTACGTGGGAGGAAGGGAGAAGGCCAGGGTAATCGGCTATAATGGCCACTTCCGTGCCATCATAACTCGCTTGATAGAAAAACCCCTCCTTGAGCTCTACGGATATGTCCGGATCCTCTTCGAATCTGGGATCCAGGTCCCGATTATGGTCCTCCGGCTGCGGGGCAGGGCTATAAATCTCCGCGACAACTTTCCTCCATTCCTGTCAAGAAATGGTGGGGTTAAGTTCAGCTGGGTACGACTCGGGAGGAGCATTAAGTAAAATTATTGGGCGAAGGCTTACCCAGCTGGGAGGATTGTACATGGAAAAGTCATCTCGACACTTGAGGCGAGTGAATTCCTCTTTCTCCCCCTTAAAAAGAACAGCCAGCATGGCAGCCAAGGCGGGGAAGTTGTCCGGACCCTTACGTCCGCATCGTGATGGGTTGTCTTCTCCATTGTAATGCCACATGGGGAGTCCTCTGGATTGGAGTGGTTGAACCCCCCGCGTTATTGAACTCGTCGTTACCTCAATTATGGTTACACTTGTTGCCACCAAGCATTTGTGTGAATCGTGTACAAGTGTGTACGAGCATGTTGTGATTGAGTGAACATTATCTGGAGGGGATCTCATGGTAGTTGTTTGTGAAACCATGATCATGGGGGATCTCACGGCAGTTGTTTATGAAACCATAATCCCAAGGGGCTCTAATGGCAGTTGTTTGTGGAACCATGATCCCGAGGGGCTCTCATGACAGTTGTTTGCGTAACCATGACCCTAAGGAGCTCTCATGGAAGTTGTTTGTGTAACCATGATCTTGAGGGGCTCTCATTGCAGTTGTTTTCTTAACCATGATCTTGAGGGGCTCTTATGACAGTTTTGACTAATGACGATCCTGAAGGTTTCTCGTGACAATGATTGGGTGATGTGATCCCGAGGGCTCTCATAGTCAGGTGAATTAGAGAAGACCTAAGTTGTTCACAAGTCAACTGTGGTTGGTCGAAACTTGACTAATAAGCAGAAGCAAGAGGAAATAAGTTTTAGAAATATTTAGAACCACAACCCTCCTTGTCATGCTTGAGAACTTGTAGGGTTGCTATATCATTAGTTGGAACATTGTCAATACATTAAATGTATTGACCCTTGTGGCCACAACGTATCATGTTGCGGGATTGTCCGTATCGAAGGAAAGATACAAAGTAGGTTTACGATGTTGTGCTCAACTACTGCTTGTGAGTAGAAGGATGCCACAAAATATTATTGCATTTCCGTTGCATGATATTATAAGCTAGCCATGAGCTAAGCAGGTATGTGATGTATTAAAGACTGCATATGTGATGTAATACGGTGGCATGTGATATTTCTTGTTATTTCATTGTGTACTGTGTGTTATAGCAATGAATTGAGGGATTAGAATGGCAAGTACGGAGATTCAGGCCCCTATCCGGGACCGAGTCGTTACATATGGTACCAGAGCACATGTTGTCTACACGTCATGACCCTAGGAAATGGACTAGGAAAACTCATAGGATGAAAATCTATTTTGACACCTCCTTGTACTTATTATGCCTTGATCTCATACTTCTTACCTCTTGGCCTTTCCAATCCTCTCCCTTCCAAACTTGGATGACCAATCTTATAGAATCGGTCAGAAGGGATCATTGGTCGCCATGACATTGGAGTTTAAGACTAAGTTCTCAAGGGCACTAAAGGATTCAAGTTAAGCATGGGACTCAAAGGAGTTGTGCATAAAGGATTTCCAATCATGAATGAAGTCTAGGAGTATTGGTAGAGTTAACTGCATCTGAGGAAAAACAAGGATGATGGCCACAAGTAGTTTAGACTCTACATGTTCACCAACTCAGTGCCTCTTATGTCATTCTTGGATTCAACATGAAGCAAGGCATTGAAAGCAACTAAGAAGTTTGGAGAAAGATTTAGCTTCAGACTGCAGAGTACCCAGAAGTACCTCGGGGAAGTAGAGGAGGAACTGGAAACACTCAAGGAGGAAATTGGACAGGAGAGTGCAAGAGTGGCACCAAGGAGGAAGCAGAATGAGGAGGCGACAGCTCGATGATCTATATGATTAGCTCAGCTAAAGCAGGAGTGAAGCTTAGATTTGACCAACAGTACTATGTTTATCTGAAGCAAACACTTTATGATTAGTCCAATGAGATCATAGAATGATGCCCTACATTGGATGGTGATGTGTGTTGTGTGAATGAAATGCTTGTGTGAATAGGATTAGTATGTCATTTGACCCTCACCACCTAGTAAGACTAGAAGTCGAGAAGACACCACTGGAGGAGTTAAGTCATCCATATTGGAGACTTGGAAATTTTGAAAGATAGTGAGAACATAAGACCCCGACTGTACCAACAGACGTTAGGTGTAAACTATTATTTCTGGCAGGCCGCGACCACGTAGGGGGTGCTGGCTGGCATGCGAGTAATCCGATCTGGCCACGGACGACTCAAATCTGGCACTGGGGCTAGCTGCCTATGGGTGGCGACGCCAGATTTGGAGGGGTCAGACCAGGTGATGGCTAGCACTGAAATTTAGGGAGGGGGGGATGTCTCTCCAAATTTGGGGTTGGCTCAATTAGAAAGGAGATTGGCTTCTTAAATAGGATGGGGGTTTGGGGGGCTTTTGGGCTAGTTTTTTGAGGAGGTTTAGGTGGGCTTTAGGCTTAGAGAGAAGAGGGAAGTGGCTAGCATGTTTCCAGAGAAACGGTGAACTAAAATAGGGCTACAGGTTTAATGAAACACCCGAACAAACCAATACGAAGACAACATGCTGCCAATGCAGTACTAATGATGCAAAAAGAATTCTAATTTTAAGAAAACCCTAGGCTGTTACAACACGTCAATGTCATTGTGAGACTCAGACATCTCAAAGAACGAGCATCAAATCCAAAGGTCTTGTGATGCAATTACTTTAAGAATGACGGTGGACGTCTTGCAATGGTACTAATATTTCCCTTGTAGAGTATACGAGCAATTCTTCCATTTCTAATGTACGCGATCTAGGGATCTGAGCATATCTCTCCACCCTCTTGCTTCCAAGTTCCAACAGTGCCATGCAGTTGGTTCTTTCAAGTACTCCGCTACAAAAAACCTTGACCACTTCAGTAGCAAACCTGGCCATGCTTCGAGACATGTGGTTTAGACATCCATAGGTACTCATCCCACAAATCTACGGTCATGCCATAGGCAAACATCCTCAAGGCAGCCGTTACCTTCTGGGGCATCCTCAAGGCGCCAAGAACCAGCGCGAGGCACATGTGAATCAGACAGCCCACAAGGGCGCGGATGCCCCAGGAGGCTCCGAACATCGTTTGAAGGAATAATACTGCTGCTCCTTGTAAACAATCGGTAAAACAAAACTGCAATTTTCAAAATGGGAACAGTGCTACCAACATGATTTTTCAATTTTAAGTTTACTTCTACATCAAAGACTAGTGTCACACACATAGCAGGGCAAGGTACAGCTTTCAAAATGGGAATAGTGCTACCAACATACTTTCTCAACTTTTAAGTTAACTTTTTCATCAAATACTAGTATCACACACATAGGAGCGGAAGGGTAGCGTCAATCAACAGATCCATATTACGAGATACTCCATCTGTCCCAAATTACTCAAAAGTTCTAGCTTTGCCTAAGTCAAACTCTTACAAGTTTGATAAAGTTCATAGAAAAAATTACTAATATCTACAACATCAAATATGTATAGTATGAAAATATATTTTATGATGAATCTAATGAAGCTAATTTGTGTTGTAGATGTTGGTTCATTTTTCTATAGACTTGGTCAAGCTTAACAAGGTTTTAACTTGGGACAAACCTAGACCTTCAAATAATTTGGAACAGGGAGAGGAGTTAGCAATGTCTTTTTGCAGATCACTTGCAACTGGTGAGATATTCCAGTCAGTCATGACGAACAAAATGTACGAGGCACTCTGCCATTAGCCTTCCAGGCTTTCTACAAATCATCAAGCAAAGCCTCATATCTGCAGCAACATAATCTTTCCGAAATAATCAACAAAAGGCACCAGCACCTGTGACAGAATGGAGAATGGCAATCATTTGGTCAGGATTATGACAGTACCTTCATTCAAAAGCAAACAATACACCAAATGCGTTAGATGGATCAAAGATTAAGAATGTCACAAGTTCAAATTATAACCTAACAGTTTTTGCTCCAAGGAAAGTATAAAATAGGAACCAAAGCAGCACAATAGCATTGCTGTGCAAAGCATGCATTGCAGATTTGTGTCTACCAATATTCCCAAGTCCTTAAATGTTAACAGGAAATATGTAATACAGTTAGATTACCAGCACAAAGCAAAAAAAGGGATAACAATTCATTGCACACATAAAAGTTACGACTTTACAGGAATTGAATTATCGCTGAATCAGTCAACTAGAAATCAATGCAAGGGAAATGTATATAAAATGAACATGGTAATGTCATGTAGTTGGTCCAAAAGTTACAGGACTGTTCAAACAGCTAACCGTGTCTAAATTACATTAACTGTCGCAAGAAAGCAATCAGCAGTAGCATAAAATTGGAAAGATCAATTGTACCTCAGGAATCTACAGCAATTGGAGTCGGCCCAGAGGTTCCATCTATGGATACTTCAGCCGCTGCATCAGAATCTGTGTTATTTAATACTGGAACCTCCTTCTCCCTCCAAATTGCATGAACTTCATCAGTTCGGAACCTTTGAGTAAATGTGGAGTCCTCCAGGGGTGTGGTCACACCATGTGCATATGCCAGTAAACCAGTGTATGCAATCATCGCACCATTGTCTATACAATATCGATCATCAGTTGCAAACAGCCTACCCCCTCTCTCTGAGCACATAATCCTCATCATCTCTTGCAAACGTTCATTGCATCCAACACCACCAACAATAAGAACATCCTTCGAATCACAATGTGCCATGGCACGTTCAGTGATTTCAACAAGCATAGCAAAGAGAGTTTCCTGGATATGGCCACCAACTGCCTTAATTAGAACATATACAACTTATCTTCAATCAAAGTAAGCTTAATCATTACCTAAATACTTGTACAAGGATAAACTAAAGGAGTTCAATAATAAATCATACCTGCAATGAGTAGCACAGGTCTGCTGGTGTGCACTCGTTATTTTCAAGCTTTTCAATCGCTGCAGCTTCGATGAAGCTCAATATGCCACTAAATGACACATCCATACCCTTTACAACATAAGGGAGGTCGATGAACTTCTCTCCCTTCTTTGCAAGCTGGAAGAGAGGAAGACATGTAGAGAAGACTGAATAAACATGCCACTGGGAAAGATGAAGACTACATGACACAACCATACATCTGTCGCAGGAATGGGAATAACCTTTTATTTCAAAAAGAAAGGATGGAAGGGACAGGCCAACATGAGATGGAAAGTACACACCAATATCACACTTGCATTGCACAACTGCTTTTAGTGTTTTAACATTCTTTTCTCACATCCGTTGCAGAAAGCATTTACGTTGTATGTTCGTTTTCATTTTTTATCTGTACATTGAGTTGTTAATGAATCTGCTTCATTCGTTCACTCTATTTCAAACATTAATTTACTCCTGCATTTCACGGAAATTGGCAATGGCTCCTAGGTGCATATGCACCCATTGTCTAAATACACATTTTGAAAAGTTGAAAAATTCCGAACAAAAATCCCGCGTGTATATCCGGACATTCTATGTGTGTGCACAAAGTTTTCGGTGAAAAACAAGGTTTTTGTGGCTTGTGTAAAAAAGGCAATTTCTGATGCTTCATTACAACTATTCATTTTGCATTTCTTTATCTTTTTTACACAAGCCACAAAAAACGTCTTTTTCACCGAAACTTTGTGCATGCACATAGAATGTCCGGATACACCCGCGGGATTTTTGTTCCGAATTTTTCAACTTTTCAAAGTGTGTTATTTAGACAATGGGTGCATATGCACCTAGGAGCCAAAACACCTTTCTTTTTCATTTGCTCAATACAGCCTCTTTGATTCAAATGATTACTTACTAGAGAATTTTGGAGGATTCAAATCCTTAGGATTTTTCCCTATGTGGGTTGTTTCATTTGTAGGATTACAATCAGAAAATTTTCCTTAGGAATTATTTGCACTAAGTTTTCGTAGGAAAATTTCCATCCACTCCAACCTCAAGTGAAGAATCCTACTTTTTTCCTGCGCACAATCAAACGCCCATACTAATCCTGTAGGATTGAAGATGGCATACCACTCCATTCCTGTGTTTTTCCTGTTCATGCGTTTTGGAAATCCCGTGAATGAAAGAGGCCCCAAGTGTTAATAAAAGAAATAGGCTTCCACAGTTCAAACCCAACATCACTTAAATATTTCTGCATATCATACATAACTTAACTTATCAAGATTTTCTACTTTGAGCCTATGGCTGGATTTTCAAAAAAAATTGCAGGATATTAGTCAAGATCCTTAACACTGCAAAACAATGAAAATTGGACAATGTTTATGATTTGAGCACATTTAACAATTTAAGAAAACTCAGTCCTGTGGTCTACTGATGTGCAAGGAATCTTGGTAAAAGGCAAATATATTTTTGACGGCACAAATAAACAAGCCCATATATCAAATACCATATGAACTGTATGGTTGAAATATGATATTGTAGGTCATGGCTACTACTGAATCAAAATTACCTGACTAAGTAACGTGATACTTCTGAATTTCAACAGAAGCAAGAAGAGAATTGACAAAGAACAATATAGCAACAACTTCAAAGTTCCGTCAAATTTATCCACCGATCTCTTTTATGAAGTCTGATCTACCCCAGGTTTTGCAACAGCAACAACAACAAAGTCTTTCAACCCCAAACAAGTTGGGGTAGGCCAGAGTATTACAAAAAAATTAAAAATAAGTACGAGAACCTATACGTTAAGTCAAGTCCATACCTAATCTATTCTTTACACAATGAAGTGTATCTCACCTAACAGGCATCACGTCCATGCAAGGTAAACAATACTGTCTCTTGTAATAAATCAGCGACACTTATTTTGGGACGGAGGGAGTAGAAAATAGCTCAATCATTAAGGGATAGTCGGATAAGGATGGTCAAATTGGCAGGGTATAGAGGATTGGAGAATATTGAATATACCATAATTTGGGAGGATGACAAAGAAAGAGATTAGATTGATAAACACTTTACCACGGCTTGATTGGCAATAGATACATGCTCCCCTTTATTTTATATAAAGATGGTTTACTTGGTCCTCAATTAATATCTTATCATTATGGAGCATCTCTAATCTTGCCCAACTAATTAACATTGCATGTGCATAAACATAGAATTAGGCATATCAATTAGGAATAGAGATAAAATTAGAGATAAAGATCAGCTTAGTATTCATTGAACAAGCGATAGGGTTTCTAGAGACAAGATTCTATTTGTGAAGCATGTAAGCATCATTGCTGGTGTTATCATCATGTCGGCCCTACACTCTTGTCGTGCTTAGCTATGCTTAGGGTTGTGAGTCTTGATCCATCTGGGAGATGAACCACGTTTGGTACATACACATGATAAGTGGATTGTGGTCTGCTTCTGGGGATAATTATGTTAATATGACTAAAGGCAAAGGTGAGTGGCCATGTTGGAGAACATGGTGGGTTGTCTCACTTACGCCACTATTAGGACCTGACCTCTCATTTTCTTGATCCGAGACTGAGCGTGCTAACCACACGGGGTTATATGGGTCACCCCTTGGCCTAGTGCGGTAGTACCTTACCTCAGACCACTCCAAGAGTCACATAATTCAGGGTTTCCATTTGGTATATGCATAGAAAGATAATTGGCAACATGGTAGGATTGTAGCACGGCTTGCCAAGTGGATAAAACTATATTGTGGGAGATAGGCTTGGGTCCTCCATACAACAGTTGATGTTGTATCAAAGATTTGGCCGGACTCGCGATTCAGGTAAAACTCAGATGGGTGACTAGCTGGACTAAATGCAGCATAGGGGAAGTGTTGTGGTCCATGACCCTCTGTCAGCACCCCAATGGGCGGGTGTGATGTGATGCTAAGAGCCGATTGACACGTGTGTGGGTAAATTGGTACACCCCTGCAAGGTTAAATCTATTCGTATAGTCATGTCTGTGGTTATGCCGTTATGGACAACTTGGAGATTGTTGCTTGATCATAGACAACTTTAATGGTTACCTTAAATTGCCAAGATAAGTGCGAAAGCCATGGATTGCTTCCTTGCAGGCGAGTCATGGGCTATGTTACATGGTACGGGGATACAGATACGGGGATACGGGTACGGCGATACGGGAAAATGGGATTTTCTGAAAATAGACTTACGGGGATACGGCGAGTATCTGTACAAATGCATAAAAAATCAGCACTAATAGAAAATATTTTGAGAATGATAAAATTGAGGTTAATGAAGTAACCTGATCTTTTGAGGATGATAAAATCAGCAGTGAAGAAGTTGCTGCATTTTTCAAGTGTCGTGCGTGAGGGTTTGTTTTAGCGATCAAAATTGCATATGAGGCAGCCCACAATCGGCCTCCTGATGGGCTCTGGTTCAAGTCATAACAGCCCTATACGTATCCATGTGGTATCCCCATCGTATCCCAGCCGTTTTGCATTTTGCTCCTTTTATTTTAATTCAGAAAAAGGGGATACTTAGGGATACGTGTATCCCCTGCGTATCCATGCGTATCCCCGTTCTGGCCACGTTTTTTGCACTGATACAGCACCTCCCAGCCGTAT
Organism: Triticum urartu; assembly: GCF_003073215.2. Lineage (NCBI taxonomy): Eukaryota > Viridiplantae > Streptophyta > Magnoliopsida > Poales > Poaceae > Triticum > Triticum urartu. Next base: position 158,452,904 of record NC_053022.1, on the reverse strand, counting down.
CCCTGCAACATAGGTCGTGGGAGGGTTCAAGGTGGTGCATTACTGTGGAGGTTAACATAGATGTAGCTAGTTCTGATGTAAGTCTTGCCGAGTACAATTGTACTCACCCTTGTTGTTCATTAATAACTTGTTGCAGAGTAGGCTTACAACCCCGATGGTGGTTACTACGTGGATCTCAATGTCGGCGTGTAGTTTGGAGGTCCAGACAACAATCTATGCCTTTGGAAGGGTCACTGTATTTTGTTCATCCCTCTTAGGCTTTCATTAAACATGTTTTATACTCGGACATATTTCGTTTCCGCTGATGCTTGATGTACTGTTGGATCATGCAACCTCTGCTTTTAATATACCTGCTATCTTTGCTCTCTTATGAGACTTTGTTATATATATGCTTTCAAGGGTAGAGTTGTGTTACTTGTTTTCACACACACGGCGTGCATGATGCAAGTATTGATATAAAGTGCACGTTCTGTGTAGGGTCTTGGAATCTATGTTATGCATGTGCTAGCGGATGATCGAATACAGGGTGAAGCAATTCATGTACTGAGAGCTTAGGAGCTATAGCACGCTACTCCAACCATGTGTCCATTTTACTGGTTGTGGCTGGGTATGTATTGATGCTTCGGCTCAGTTAGATCAATTGAAGGAATGTTTGAGACCACCCCGCTCGGACGAGGTGATCCAGTAGTGGGGTAGTGGCTTGAATGTTTCAAGCTCTCCAAGACTATTAGGAGCTCACGGCCCATCAAAGATTGGTGTCGTTGTCCGAGCGTGAATCTCAGCTTTATGCATCATTCTCTATAGCTAGATTTGTGTAATTTTGGTCCTAGGGTCCGACAGCGTTTGTATCAAAGTCGGGTTTCGATCCCGAGACCTGTGGGTTATGGGCCCATGTAAGCATCTCTAATGTCTATATCTCTACATATTTTGTAAAATGCACAAGGAATTATATTATTGCACAAATGTATGCATGTATACAATCTAGCACTGCATTTTTTGGTAATTTCTTTGATATTCACATGTATTCAAACCCTATATGGTGCACATAAACATATGCTTCAGCTTTTGATATTCACATGAAGCCAAGCCAATACAAGTCAAGCAAGCAACCATGATCAACAAGTCAAATGAAAGAAAAAAGATAAGACCAAGTCAAAGAGGCCAACTAAGGCAAAGAAGCCTAAGTGAAGAATCCCATCATGGTGGAGGGATGAGAGGGATTGGTCCACCATAGGCTATGGACGTCCCCTCCTAGTACACCATGGACCCATGGACCAAAGATTAGGTCCACTACCGCTCCACCTACCATCTCAATGGTAGTCTTGTTCATCTGTGAAGGACCCATAGGCTATATAAAGCCCCCATGTGCATGTAACTCGGTCACTCTCAAGAGAATCAAGTGTAGTGCACGGAGGCTCAAGCCTCGTGCGGGGAGCTCTAGGGCCATGTCCGAGGAGCCTCGTTCGACTAGGACCGACGTTCAGGAAGAGAAGTTTGAGTGTACAGCGTTGTTCAAGTCGGGCTTCCAGCCAAACCTCCCACGATGCCTCCCTAACATAGGGCTAGATCACAGTCCCTCAAGGCAACTGAAACTATTAAGGAAACATTGAAGTGTCAATATTGTCGGTGTACAGCCACGTTCGTTGTAAGGCCGTCGTGCACACCCCCAATTAAATCATTATTGTGCTCCCTTTACTAATGACATTCATGATAATCACGATTGCGGACAATATCTGTAATACCTAATAGATAAAATATGAAACTACTTTTCATGATGAATCAAATGATATAAATTTTGTATTGTGGGTATTGATATATTTTTCTAAAAACTTGGTCAAACATGCATCCGTTTGACTTTTGAAAAAACAAATACACCTTATATAAAGGAACGGAAGGAGTATTGTATAAGCTAATCTAGAGGGCAGTCCAAAGGACTTGAATATCAAAATGGCATCACAAATCCAATTGTTTATTCTGTGTTATGCAATCATCCTACATGGCTACATTGGTCATATGCAATAATACATGGTCCTCTCATTTGCAAATATTATCTCATACAGGCAAGAATCACCAGCCTCGGCACATTGAAAATCAATTCGCAGATCAACCAGATAAAAATCCCAATTTTCCACATTCTCAGTTTAGTTCATATATCTCATAATTAATCTATTTATGTTATTACCCATACAGATCAAAGTGCTTGAAGCAACTAAACAACTCATGCAGTTAGGCCTGAATCACAATTGAAACTAGAAATGAGCATATATGTGCATATACAGCTACAAATACTCTATAACACTAAGCTCCCTAGTTTTAAAGAGCCCACATTCAATTGAGGTCTCCAATTGGGATTGGGTCATCTGATTTTTACCGGGTCAACAATTTCTCAAAGCTCTCTAATTCAATTCTTTTATACTATACACTATGGTTCCGATTTTTAAGGCCTCGCGATTAACTGAGGTCTTCAATTTAGAATTGGTCAACATTTCTCAAGGGCTCTCTCATTCGTGATTCACTATGTTCCCATTTTAAACAATTTCATTCAATTGAGGTATTCAATTTTGGATTTGGTTTACGATTTTGACCAGGCCAACGATTTTTCAAATCAATCAGCAGCAACCGGCCTATGAGAACACATCAATCCCGTGCACTCTCCAACCACCTACAAAAAAGAATCGTCACCATGTGATACTATGGCACCAATATAGTACATGCAGCCCCTGACGTGAAAATTTCCCCACATAAATATACGTTAGTTGGCGGATAACACAGAACCGCACCACGAAAGGCCCATCAAATCACCGCATTATAAATAAATATAAAACACACTCCATCATCGCTCCCATCTGTCAAACTAAATATTCCATCAGCTCCACAATATAAGGGGTATTATTTTTTGGAAGTCAAATTTCTTTAATTTTCACAAAGTTCAGAGCAAAAAATATCAACATCCACAATAATAACAAATGAGTACGGAAATTCATTTCATGGTGAATCTAATCATATCGATGTGATTTATGAATTTTGATATATTTCTCTACAAATTTGATCAAACTTAACAGGTTTGACTTTTCAGAAAAGTAAAAGACCTTATATTTTGAAACTTTTTTTAAGAAACCCAACAACACCAACTGCGCAGCAAAGCGCACCTAGCTTCTAGTAACATTGGTAAACTGGAAGTCATATATAGAGAATTAGCATTTGACGAACCGGTTACCTGCTCGATGTTATACCCAGGGCTGGGGTCATTCGAGAGCTCGAGGATCCGCGCAAAGGTGCTGCGCGGTCTCCCGGGGCAGGAAACCGTGGCCTGGCGGGGTGATGTACGTATGGCGCGGGTTGGAGAGGATTTGCCCGGAGATGGAGACGACGCCGATGCCAATCTTGTTCGCCGAGGACTCCAACCCTAGAGCAAACGGGCCAGGCGGGTGGCTACTCGCCGGAGACGACGACGAGGCCATGGCGGCGGCGGCGAGGCGGTAGGGTTTGAGGTAGTGGGCGGGGAGAAGGGACTGAGTTGTGCGTTACAAAGTGCAGATAAGCCCAGATTAGACAACCCGGCGTATCCGCCGCGCCCATGCCTATAGAGGCCCATAAGGCCTTGTAAAATGCTAAAAGCATGTCTAAGGCCCTGTTTGGTTCGGCTGTGAATTTTTAAAAGAAGCTGTGAAAAAAAAGCTATGAAAAATCTGATATGAAAAAGATGTAGGTCATTTGACAAATCAGCTGATACAGCTTTTTCAGATTTTGGCCAGCAGCGGAATCAGATTTTGTAAAGCACGTCCTGGGCTGCTTCCGCTTTTGGTTCAAATTTTGGTAGCGGATTTCTGGAATCGGATTCTGCTGGATTTGCCCTTTGGTTTACATTCTGCTGCGCGGCAGCGGAATCCATCGATAAAAACTGAACCAAACTAGTCGTCAACCCGTGCTTTCGCACGGGCTAGTTTTTTTTAAAAAAATAGTGTTATATTGTGAGCATCCTTTTAATGATGGAAATTGTAGTACGTGTATCAAAATTATTGCTCGAACAACAATTCCACTATCTGTTATCAACAATATATAACCAAGACAATATCACGTGTTTGGTATTTTGAATAATTTTCAGCTGACTTTGCACACTTTAACATTGAATGGGAAGGAAATTTTGAACAATCAAAGCCAACACGCACTTGTAATAAAAAAAAGAAGAATCTATTTAAGAACTCAATTAAGCACATAGTAATGCTAGAATGGAAATGCTTAATCAACCGGAAGGAATACCATGCAACAAGATTATGCAGCAACCATAGGCATGCTCATAAGTCTTTCTTTTGTAATTTCTCCTTGATTCTGTCAACATTAACGCTCCATGGAGAGATGGATCACTGTTACACATACCTTAAGATGCATTTGCACATGTCAAACAAAGTTAAAAATCATTATCTATGTCAAATCAATTGACATTATAGCTAATAATTAAAAAGGATAATTGCAATGAATATGGGACAGACTACGATTTTACTCCTTGCACCATCATGATAATACCACACAGTTAAAATAGTAAATAGCACTTTGATAGACAAAACAACCCAAGACACCATTGCAATACAAAGCTCTACGAACAATGGTTAGAAGTTAAAATAACAGGAACAAAATGTACAAACACCCAAAATATACTAACTCAACGTCAGAAAGAGTAAACAAATATATTACTTCATTTCAATATATCATATGCATAAAAGAAAATATATAGAAAAGTAGTTCAAAGATCACGAAAATTAATGGTTCAACATGACAAATGTGATATTGATCAGATTTTGTAGAAGCATTAGGACATTCACGCAATATGTTGATACTTCATTTGCCATTAAGAAATCCTGTACAAATGGTCGATGCCAATTAGTCCATTCAGCACACAATAACTCACATAAGCAAATATTTGTTTAGAAAAAATATATAGAAAAATTAGCAAAAAGATTCGGGTTAACTTGGAAATTTTGGAAATATATTGATAAATGATCTCATATTTAGATAGGACAAATCGATCTATTTGCATCAATCAATGTTTGCAAACAAAGGACAATACATTATCAAGGAATTCTTGCAGAAGTGTAGAAGCGGAAGTGCATAACATTGTGCTAAAAAATAGGCTCATATGGTCATTCCAACCAATTTCTGTGTACGAACAAATAATTTCATTTAATCTAGCATGTGCACGTACATCCAAAAATTATCATTTCATACGAAGACATTATAATTTCATGTCCAACAATCTATATAGAGTTATAGACAAACATGCTATTTTTCCATCCATTATAAATTGTTATCACCTGAAAATAGAAAAGAATAAGAGCTGCCATGAATAATGTACTGTTGCCCAAAATTCAGCCAAGTAGGCCTTTAATTAAAATATCACCGGAATAAAAAAATGACTTCCCTACTGTACTTCTTGATTTGATCAAATTAAATTTTCATTAATTGGGTCATGTAATATAAACAGCTGAGACAAATCTGGCATACAGGAACTCAAGAGCATTCTATGTTTACATACCAAGGATCTCTTCATAATCATCTGACTGGTGCTACACATGCGACACATCTTGTACGGTAGTTTTGCACAACTGTTGGATTCTCTGTCGAACAAAAACTGTAGCACCCGACGTAGTACGTGGAATAGTTACATAATCATCCTGTCTATGTAAAAGAAAGACATTGGCTATCCAAGATGATGTCAGAATTAATTTAGGCATACCCTCCAACCTTCCATTTATATATAAGGTATTAGATCATATATACATCAATGATTCTTACGATTATATGAGAATGGAAATACACGCATGCAAGGCCATATTTTCTGCTGAAGGAAAGAAATAGAGACTGAACTTTATCTGTGCACAATGCGTGCTAGTAAAAAAAATTGCGGGTTCTTTTTTCCTTGTCTATTAAAGTTAACATGGAAGCAATGAATACATATAAATTTATTTGCATGTTCTTGGTATTACTAATCAGATATTAATTACATAGCAGCTAGTACCAGCTCCATACTATAGAATACATAGACTGTACTTAAATCGACTCACATATGTTCTTAATTATTTAGTACATGAATTTATAAAAGGAACGACATTAAATTAACCAAGTAGTAAAAAGCGTATGAGGAAGAACTTCCAAGAAGGTAACTTGAGCATCATTTTTCAACGTCCCTTGTTGCTTTGAATAAATACTGCCGTAACATCACCTTCTTGACCTCGTGAATGCTTATACGCTCCATTAGGCAAAGAGCACTATTAAAAAGAATACCATCCAAACTGCGTATTTTGTGCTTCTATGATATGCAAATGTATTTTAGATCATTGTGTGACCATAAAATTGAAAGAACGGATCCAAGTTAATAGAACCATAGTGTACATCTTTGGTCAATTGAATCAAGTAATGCTCCCAAAAAAAATCCCTTATCCAATAAGTTTAGAAGGGATGCTTAAGTTCAGTGCACTGATGTGCGTGTACCTCTTTGGTCAATTGAATCCCCTAATTTGATTAAATATTAACTACAAAACTCATGGCGATAATACATGTGTAAGACTAAGAAATGTATGAAAATAATGAACGCCTGCCATTAGAATCTCCCCAGAACAGAAACCTAGACTGTACATGATCATTAGAGACCAAGTCTGAAGCTTCAGGATGCACAGCACAAAAATCAACAAAAAAGGAAAAATCTACTCCAGTATTGCTCCTTGCGGTTGCAGAACTTATTGGATGAACTGATGCAAGCGATGGCTAGCAATGGAATGGATGTGTGCTAAATTTCTATGCAGAAGTTGATTTGTCCAAGCTATGGATAAATCGTGGCACATACGTGCATATGGGAAGGAGATTGAGGTATATTATCGTGGGAGTCCCATCAAATAGGAGGGAGAGAGGGACGTGTGTAATTCCTGGATGGAAAGAGTCTTTGGGAGGTGAGCACAATGGTAAAAGTCATCATGCTCGCGTCCGCTGTAGGTTTCATAGAATATTTTACTGGCTATTTGAACATTGACAATTGAATAAATACTACCGCAACGTAGCCTTCCTGACCTCCTGAATGCATATACGCTCCATTAGGCAAAGATCACTATTAAAATGAATACCATCCGAACAGCGTATTCTATGATTCTGTGATATGCATGTGTATTTAGATCATTGTGTGACCATAAAATTGAAAGAACAGATCCAGGTTAATAGAACCATAGTGTTTTGGTTGTAAGAAATACAGAGAAGTAGATTTAACAAACCAAGTAATGCTCCAAAAAAATTATCCCCTATCCAATAAGCTTAGAAGGGATGCTTGAGTTCAGTGCTCGGAAGTACATGTACATCTTTCGTCAACTGAATCCCCTAAATAGATTAAATATCAGCTACAAAACCCATCACAGTAATACATACGTAGGACTAAGAAACGTACGAAACTAATGAACTCCTGCCATTAGAATCTCCCCAAAACAGAAACCTAGACTGTACATGATCATCATAGACCAAGTCTAAAGCTGCAGGATGCGCAACATAAAAAAAAGGAAAACTTACTCCAGTATTAGTATTTCTCCTTGTAAACCTTATTGGATGGACTGGTGCAAGCGATGGCTAGCAATGGATGCTTGCTCAATTTCTATGCAGCCGTTGATTGGTCCAGGCTATGGGTTAATCATAGCCAATACGTGCGCATGGGAGGGGGATTGAGGTATATCAGCGTGGGAGTCCAATCAGATAGGAGGGAGAAAGGAACTGTGGCGTGTGTAGCTCTTGGATGGAAAGAGTCGCCATGCTTGAGTCTGCTATAGATTTAACGGAATATTTTACAGGCTATTTGAACATTGACAATTGAGATGCAACGTCAAAAGATCTTGGAAATTTTTTAAGGGAGCTATAAACATCCATAGCAGGAAGATCATCAAAGAAGATATATCATGACTGGAAAGTTTACCTGTTCGAAAGAAATCTTTCCGGCAACGGACATGGACTGATCCGGGGATGAATGAGATTACCTGAGGAGCAACAGAAGGCGATATCAAGGGGATCAAGAGAGTCGTGTTCCGGCAGGCCGGCATTGATCACAAAAGGAGGAAACATTGCTTAGAACCGGGCTGGGGAGAGAGATGATGGAGAAAGAAGGCAGGAGGACGTGCTGACCTGCAGAATCATTGACCCCGGTAAGAGAATTGATTAGAGGGAGGGGATGGGTGGACAATGGCAGCAGACGGAGGAGGCGACCGGTACCGATCGTCCATGGCGGACAGATGCCCTGCACGTGAGAGATTCCGCGAGAGGTGGAGAGGATGCATGCGTGAGAGGTGGAGAAGGGGCGTTCTCTCTTGGGACCATCTAATTTCCAGCGATGATTCCTATGATAATCTGGTGGTTAATACGGAGTAGTAGTTAGTTGTTTTTCTACTAATAACTAACATGGATTTTTGTGGGACATCTACACGTATAACTTGATTCCATGAGTTGTATGGCTCCTATTTTTTTATGAACGTGGGATTTTGTAGGGGGTAAATAACGTGGATATTTGGAACATCTACACCGTAAAAAATTGGCCCCACCTGATTAACGGCTCCTAATTATTGATTAACGTGGGAATTTCTGGGGAGTCCGTAACTAGTATAGGTATAGATAGGGTCTAACAGAGCCCTTAAAAACTCAACCTTCAAAACCAGTTTGAGGGCTGAAAAAATGTCGATTTAAAGGCCGAAAATCCCTGGCGCATTCTGTTTTAAGGGTTGGTTTGAGAGCACTGATCTGTGCCTCGGCCTTCAAACCTTCAAAACAGGACAGCAACATAAATCACTCTCAAATTTGCAAATAATCATGATCACATACATGAAACAAACGTGCAAATCATCATCATCACATAGTAAATCCCATGGATATCATAGAAAAACATACAATGTGCAAATGTTCATCATCACATAGTCATCGGAGACATCATTTGCAAAACATAAAACGTACGAACAACTCAAGCACCGGTGAAGTTGTCCACACCTCCATCGCCTCCACCACTCATCGGAGACTCACCTCGGAGAGTAGACGACGCACCACCACCAGCACCACGCAGTAGCATCTTCCTGTCCGCGATGTTCTCCTTGTACTCCTTCCACCATGCCAATTGCTCTTCATCCATGTCCTTTCTAGACATCATCATGTGCTCCTTCTCCTCGGCCATGAGCTCCTTCCATGCTTTTGCTTCCTTGAGCTTGATCATCCTCTCCTCCATGTCGGCCTTGCGCTTGGCATCTTCTCGCCTTGCTTCCAATTGTGCAAATTTCACCTCTTTCTTTCTCTCGGTGATAATAAGCTTTGTCTCCAATGCCTTCGTTGTCAATGTCTCCTTTGACTTAATCATTTGATCAATCTTTTCCCTCAAGTTTGATGCCTCCGCTTCCATCTTCATCCTTTCTTTTCCCTTCTTGGTTCTGTCGGGCTTATCATGGTTTCTTCCTTCTTCATCACTATCATCCATTTTGAGCATATCCGATTTCTTCGGTGCACTCTCTTGATCCCTCAATTTCCATTTGGCAAGATGTTGGAGCAATGCCCAACAATGCTTGAATGGGAAGGATTTGCCCTTGGAACCGGCCATGTCCTTGTACCTCAAGTCGGCATATTTCTCCTAAAACATATCATCACAACCAAGCATAACCAACAAGTAAATAAAGCATGAACAAACAAGTAATAAGCATGATATTTGTACTCATATAATCACTCTCAACGCAGCCACTTGGGGGTTGACGACCCACAAGTATAGGATCTATCGTAGTCCTTTCGATAAGTAAGAGTGTCGAACCCAACGAGGAGCAGAAGGAAATGATAAGCGGTTTCAGCAAGGTATTCTCTGCAAGTACTGAAATAAGTGGTAACAGATAGTTTTGTATAAGGTAAATTTAACGAGCAACAAGTAACAAAAGTAAATAAGGTGCAGCAAGGTGGCCCAATCCTTTTTGTAGCAAAGGACAAGCCGGAACAAACTCTTATAATAGGAAAAGCGCTCCCGAGGACACATGGGAATATCGTCAAGCTAGTTTTCATCACGTTCATATGATTCGCGTTCGATACTTTGATAATTTGATATGTTGGTGGACCGGTGCTTGGGTGCTGTTCTTACTTGAACAAGCATCCCACTTATGATTAACCTCTATTTGCAAGCATCCGCAACTACAACAAAAGTATTAAGGTAAACCTAACCATAGCATGAAACATATGGATCCAAATCAGCCCCTTACGAAGCAAACGCATAAACTAGGGTTTAAGCTTCTGTCACTCTAGCAACCCATCATCTACTTATTACTTCCAATGCCTTCCTCTAGGCCCAAATAATGGTGAAGTGTTATGTAGTACGACGTTCACATAACCACTAGAGGCTAGACAACATACATCTTATCAAAATATCAAACGAATACCAAATTCACATGACTACTAATAGCAAGACTTCTTCCTTGTCCTCAGGACAAACGTAATTACTCACAAAGCATATTCATGTTCATAATCATAAGGGTAATAATATGCATACAAGATCTGAACATATGATCTTCCACCAAATAAACCAACTAGCATCAACTACAAGGAGTAATCAACACTACTAGCAACCTACTAGCACCAATCCCGGACTTTGAGACAAGAATTGGATACAAGAGATGAACTAGGGTTTGGAGATGAGATGGTGCTGGTGAAGATGTTGATGGAGATTGCCCTCTCCCGATGAGAGGAGCGTTGGTGATGACGATGGTGATGATTTCCCCCTCCCGGAGGGAAGTTTCCCCGGCAGAACAGCTCTGCCGGAGCTCTAGATTGGATCCGCCAAGGTTCCGCCTCGTGGCGGCGGAGTCTCGTCCCGAAAGGTTTATTTTTTTCTCATCGAAAGACTTCATATAGGAGAAGATGGACGTCGGAGACCCACCAGGGGGCCCACGAGGTAGGGGGGCGCGCCCACCCTCGTGAGAAGGGTGTGGGCCCCCTGGCCTTCATCTTTGGCGAGGATTTTTCTTTATTTATTTTAAGACGTTCCGTGGAGTTTCAGGACTTTTGGAGTTGCGCAGAATAGGTCTCTAATATTTGCTCCTTTTCCAGCCCAGAATTCCAGCTGCCGGCATTCTCCCTCCTTATGTAAACCTTGTAAAATAAGAGAGAATAGCCATAAGTATTGTGATAAAGTGAAATAACAGTCCATAATGCGATAAATATCGATATAAAAGCATGATGCAAAATGGACGTATCAACTCCCCCAAGCTTAGACCTCGCTTGTCCTCAAGCGAAAAGCCGATAACAATAAATATGTCCTCGTGTTTAGAGGTAGAGGCGTCGATAAAAATAAAATATGTACAGGAAGTCATCATGATTATTCTCATAATAGCAACATATATAGATTTTGTCATATGATTACTTATGTTCAAGCGATGATCTATTCACAATGCAAGAGTATGAATCATAAACCTTATTGGGCTCCAACAAACTATAATCTCAGTCATCGAAACAATTGCAATTTATCATAACATCGGAAAGAGTCTATGTCAGAGCTTAAAAGCAAGTCCACATACTCAACTATCATCTAATCCTTCATAATTGCTAACACTCACGCGATACTTGTGTTTATGGAGTTTTAATCGGACACAGAGGAAGATAGGGCTTATAGTTTTGCCCCACAACCTTTTACCTCAAGGGTAATGTCAACAATAATGGTTCATGCTCCCCTACATCCAATATATATATATATATATCATGTTCTTTCCAACATGCTGAGCTTGCCAAAGGATAAAATGAAAAAGGAAAGGTGAAGATCACCGTGACTCTTGCATAAGGTAGAAGATAATAATAAAGGATAGGCCCTTCGCAGAGGGAAGCAGAGGTTGCCATGCGCTTTTATGGTTGGATATATAAAATCTCAATGCAAAAGAACGTCACTTTATATTGCCCCTTGTGATCTGAACCTTTATTATGCAGTCCGTCGCTTTTATTACTTCCACATCACAAGATCGTATAAAGTTTATTTCTCCCACACCAATCAATCATACATATTTAGAGCATTTTTTATTGCTTTGAACCGATGACAACTTACTTGAAGGATCTTACTCAATCCATAGGTAGATATGGTGGACTCTCATGGCAAAACTGGTTTAGGGATATTTGGAAGCACAAGTAGTATTTCTACTTAGTGCTGAGAATTTGGCTAGCATGAGGGGGAAAGGCAAGCTCAACAAGTTAGAGGATCCATGACAACATACTTTATCTCAGATGTAAGAAAGACATAACTCATTACATTGTCTTCCTTGTCCAACATCAACTCTTTAGCATGTCATATTTTAATGAGTGCTTCCAATCATAAAAGATGTCAATGATAATATATCTATATGTGAAGCCTCTCTTTCCTTATTACTTCCTATTAATTGCAACAATGACCAAAGCTATGTCTGCCAACTCCCAACAACTTTTAATCATCATACTCTTTCTATGTGAAGTCATTACTCTCAATAAGATCAATATGAACTTGTTGTTTCTTTTTATTCCTTTTCTCTTTTCTTTTATTCACCCAAGATCATGACAAAATAATCAGGCCCTTAACTCAACACTAATATTTATTATATATAGCTCACGGACTCGATTACATAGAGAGGTCATAAAACAAAACTCAAAACTAGATCATGCCATAAACTTTATTCTACTAGATCAAGATACTACTAATAGGATCGAACTAAGAAAAACGGTAAAGATAGGAGATGTGATTGTGATACGATACCGGGGCACCTCCCCCAAGCTTGGCAGTTGCTAAGGGGAGTGCCCATACCCATGTGATTATATCTCCTTGGTCGGTGAAGAAGGTGGTGGTGATGGATAATCGCACATCGAGCGTAAGAGGTCCTCCAGCTTGCGGATAATGCCCTTGAGTGCGACAATATGCTCCTTCAACAAAATATTTTCTTGTGTGAGATACTTATTCTGTATACGAGCTAACTAAATCATCTTGAAAGCTTCGATCTCAGTTGGGGTAAGAAGGTTATGATCAAGTTGAAGGATGTCTTTTGCTGCCGGAGCTTGATCCTCCGTGGCCTTCTTGATCCTTTCATCCTTGTTGACCTTCGTGGGTTCTTCCCCCTTCAGATCTATCCTCATTAGCCAAGCATCGTTGTCACCATTGTTGGAGGAGGGGGACGACATGATGCCTGGCCTTGAAAACCCTGACAGAAAACAGCTCGAAACAAGAACAGAGGAGATTTGCGTGATAGGGGAGTCAAAGCCTTCGGGAGAATATATAATGAATTTTTACCAACCAAAATACGTATCGTACAAGAAAAAAAGTCCGGAAGGCACACGAGGTGCTCACGAGGTAGGGGCGCGCCCAGAGGGGTAGGGCGCACCCACCACCCTCGTGGGGCCCTCGTGTCCTTCCCGGACTGCTACTTATTTTTCTATTTTTCTAAATATTCCATAACGGAGAAATATTGCCTTAGAAATTGTTTTTGAGTCGGTTTACTTACCGTACCACATACTTATTCCCTTTCGGAGTCTGAAACGTTCTGGAAAGTGTCCCTTATGTATTCCTCCGGGGTTACGGTTTCAATAATATTGGTTTCAACATTTATGGGATTACCTGAGATATAATGTTTGATTCTTTGACCGTTTACCACCTTCGGATTTGTGCCTTCGAAGTTGTTGATTTTTGTTGCACCGGAACGATAGACCTCCTCGATAACATAGGGGCCTTCCCATTTAGAGAGAAGTTTTCCTGCAAAAAATCTTAAACGAGAGTTGTATAGCAATACATAATCACCTACATTAAACTCACGCTTTTGTATCCTTTTGTCATGCCATCTTTTAACTTTTTCTTTAAATAACTTAGCATTTTCATATGCTTGGGTTCTCCATTCATCAAGTGAGCTAATATCAAATAACCTCTTCTCACCGGCAAGTTTGAAATCATAGTTGAGCTCTTTAATAGCCCAATATGCCTTATGTTCTAGTTCGAGAGGTAAGTGACATGCTTTTCCATATACCATTTTATATGGAGACATACCCAAAGGATTTTTGTATGCAGTTCTATATGCCCATAATGCATCATCAAGTTTCTTAGACCAATTCTTTCTAGACCTATTAACAGTCTTTTGCAAAATTAGTTTGAGCTCTCTATTGCTCAACTCTACTTGACCACTAGACTGTGGGTGATAAGGAGATGCAATTCTATGATTAACATCATATTTAGCAAGCATTTTACGGAAAGCACCATGAATAAAGTGTGAACCACCATCAGTAATTAAATATCTAGGGACACCAAACCTCGGAAAAATAACTTCCTTAAGCATTTTGATAGAAGTGTTATGATCAGCACTACTAGTTGGAATAGCTTCTACCCACTTAGTAACGTAATCAACAGCAACTAAAATATGTGTATATCCATTAGAGGCAGGAAAAGTTCCCATATAATCAAAGCCCCAAATATCAAACGGTTCAATAACAAGAGAATAATTCATAGGCATTTCTTGACGTCTACTAATATTACCAATTCTTTGACATTCATCACATGAAAAGACAAATTTACGGGCATCCTTGAAGAGAGTAGGCCAATAAAAACCAGATTCCAATACCTTATGTGCAGTTCTATCTCCAGCGCGGTGTCCTCCATAAGACTCGGAATGACACTTGCGTAGGATCTGTTCCTGTTCATGCTCAGGTACACAACGTCTAATAACACCATCTACTCCTTCTTTATAAAGATGTGGGTCATCCCAAAAGTAATGTCTCAAGTCATAGAAGAATTTTTTCTTTTGCTGGTATGTGAAGCTAGGTGGTATAGACTTAGCAACAATATAATTAGCATAATCATCATACCATGGAGTACTACGAGAAGTACTTATAACATTTAATTGTTCATCAGGAAAGTCATCATTAATAGGTAGTGGGTCATCAAGAATATTTTCTAACCTAGATAAGTTGTCTGCAACGGGGTTCTCAGCTCCCTTTCTATCAACAATATGCAAATCAAATTCTTGTAGCAAGAGAACCCATCTAATAAGTCTAGGTTTAGCATCTTTCTTTTCCATAAGGTATTTAATAGCAACATGATCAGTGTGAATGGTTACTTTAGAATCAACAATATAAGGTCTGATCTTATCACAAGCAAATACAACTGCTAAAAGCTCTTTCTCAGTAGTAGCATAATTTCTTTGAGCATTGTCTAGAGTCTTACTAGCATAATGAATAACATTTAATTTCTTATCAACTCTTTGCCCTATAACAGCACCTACAGCATAATCACTAGCATCGCACATAATTTCAAAGGGTAAATTCCAATCAGGTGGCTGAACAATAGGTGCAGAGACTAATGCTTTCTTAAGTATTTCAAATGCTTCTACACAATCATCATCAAAGACAAATGGTATATCTTTTTGCAATAAATTAGTTAGAGGCCGAGAATTTTTTGAGAAGTCCTTAATGAACCTCCTATAAAATCCAGCGTGACCAAGGAAACTTCTTATACCTTTGACGTCCTTAGGACATGGCATCTTTTCAATAGCATCAACCTTGGCTTTATCAACTTCAATACCTCTTTCAGAAACTTTGTGCCCCAAGACAATACCTTCATTAACCATAAAGTGGCACTTTTCCCAATTCAAGACAAGATTAGTTTCTTCACATCTCTGCAAAACTCGATCAAGATTGCTCAAGCAATCGTCAAAAGAAGAACCATAGACCGAAAAGTCGTCCATGAGAACCTCACAAATCTTTTCACAAAAGTCAGAGAATATAGCCATCATGCATCTTTGAAAGGTAGCAGGTGCATTACATAAACCAAAAGGCATACGTCTATAAGCAAAAGTACCAAAAGGGCATGTAAAAGTAGTCTTTGATTGATCTCCAGCCGACGCAGGTATTTGAGAGAAACCAGAATAACCATCTAGAAAGCAATAATGTGTATGTTTGCATAATGTTTCTAGCATTTGGTCAATAAAAGGTAAGGGGTAATGATCTTTCTTAGTAGCTTTATTTAATTTTCGGAAATCAATTACCATCCTATAACCTGTGATAATTCTTTGTGGAATCAATTCATCTTTATCATTAGGAACAACGGTAATACCTCCCTTCTTAGGGACACAATGGACAGGACTTACCCACTCACTATGAGCAACGAGATAAATTATACCTGCCTCCAGAAGCTTAAGTATTTCTTTTCTTACCACTTCTTTCATTTTAGGATTCAGACGTCGTTGAGGATCACGAACTGGTTTGGCATCTGCTTCCAAATTTATTTTATGTTGACATAGAGTGGGACTAATGCCCTTAAGATCATCAAGAGTATATCCAATAGCAGCACGATGCTTCTTCAGAGTTTTCAATAATCTTTCTTCTTCATGCTCTGAAAGGTTAGCACTAATAATAACAGGATATATCTTCTTTTCATCAAGATAAGCATATTTAAGATTATCAGGCAACGGTTTAAGCTCAAACACGGGATCACCCTTGGGTGGAGGAGGATCTCCTAAAATTTCAACAGGCAAATTGTGTTGCAGAATAGGTTCATGTTTAAAGAATACTTCATCTATTTCCCTTCTTTCATTCATGAACATATCATTTTCATGGTCTAGCAAATAGTGTTCTAAAGGATCACTAGGAGGTACGGCAATAGAAGAAAGACCAATAATTTTATCCTTACTAGGTAATTCTTCCTCACGATGTTGTTTACTAAATTTAGAGAAATTAAACTCATGAACCATATCATCCAAGCCAACAGTAACAACATTCTTTGTGCAATCTATCGTAGCATTGACAGTATTTAAGAAGGGTCTACCAAATATAATAGGACAAAAACTATCTTGTGGGGAAGTAAGAACAAGAAAATCAGCAGGATATTTAGTTTTCCCACACAAGACTTCAACATCTCTAACAATTCCAATTGGTGCAATAGTATCTCTATTGGCAAGTTTAATAGTAACATCAATATCTTCTAACTCAACAGGTGCAATTTCATTCTTAATTTCTTTGTATAAGTCATGAGGTATAACACTAGCACTAGCACCCATATCACATAAGCCATGATAACAATGATCTCCTATTTTAACAGAAATAAAGGCACGCCTTATCGGATTTCGGGTTCCGGCAGACCCTTGAGGTTCGAACACTGGGGTGCACGCGGAGATTTTGCCTTCTACCTACCTGCACCCCTCCGCCTCGCTAAGATCTAAGCTATGGAAAGAACAGCACAAGAGACACAGGGTTTATACTAGTTCGGGCCATCATTGTGGTGTAATACCCTACTCCAGTGTGTGGTGTGGTGGATTGCCTCTTGGGCTGATGATGATGAGCAATACAAGGAAGAACAGCCTCGCGAGGGTCTGTTCTTGGCTGAGGGGATGAACTGCTAGGAGGAGTTCAGTCACCCTTCCCTCTCTCTCTCTTCTCGATTCTCTCCCTGATTTCGATCCCAGCTTGTTTTTGGGTTGGCCGATTCTCGATCCCCCCTACCCTGAGGGTGGCTAGTCCTATTTATAGGAAAAGGCCCTGGGCCTCTTCCCAAATATTGAGCGGGAAGGGCACCAACAATTGGCCATTTTGAAGGGGAACATCTGGTACACTTATCCTAACTAAAGTTGGTCCTCGCCTGCCAAAGGCTCTGGTGGTGACGCTGGCTTAGGCTCCACAATGACTTCCTCCCTGCCGTTGGACTGTTCTTGGTCTCGTTGCACCGAAACGGGTGCCTTTGCTTGATGCTCTCGCCTGCGCTTGCTCCCTTTGCACCAAAGAGGAAAGGAGGACACTGCGCGGGCTGGCGCCCGCCTGGCACCCTTGGTCTTCATGGCTTGCGTCACGGGCACCTCGTGAGGTACCCCACCTTGATCTCTCTGCCTCCTCGTGAGCCAGCCTGATGATGCCGTGCCTGAGGAAGCTCCGTGTCGTCCGCCTCGCGAGGCTTGGCCCCTCGCGAGGGTCTTGGGTCTGTGTTGATGAAGATGGGCCGTGCTGGGCCCCCTTTTGAGCCACGCCGCAGGCCGCAGGCAGGCAAGTCTAGGGACCCCCATTCCCAGAACGCCGACAGTAGCCCCCGGGCCCAAGGCGCGCTCGGACTTGGCCATGCAGGGAGGCGAAAGGGCAAGGGCGAAGCGCCGTGGGCCCTAACAGCCCGCGGCCTCGGGCGCCGCGTGGCGGTTGATTGGGCGTGGGCGGCACTGTTCCCCCACGCCCCCTTATTTTGCACCATGCTAGCAAACTCGTAGTCATACACAGCCGCTCCCCTTTCTGTTGCTCTAACGCCCTCTGTCCTTCCTCCGCTCGAACTCCAGCTTCTGTTTTCAACCCAATCTCGAACCTCCCCCCCTTCCCATCGCCATGGCTCCGACGAAGAAGGGAAGAGGGAAGAAACCCATGCCTCCGCCTTGCTCGCCGCCGTTGGCGGCCCCCGCCGAGGGCTTGGGAAAGGTCAGCTCGGCTCTGGCCACTATCTTCAACGAATGCGGGAGGACGACGGCCTGGCCCGCGTCTCACTTCTCCATCGACAGGATAGTCACCGAGGTCCAGTATTTCGCCGACGCCCTATGGGCAGGTCTGGTTCCCCCCTTTTCTGACTTCTTTAATGCCGTGCTTTCCCACTATCAAATCCACATGATGCATCTGGGTCCTGAATCCATCACCCTTCTTTCGGTCTTCGCCTTTGTTTGCGAGGCAATGATGGGCATCCTTCCTTCGGTTGCCTTGCTGCGCCACTTCTTCTCTCTGCGTCTTGTCGACCCTACCCAATGTTGGGCGTGCGTGAGATTCGTTGCCGCGTCTGAGACAGCGGCCTCAGGGATTGACTTCAGGCTCCCTCTACCCGCGGCTGGGTTCCGCGAGCGGTGGCTGTATGTGGATGCAGGGGTGCCCAGCCCCCTGCTATCGGAGCCAACTTCGCCTGCCGTCTCCAATTCGGGCTGGGGCCAGGAGACGCTTGAGAGCCCCCGGCTCGTCTTCGTCTGGCACCGCTTCGCGTTCTTGAGGTTGCTTGGCGTGACAGCGCCCAAGGTGGTGAAGGAGTTCCTGCTCCGCTGCATTGCTCCTCTCCAACGCCACTCCCGCTGGATGTGGGCCTTCAGCGGGCGTGATGATCGTATGAGGCTCCAGGAAGAGGACCTGACGCCTGAAGTGCTGAGGACAGTGCTCTTGACCCTGATTGGGGACCCCAACCCTGGCAGCATCCAGCAGGGAGGGGCCTTGCTGTACCTCTACCAGAACAGGGCAATTTTGTGAATCAGATGCCTATCTTTGATGAGTGGGGGCCGCGCCCCGCCGGCCTCCGGGGGCCTCGCGAGAACCTAGTGATGGTGACTGCCCTTCTAGTTGGCCAAGGCGACTCTTCCTCAAGTGGCAGAGCAGGGAGGCATGAGGCGCCAGAGGCCGAGGGGGCTCCCGGCGGGGTGACAGCGCCGGACGATGCTCATGAGGGAGCAGCTCTTGGGGCCCGTGCCGCTGAGGCTGAGGGTGGCAAGCAGCTGCCCTCAGCGTCTGCGACTGAGGCCCCTGAGGCTCCAGCCGCTTCTCTTGGCGAGGCGATTGGCAGCGCGCATCAGGCAGGCGCCCCTGACGCGGATCGCCTTGACGCTCCGTCTTCGTCGCAGGTTGATCCCTGCGCTCAACTCTTGGGCCGCTTTCGCGTGGACTTTGAGGCCCTCCGGAAGAGAAGGGAGGCCCTGGGCGACGACTACCCTTGTCGCCTGCTGAAGCGTAGGAAGTACTTCGCCACTGATGAGTAAGCCTTCTCCTTTCCCAGCTCTCGGTCCTTCTGTTGCTTTTACTGATCCTTGCTCCGCAGGCCCCTTCCAGCCGAGCTCGCGGAGATGGCTGAGGTGTCGTCCCCCTTGGCTTCGCCCCATCCACCGTCCTCAAGCGCTCCGAGTAGCAGAGCCCTTGTGGTGAGGGCGATCGAAGAGGCGAACCATCCCGAGGCGCATCGTGGCCCTGCGCACCCCGCGATCCTCCTTCGCGGGCCTTCTCGTGGCATAGCCAGCCTGCCATGGGCTTCTCGCCTGGTCGTGGACTGCGATTGGCTGAGGCGCTCCCCGCGCTCTTCATCTGGGGACGGGCTGGCTCCAGGCCGGGCTTCTGGCGTGACGTGCCCGGCCGTCGCAAGGGTGCCAGCCCCCAGCCCCCTGCCTGGAGGGGGAGTGCTGATTCGTGGCCCCCGTCACTTGCTTGGGGCAGATGATGGCGTGGAAGACGTGCTCGAGCGCGCCCGGGAGCGTCGTGCTCTTCGCCAAGGATTCCTTCGAAGGGCGGCTGACGCGGTGAGCCTGCTTGGTGAGGAGCTTGCTGATGAAGACGCGTGCCTTGAGGCCGAGGGCCTGCGCCTGGCTGCAGAGAGCTGCGAGCTGGAGGGCGCCATCACCCTTGCGCGCTGTCAGCGCGATCTTGACGACGCAGAGGCCAAGGCGTCGCTGGTGGCCTCTCGGGAGGCCCGATCTTGGGTCGCTGAGGAGGCCCGGGAAGCCGACCGGCGGTGAGAGGCGGCGGAGGAGCGGGCTCGGGAGCTCTTGGCCTGGTGCCACTCACTGGAGGAGCAAGTGGAGCTGCGCGAGGCAGCCCTCGCGTCGATGAAGGTGGCCTCTGGCGACCCAGCAGAGCTCTAGAAGCGTGAGGAGGCGCTGACGCTGGAAGCCGCCTAACGTACCCGCGAGTATGAGCATCTGGAGACGAGGGAGCGCTTGGTGACGCAGGCGGAGGATGATGTCGCTGCACAGGAAGCCCGTGTCCTGGAGGAGGTCGGACGTCGGGTGGCGATGGCGCACTTGAACCTCAATCACGAGTTCGAGGAGAGGCTGGGGTTGATCCGGGCCGAGGCTGAAGGTAGGACTGCTGCCTTGAGGACCAAGCTGGAGGAAGCGACGCGGCGGGCCGATGCTTTTCGGGCCGCCCTTGAGGTAGCGCAAGGGGAGTCAACCACCTCCCAGGCCGAGGTGCTCCTTCTTCGCCAGCGGGTGGAGGAGGCTGAGGTCGTCGCGTGCTAGAATGCGGACGAGATATGTCAGCGGCGGATCCTGGAGCATGAGCACGGCCCCATGCTCACCACGCTCCGGGAGAGAGCCAACACAGCCTTGGGCAACATCTGCGAGGCGGCTGTTGGCGAACCGCACGTAGTCAACTACACCGGCAACCTTCAGTTCTTCACCGACGTGGTGACGCAGCTGGAGGCGCGGTCGGTCAGGGCTGACAGGTTGGTGGAGGAGAGGAGCCGCGCCCTGCTCGGGCGCGCCTTTTCTCACGTCTTCAGCCATCTCCAGAACATGGATCCCCACTTCGATTTCGACGCCGCCATCGCCCCAGTCCCCCAGGCCATCCGAGACGACCTGGCGCACTGGGTGGAAGACAATGTGGATGCTCTTGTCAGGGCCTTCGCTTCAGACAACAACGGCGTGATCGTGGCTGCCGACGAGGGCGGTGTGGTGAACGGCCCTGCCGCCGCTGGCGGCGACGCAGACAGCGATGGCGAGTCCAGCGACGCCAGCAACGGTTCGGGTGGTGCTCCTGAGGATGCATCGGGGGATTCATCCGACTGATTGTGCATCGTTCCTGCTTCCTTACCCTGCATGAATAGAACTCAGGTTTTGGCCTGATGGCTGTGAGAGCATTTTGGAGGGGGAGCCCCTCATGTAAAACTTGTGTTCATCGTATTAGTAGACGTTACATTGCCCATGCGCCCGCGCCAAGTGGTCGGCTTAAGCGACGCGCTGGTCGACTAGTTTACCTTTGTCCCGTGCGGGCCCTGAGGTAGCCTGTGGGAGGCTGTGGTGTCCCGAGTGTTCCCTGAACGAATCCGTAGGATCTGCAGTAAAAAACCCTCCTGAGAGGACGCGGCGGCGGCAGTCTGGGCTGCGCGCAAGCTGGGCCTGACCCGGCTCGCGAGGGGCTCACGAGGGGAGGCAGCTGAGGCGAAGTGGCAATCAAAACGCGAGAAATTGCTCGAACGAGACTAAGCACCCCTTCCCCAAACACACGCAAATCTCAAATTCGAATCCAACTTAAATCCAGCGGGGGAAAGTGACAACCAAAGGGAAAAGCAATGAAAGCAGACAAAAGGCCGCGTCCGGCACCTAATCTAGTCTTGGACGTCTTCTCACCAGCGCGGAGCTAAGTGCTGCCACTGGGCGTGGGAGGGAGCCCCAGGGCCTGAGGCCGGCACCCCTGAGACTCCGGGGCGTGTACAACCCCACTCATTATTACGTGAGAGTGTCACGGGGCGGCGAGCTTCACAGGCACTGGGCCTTCTTCACAGGTACCGGCCTTGCTTCATATCGCCAGACGAGGGCCCCGCCTTGCGCCACACTCTAGTGCCATCAACGACGACCAGAAACCAGGACGCCGCCGATGGGGTAGAGCGGTCGCCGGCGGTTCCCCCGACGACCACGGGTCCTCCGCTAGGGGCAGGCCCTGAGGCACCTCCCCAGCAGAGGGCCTACCTCCTGAGAACACCTTGCTCCGAACGCCGCGGTGGTGATGTCGGATCTCGGCCCCTCTCCTGCAGCCCCCTGCGCCCTCCTCCCGAGGGGTAGGAGACTGTGGGAGTGGGGCAGCTGCTCGCTGTGGCGACCTGCACCTCCTGCGATCCAAGATTAGCGTATGCCTGCTCCTGAGGAATTAGCGGTACCCGATAATCGTTGCCTCCGGCGTGGCCAGTGGGACCGTCCCGGGGCTCCTGGAAGGGTTTAGCTTCTGGCGCCTCGTCCCCCCAGCTTGGGCTGAGGAGCGAGCCTTGTTCGCCCTCGTGAGGGTGTCCTTGGTCCATCATGAGGGGCATGTATTCTTCTGGCGCCGTCATCCCGAAGGCCACGCCGTAGTGCTCCGCATGCCACGCAGTCCTGCTTGACGTGCCCACCGTGGGGTGGTAGCGCGGCTGTCCACTGGGGCCGTGGGTCGCGTCGAGTCCTTCTTCTTCGCGGACCGGGAGCAGGGGCAACGCCGCCGCCGGTCCGGTGCCGACAGCTTCGCTGGCATTGGAGTAGCCTTGGAGCCCGCGGGCGCGCGCGGAGCCCCGCGCGGGCTGCCCTGGGCTTGAGATGGGAGCTGGGTGCAGAAGGGGTGAGCCCCTGAGGCGGCGAAGCCCAGGAGCTCTGCCACCCGCTCCAGCAGCACGTCGCGGCCGCCCTCCAGCAGCCCGCACTGCAGCAGCTCTCGGGCCACCGTGAGCGCGGCCCTCGAGTTCGCCTGCTCCTGGCGGGTGTACGGTGTCTTGGTCGCGGCGTGATTGGAGGCCCTTGCTGCTGATCGCGCCTGCCGCGGTGTGAGAGCTGTCGAAGCCTGTCTGCGTCGCCCGCGGCCCGCAGCACCCTGCGGACCGTGAGCTGCCTGGGGCATGGGGTCGCCCGAGGCGAGCGGCTCTGCGCGGGCGGGCCACGCCGCCCATGGATCTGGGTTGCCCGCCTGGTCGCCGGACATGGTGATGACGACGCGACGGGACACGAAGCGGTAGAAGGTGGATTCCGGCGCACCCCTACCTGGCGCGCCAAATGTCAGATTTCGGATTCGGGCAGACCCTTGAGGTTCGAACACTGGGGTGCGCGCGGAGATTTCGCCTTCTACCTACCTGCACCCCTCCGCCTCGCTAAGATCTAAGCTATGGAAAGAACGGCACAAGAGACACAGGGTTTATACTGGTTCGGGCCACCGTTGTGGTGTAATACCCTACTCCAATGTGTGGTGTGGTGGATTGCCTCTTGGGCTGATGATGATGAGCAATACAAGGAAGAACAGCCTCGCGAGGGTCTGTTCTTGGCTGAGGGGATGAACTGCTAGGAGGAGTTCAGTCACCCCTCTCTCTCTCTCTTCTCGATTCTCTCTCTCTGATTTTGATTTCGATCCCAGCTTGTTTCTGGGTTGGCCGATTCTCGATCTCCCATCCCCTGGGGGTGGCTAGTTCTATTTATGTGCAAAGGCCCTGGGCCTCTTCCCAAATATTGAGCGGGAAGGGCGCCAACAATTGGCCATTTTGAAGGGGAACATCTGGTACACTTATCCTGACTAAAGTTGGTCCTCGCCTGCCAAAGGCTCTGGTGGTGACGCTGGCTTGGGCTCCACAATGACTTCCTCCTGCCGTTGGACTGGTCTTGGTCTCGTTGCACCGAAACGGGTGCCTTTGCTTGATGCTCTCGCCTGCGCTTGCTCCCTTTGCACCAAAGAGGAAAGGAGGACACTGCGCGGGCTGGCGCCCGCCTGGCACCCTTGGTCTTCATGGCTTGCGTCACGGGCACCTCGTGAGGTACCCCGCCTTGATCTCTCTGCCTCCTCGTGAGCCAGCCTGATGATGCCGTGCCTGAGGAAGCTCCGTGTCGTCCGCCTCGCGAGGCTTGGCCCCTCGCGAGGGTCTTGGGTCTGTGTTGATGAAGATGGGCCGTGCTGGGCCCCCTTTTGAGCCACGCCGCAGGCCGCAGGCAGGCAAGTCTAGGGACCCCCATTCCCAGAACACCGACACGCCTACCACAGGTCTATGTTTATCCTTATCACACGGTTTAGCAATTCTAGCAGTTTCACCTTCGAACTGAATAACATGCCCATCAATATTATCAGACAAGAGATCTTTAACAATAGCAATATTAGGTTCTACTTTAACTTGCTCAGGAGGTGTATAAGTTCTAATATTGCTTTTACGAACAACAGTTGAAGCTTTAGCATGATCTTTTATTCTAACAGGGAAAGGTGGTTTCTCAATATAAGAAGTAGGAACAATAGGATCATTATAAGTGACAGTCTTTTCTTCAACTTTAATAGGCGCAACTACTTTTACTTCTATGGGAGGATGATATTTAAACCACTTCTCCTTAGGGAGATCAACATAGGTAGCAAAAGATTCACAGAAAGAAGCTACTACCTCAGAATCAAGTCCATATTTAGTGCTAAACTTACGGAAAATATCGGTATCCATAAAAGATTTAACACAATCAAACTTAGGTGTCATACCCGGCTCCTTATCTTCGTCGAGGTCCCAATCTTCAGAGTTGCGTTTAATTCTATCCAATAAGTTCCATCTGAATTCAATAGTCTTCATCATAAAAGAGCCAGCACAAGAAGTATCAAGCATGGTTTGATTATTATGAGAAAGCCGAGCATAAAAACTTTGCATAATTATTTCTCTCGGGAGCTCATGATTGGGGCATGAATATAACATTGATTTAAGCCTCCCCCAAGCTTGAGCGATGCTTTCTCCTTCGCGAGGCCAGAAATTATATATATAATTACGATCACGATGAACAAGATGCATAGGGTAATACTTTTGATGAAATTCCAATTTCAATCTTTTATAGTCCCACGATCTCGTATCACATAGCCTATACCATATCAATGCGTCTTCCTTCAAAGATAAAGGGAAGACCTTCTTCTTAGCAACATCACCGGATACACCTGCAAGCTTAAATAATCCACAAACTTCATCCACATATAATAAGTGCTCATCAGGATGCTTTGTTCCATCTCCTGTAAAAGGATTAGCAAGCAGTTTTTCCATTATACCCGAAGGAAATATAAAAGGAGTTTCATTTTCAATAGGTTCTGTAGGTTGAGGAGCAACTCTTTGCTCTACTGTACGGGGTGAAGATACCCCGAACAAGCCCCTCAGAGAATTACTTTCCATAGTAACAAGTGACAGTAAATTTCAGCACACTATATAAATTTTTCCTTACCAAATTCTACCTACCAGAAGCGCTACACTCCCCGGCAACGGCGCCAGAAAAGAGTCTTGATGACCCACAAGTATAGGGGATCTATCGTAGTCCTTTCGATAAGTAAGAGTGTCGAACCCAACGAGGAGCAGAAGGAAATGATAAGCGGTTTTCAGCAAGGTATTCTCTGCAAGTACTGAAATAAGTGGTAACAAATAGTTTAGTAATAAGGTAAATTGTAACGAGCAACAAGTAACAAAAGTAAATAAGGTGCAGCAAGGTGGCCCAATCCTTTTTGTAGCAAAGGACAAGCCGGAACAAACTCTTATAATAGGAAAAGCGCTCCCGAGGACACATGGGAATATCGTCAAGCTAGTTTTCATCACGTTCATATGATTCGCGTTCGATACTTTGATAATTTGATATGTTGGTGGACCGGTGCTTGGGTGCTGTTCTTACTTGAACAAGCATCCCACTTATGATTAACCTCTATTGCAAGCATCCGCAACTACAACAAAAGTATTAAGGTAAACCTAACCATAGCATGAAACATATGGATCCAAATCAGCCCCTTACGAAGCAACGCATAAACTAGGGTTTAAGCTTCTGTCACTCTAGCAACCCATCATCTACTTATTACTTCCCAATGCCTTCCTCTAGGCCCAAATAATGGTGAAGTGTTATGTAGTCGACGTTCACATAACACCACTAGAGGCTAGACAACATACATCTTATCAAAATATCAAACGAATACCAAATTCACATGACTACTAATAGCAAGACTTCTCCCTTGTCCTCAGGAACAAACGTAATTACTCACAAAGCATATTCATGTTCATAATCAGAGGGGTAATAATATGCATACAGGATTTGAACATATGATCTTCCACCAAATAAACCAACTAGCATCAACTACAAGGAGTAATCAACACTACTAGCAACCTACTAGCACCAATCCCGGACTTTGAGACAAGAATTGGATACAAGAGATGAACTAGGGTTTGGAGATGAGATGGTGCTGGTGAAGATGTTGATGGATATTTCCCTCTCCCGATGAGTGGAGCGTTGGTGATGACGATGGTGATGATTTCCCCCTCCCGGAGGGAAGTTTCCCCGGCAGAACAGCTCTGCCGGAGCTCTAGATTGGTTCCGCCTCGTGGCGGCGGAGTCTCGTCCCGAAAGGTTTCTTCTTATTTTTTTCTCATCGAAAGACTTCATATAGGAGAAGATGGACGTCGGAGACCCACCAGGGGGCCCACAAGGTAGGGGGCGCGCCCTAGGGGGGGGGGCGCCCCCACCCTCGTGAGAAGGGTGTGGCCCCCTGGCCTTCATCTTTGGCATGGATTTTTCTTTATTTCTTTTAAGACGTTCCGTGGAGTTTCAGGACTTTTGGAGTTGCGCAGAATAGGTCTCTAATATTTGCTCCCTTTCCAGCCCAGAATTCCAGCTGCCGGCATTCTCCCTCCTTATGTAAACCTTGTAAAATAAGAGAGAATAGACATAAGTATTGTGATATAAAGTGAAATAACAGTCCATAATGCGATAAATATCGATATAAAAGCATGATGCAAAATGGACGTATCAGGGGTTGATCCCTCACTTGATCCATAGCCGCACTCCAACAAGCACAAGCGGGTTTCATCAACTCCCACCGGCCTTGAAGCGACCTGTAAGAACGAGCTCTCAATGTGGCAGTCTTGGGTTTCAGCTTGCAATACATGTCCTCAATGCGTTGCCAATAACGTTTCCCGTTTTGATCGGTGCCGGTGACCGCATCCACCCTCACTTGCGACCAAGCCTTGACCAAGAGGACATCTTCAACCTCCGTGTAGTTTGCCGTGCGAATTGGCCTTCGAGCACCACCTCCCGCTTCAAACACTTCCTCTCCGATCTCGGTGACATCTTCATCTTCTTCTTCCTCCTCACCCGCCTCCTCCTCCTCACCCGTCGGCTCCTCAACATGGAAGTCGAAGGAAGCAAGTGGAGGAGACCCAATGTTCACCTCCGCGTCCTTGAGCAAGGCCCTATATGACACGGTTGGTGCGGACATTTCATCGAACACGTCGGCCACGGTTGGCGGCGTTGGAGTGGCAGTGCTCGGCGGTGGCGGTGGCGGTGCCGCGGTATGCTTGGCACAATGGTTTGCAAGCTGATTCTCCTTGCGCTTGGTAGCAGCCGCGGTGGAGGTTGCCGGCTTGGCGGGCTTCGCCGCCTTCGCCATGGGGGCGGGCACGGGCGGCTTGCTTGACACGACGTGGGTGCTCGCCCGCCTCCGTTTTTGGCCGATGTGGGTGGCCGCCACCATCTCCGCCACGACGGCGTTGGTCGAGGTGGCCGGAGGCGGGAGGTGGGCGCGGCCACGAGCGCGGGCGCGGATGAAGCCAGCGGCGGAGGAGCGGCGGAGGGGGTGGCCGAGGGCTGGAGGGGCTCCATGGCCGGCAGCGGCGACAAGAACGGGCGGCGGCGGCGCGGATGAAGCCGACGGCGGGGAGAGGAGGCTTGGGAATTTTCCCTCCCGTGCACAGAGTTGACCAAGTGAGGGTTGGGCCTTCAACTTGCCCCAAACCCTCACTAGTGCAGGTTGGCCTTGAACTTGAGGGTTCGGCCTGGAATTTTTTTTGAGGGTTTAGGGATTTGAGGGTACTGATCTGCGCCTTTTTTTGCTCAACCCTCAAACTGGCAGTTATTTTGAGGGTTTGACCAGTTTGAGGGCTCTGTTAGACATGCTCTAAGCAGCTAGATTAGGGCCATTTTTTTTGAGTACCTATGTAGAAATAAGCTGCTCTCAAAATAAACACCAAACAAGACTGGTTTAATTTAGTAAAAAAGTCCCCTAGTTTACCTAGGGTTTTCTAGTCCTCTCGGCGGCCCGCCGCCCTGAATTCCTCCTGCCGGAAAAGATAGCCGATCGCACTCCCTTCAATCCTCATCGACTTCCTCGCATCACTAGGACTGCTCCAAGTCCTTGTTTGTGTCTTTAATTGCTGAGGCTGAAGGTTCCCCTATAGATGATAGATCAAGACTTCGTGTAAGATGGCTTTTTCTGTGGAAGGATCGGGATTAAAGGGCCTGGTGGACGAAGATCCAAGCAAGCTCCTGTAACGATTGCATCTGTAGGATGACGAAATTGACATACTAATCTGAGAAGATGAAGTTGATACAACCGAGGAGAAGCCCAAGTGGCTTGTGTCGGTGTCAAAACCGGTAGATCTCGGGTAGGGGGTCCCGAACTGTGTGTCTAAGGATTGATGGTAACAGGAGACAAGGGACATGATGTTTTACCCAGGTTTGGGCCCTCTTGATGGAGGTAATACCCTACGTCCGGATTGATTGACTTTGATGAGTATAGGGGTTACAAGAGTTGATCTACCACGAGATCGTAATGGCTAAACCCTAATTGTCTAGCCTATATGATTATGATTATGACCTCCTCTACGAGCTAAACCCCGGTTTATATAGACACCGGAGAGACCTAGGGTTATACAGAGTCGATTTACAGAGAAAGGAATCTTCACATCCGAACGCCAAGCTTGCCCTCCATGCAAAGGAGAGTCCCATCCGGACACAGGAGGAAGTCTTCTGTCTTGTATCTTCATGGCCCATTAGTCCAGCCCAGTCACATAGCTCGGTCGCCCGAGGACCCCTTAATCCAGGACTCCCTCAGTAGCCCCCGAACCAAGCTTCAATGACGATGTGTCCGGCGCGCAGGTTGTCTTCGGCATTGCAAGGCGGGTTCCTCCTCCGAATACTTCAAAGCATCTGACCCGAAGAGTTATATTCGGCTTTTCATTTAATGTCATACCCTTTGGCTCCCGCGCCTCCGTCTCTTCTACTTCCATGTGTCGAACGAATACAAAAGGTCAGAGTATTTTTTTCACATAACACCATGGCCATAAAAAGGCGTCTATTTAAAGGAATTGGATCTCAGATGCCATTCCACACCAGGCGGAAAATCCTTAGAGCTCGCTAGGAGAAACCACTCAAACATGGCTAGCGCTCCCAGTTCTTCCTCCCGCCCTCATGGCTCTGAAAAAGGCGATTGGGAGAGATGCTCAGTATCCCATGCCCAGCTGACCAAGCTCTAAGCGCAAGGCTACCTTCCCCCTGCGGATCTAGTCCCGGTGCGAGTGGGATTAACTTCTTTTACGGGCGAAGCTCTGGCGGAAAATTTCCTGAATTCTTTAGAAGGGGAGCGAGTGTGCTTCGTTTCCTTTCTCTTCAGAGGCGTTGGATTTCCAATCCATCCTTTCCTTCGAGGTCTCTTGGAGTATTATGGCCTCCAACTGCACAATCTCACGCTGGGCTCCATTCTGCACATCGCGGGCTTCGTCGCTCTCTGCGAGGCTCATTTTGAGTTATGGAGGAAACTATTCTGCCTCGTCCCTCGCTCCCAAAAGGGGTCCATATTCGAGGTGGGTGGCACCGAGATATGGCGCATAGCCAGAACCGGATACCTGTCTGGCACACTGAAGAAGGCGTCCGAGGAGTGGCCCTCGGAGTGGTTTTATATTGAAGACGACGCTCTCCCCGACCCAGTCCGAATGGGCCTTCCCGAATTTTCCAGCAGTCCACTGAAGAAACGCCACAGCTGGCGCCCTCGGAGCCTCGAGGAGGAAGATAGCGCGGAAGTCAAGATGTTAATGGACAAGATAAAAATACTCGCCCAATCCGGACTATCCATGATTGAGGTCATGACAATTTCCATAACGCGAGGCATCCAGCCACTCCAATCTAGAGGACTCCCCATGTGGAACTACAACGAGGAGGATGATACATCTCGCTACGGGCGCAAGGGTCCGGGTGACTTTGCCGCCCTGGCCGCCATGCTGGCGGATCTTTATAAAGGGGAGAAAGAAGAATTCGCCTGCCTTAAGTGCCGGGACGGATTCTCCATGTACAACCCCCTAGCTGGGTAAGCTTTCAATCCAGAATTGTATTCGATCCTCATCTTAAGCCGCAACTAGTTGGACTCAAACTGACCATCTTTAACAGGAATGGCGGAAGACCACTACGGGGATCTATATCCCTGCTCCGCAGCCGGAAAATCATATTCAGGACCTAGATCCCGGATTTGAGGAGGATTTGGATATGTTTGTAGAGCTTAAGGAGGGGGTCTTCTATTAGGTGAGCTACGACGACACATAAGTGGCCATTGTAGCCGATTACCTCGGTCTCTCTGCCGTCTTCCCACGTAAGTGCCCAGGGAGAATCTCCTCCAAAAGAGCTTCCTCGTTATGCCTCACCCACCGCACTATCTCGTGCTCAAAAGGGGAGGCGCTCGGCACGCCATGCTGCACCAGAGGCATCTCATAAGAGAGCGGCGCCTGCGTCGGGTGGGTTTTCAAATAGGAAGGCAAATGAAAACACGGCCGAGCCTTCATCAAAGAGGTATGGATTCGAATACGCCCCCTGGCAGTCACATCGAACTATGACATTGTCAAGTGTGTTTTATCAGGAAGAGTGTTCGCCGGACTATGTCCGGGGATCCTGCCGGTCGCGCCTCTACCAATCAGGTTCCAGACCCTGCCACTAGGGCGGGGGCTGATACGGGAGTGACGCCGGATTGTCCTCCTTCAGAGGATTAGGATGATGTGTCCGTCACGAACTTTGAAGTAGAGAGCGCCATGATTCATTGGCGACGGAGGGCCGCTCTTCGCGACCCTAGCTTTACTAAAGAGGCGTTCAATGCCTTCAGCACGGCTGATGCATACATTCGAGCTGCTCGGGATGGGCTTGCCAAAGACACTGACCAGTATTTGAAAGATGTGCAGGTAAGTATGCATTGTATAGATCTGGTAACCATATACCAGTAGCCCCCGAGACTTGAAGCAGTTGAAACAACTGATTTAAGGATCATTGTATAATTAGGCACTCACGGAGAAGAACAACTTGCTATCTCAGGAGCTGGAACAGCGCCGGACCCAGCTAACTGCTGTTACCGCCGAACTGGGGATGTCCAAGGAGGCACCGACTGGTAAGGTTCCCTTCTATTCAGAAAATGTAATCATGTGCCAGTCATGTTTATACGAATAAACATTGTTGTATTATACGATGGCAGGCTCGTTGGCTCAGATAGAAGAGAAGCTAAAGGCCGCACAAGCGGAGAAGGAACATGCCAAAAGGCAAGAGGCTACTGGTCAACGTGTACTGACACGGACCAGGAACGAAAAGAACAAGCTGCAGGATGCCAATACCCAGCTCGGCAAAGAGCTGGAGGATGTGCGGGCCCAAATAGTGGACGCTTTAAAGGGGAACAAAAAGCTACGAGGTGGCATATTCAGTATGCCTTTCAACTTAATGTCGTACAGTTTGCTGAGGCGACTTCTGATAAGATTTCTCCTGTAGATATTTTGACTGGGCGGCCCGAAGAAGAGGCATCCAGCTTCCAAGGCGATTTGCTACAAGAGCTGTCTGAAGTGTATGAGCGAGCTCGGAAAGCGATGCGGAGCGTTGCCAAGGCTTCATGGCCATCCGCATCCCCTCTAGGAAGTATGGAGGAGCTTGTGAAGTTGTTCAA
The DNA here is from genome assembly GCF_003073215.2 of Triticum urartu. Taxonomy (NCBI): domain Eukaryota; kingdom Viridiplantae; phylum Streptophyta; class Magnoliopsida; order Poales; family Poaceae; genus Triticum; species Triticum urartu. Next base: position 158,420,774 of record NC_053022.1, on the reverse strand, counting down.
GGGAGCTCGGCGCCGCTTTAGATTATGGAATATATCTGCTTGCCGGGAAGGCACACGAGAGGCCTGGGCCATGGTGAAAACACGATATACCGGACTTGATCCAAATCATATGGCCCAGGTCGGACCTCGAGGGTCAGATGGACAAGAGATTCCAGTGAGCTTGGTATATGACCAAGTAAAGATAGCCGCCAAGTTTTCACAACAGGGCTGTAAGCTAGATAGCCTGTTAGACGGTATAGAGGAAGAAGTTTTTGAGTCTAAGTGACTATGTACTTCAATTAACAATTTTTTCCCTAGCCGAATTGTATAACGATTGTCATGGCAGGCCTTTTCGCTTCGAACTCCGGACCCGAAGGTGCGGAGTGTTTTCGAATACAGGACCGGCAATAAATACCGGGGCATGCGTGGAAACCAGGCGTAGGGGTCATAGTTGCTTGAACAGACAAGTTGTATTCGGCTAGCTATGTTATATTACTTATTGATTGTAAGAAACATCTTCCAGAGAGAATAGTTCCGTTAAGGGTTCCTTTCCCTGGGTGAACATGCGTTAGTATGCATGCCCAAACTGTGATTCGAAAAATCGTAGTATACATAATATCTAGGGGTTCATAGTGCAACGAGGGTAAAATGTCTTTAGTCCGCTGACCGATTATTCCCTTAAGAATGCTAGCTTTCAGCTTCACCCAGTCTGAGGTACAAGTCCGGATGACCCGACTGTAACAATCGCAGAGGTGCTCCCTTTATGCCCTAGCCGAACTAACGGGAACGTAGGGCATAAGCACAGGAGCCAGGCAACCCAGCTTGGCAAAAACTTAAGTCATAAAGGTGCATATCATGGCAAAGAAAAGGTATATATGAGAAAAGGACATATATGTGGCGAGCTTGATGCTCGGAAAATTATAATAAGCTTATGTAAAAGAAGCCCCCAGGTGTTATGGGCGTATACATTTAAGGATGTGTACCTCATAAGTGTGCGGTCTAGCCGCACAAGAGCTATAAAGCTAAAGAAAAATATTTAAAGGGAGAGAAAATGAAAAGAGGAGAAAAAGAAAATGAACAATGAGTCTGGCTCTAAGCGTAGAATCTTCGGATTCTGGCGGCATTCCACGGGTTCGGCTCTAAGCGATTATCCGATGCGTCATGTAGACGGTACGCACCTCCAGTGAGAACTTCATCTATAATGAAGGGATCTTCCCACTTGGGCTTGAGTTTGTCCTTTTTCTTTTCTGGCAAGCGTAGAATGAGTTCACCAACATTGTAAGTCTTGGCCCGCACCTCTCTGCTTTGGTATCTGCGAGCTTGTTGTTGATAGAATGCGGAACAGGCTTTTGCAACATCGTGCTCCTCCTCCAGGGCATCTAGACTGTCCTGTCGATCTAGCTCGGCTTCTCTCTCTTCGTACATGCGCACTCGAGGTGAGTCATGAATAATGTCGCAGGGAAAAATAGCCTCCGCGCCGTACACCATGAAAAATGGTGTGTAACCAATAGTGCGATTGGGCGTGGTCCGCAGCCCCCAGAGTATGGAGTCGAGCTCCTCGACCCAGTGTTTGTCTGACTCTTTTAAAGATCGTACTACTCTAGGCTTAATGCCTCTCATGATATGACCATTAGCTTGTTCGACCTGACCGTTTGTTTGGGGGTGATAGACGAAGGCGTAATCGAGCTTGATGCCCAGGTTAGCACACCATGTTTTCACTTCGTCGGCTATAAAATTGGAGCCGTTATCGACGATGATGCTGTGTGGGACATCATAATGGTGTACGACATCGGATATAAAGTCTATCACTGGTCCGGCTTCAGCCATTTTAACTGGCTCGGCCTCTATCCAGTTAGTGAAATTATCTACCATGACCAGCAGATATTTTTTCTTATGGCTTCCCCCTGTAAGGGGTCCGACCATATCAAGCCCCCAGACCGCGAAAGGCCAAGTAATGGGGATTGTTTGTAAGACGGTATGCGGCATATGGCTTTGATTGGCGAAAAGCTGGCATCCCACACAACATTGGACAAGGTCCTGTGCATCTGCTCGGGCCGCCGGCCAGAAGAAACCGGTAGGGAAGGCCTTGCTTACAAGAGTCCGGGCTGCGGCGTGGTGACCGCCAAGACCAGCATGGATTTAGGCCAGGAGCTGCCATCCTTCTTCTTCGGAGATACATCTTTGAAGTATTCCGGCAGCACTCTTCTTGTAGAGCTCTCCTTCATGAACCTTGTAGGCTTTCGAGCGCCGAGCGATGCATCGAGCCTCATTCTGGTCCTCGGGGAGCTCTCGCCTATTAAGGTAGGTCAGGAAGGGTTCGATCCATGGGGAAATTACTGCCATTATTAGATGGGCCGATGGTGTTGTTTCGGTGGATGAGCCCCCGATGATATTGGTATTGTGTTTAGAATCTTGGGGTATGACCGGATCCGGACTAGTATTGCCGCTCTCATCCTACCACACCACGGATGGCTTGAAGAGCCTTTTGAAAAAGATGTTAGGCGGGACGGGGTCACGCTTGGCCCCCATGCGAGCAAGGACATCCGCCGCTTGATTAGTTTCTCAAGCCACATGATGAAACTCGAGTCCCTCGAACCGAGCTGATATTTTGAGTACGACGTTATGATAGGCCGCCATCTTCGGATCTTTAGCATCGAAGTCTCCGTTTATTTGGGATATTGCAAGGTTTGAATCCCCACGCACCTCCAGGCATTGTATGCCCATAGGGATAACCATCTGAAGACCGTGCAATAAGGCCTCGTATTCGGCTGCGTTATTGGAGTCTGTGTATAATATTTGGAGTACATACTGGACTATTCTCCTGTGGGGGACATTAAGAAAACACCCGCTCCTAAACCGGCCAACATTTTGGAGCCATCGAAGTGCATGACCCAGCTGGAATATGTACCGTACTCTTTAGGGAGTTCGGCCTCTGTCCATTCGACGACGAAGTCAGCCAATACTTGGCAATATTTGTTTATTTTGAGGAAGTCCTTTTATCCTCTCTCTTTTATTTTCATAAAAGAAATATTCAAAGAGAAAATAATTAAAATCAAATGATCCTCTTTTCAAAATTTGAGAAAACTCAAATATGAAAATAACGAAATTCCCAACTCTCTCCGTGGATCCTTGAGTTGTGTAGAATTTCTAGGATCAAGCCAAAATGCAATAAAATATGATATGCAATGATGACCTAATGTATAACATTCCAAATTGAAAATTTGGGATGTTACAAACCTACCCCCCTTAAGATGAATCTCGCCCTCGAGATTCGGGTTGGCTAGAAAATAGGTGAGGGTGATCCTTCCATAGGTCTTCCTCTCGTTCCCAGGTGGCTTCATCTTCGGTATGGTGGCTCCACTGAACCTTACAAAACTTGATAACTTTGCTGCGTGTAACTCGGCTGGCAAACTCGAGAATCTTGACTGGTTTCTCCTCGTAGGTCACATCTCTATCCAACTGAATCGCTTCCAGTGGCACTGTATCTCTTAAAGGAATATCAGCCATCTCTACGTGGCACTTCTTCAACTGAGAAACGTGGAACACATCGTGAACTCCTGACAATCCTTCGGGCAACTCCAATTTGTAAGCAACTTCTCCCATACGTTCCAAAACTTTGTATGGTCCCACAAAACGTGGTGCTAACTTTCCCTTAACTCCAAAACGCTTCACTCCTCGAAGTGGTGATACACAAAGATACACTCTGTCTCCGACTTCGTAAACTGTCTCGTTGCATTTAGAATCCACATAGCTCTTCTGTCTGGACTGGGCTACCTTGAGTCTACCGCGAATCAGTTTAACCTTCTCTTCAGACTCTTTAATCAAATCTGGTCCAAACAACTGACGGTCTCCAACTTCATCCCACAACAACGGTGTCCCGCACCTCCTTCCGTACAAAGCCTCGAAAGGGGCCATCTTCAAACTGGCTTGATAACTACTGTTATAAGAGAACTCTGCATATGGAAAATTGTCGTACCAACTAGATCCATAATCTAGCGCACAAGCTCTCAACATGTCCTCCAGAATCTGATTGACTCTCTCAGTCTATCCATCTGTCTGCGGGTGAAAGGCTGTACTGAACTCTAGCCTGGTTCCCAAAGTTTCATGCAACTGACTCCAGAACTTTGAGGTAAACTGGGTTCCTCTATCTGATACAATGGTCCTCAGAACTCCATGCAGACATACGATCCTGGTCATGTATATCTTTGCCAACTTAGCACTGGTGTAAGTGGTCTTCACTGGGATGAAATGTGCTACCTTCGTCAAACGATCGACTACAACCCATATCGAGTCATAGCCTGAACGAGTCCTGGACAATCCCGTGATAAAATCCATGCCTAGATTGTCCCACTTCCATTCGGGTATCGACAATGGTTGTAGCAATCCTGCTGGCTTTTGATGTTCTGCCTTCACTCTCTGACATACATCACAAACTGCTACATACTCCACAATATCCTTCTTCATTCCGGTCCACCAGAAACTATCCTTCAAATCCAGATACATTTTTGTATTTCCTGGGTGAATCAAATATGGCGAATCATGGGCCTCCTACAAAATTAGCTTCCTGATATCCGGGTTATTAGGCACATATACGCGGTCCTCAAACCATAAGGTATTGTGCTCATCCTCACGAAATCCTTTAGCCTTTCCTTGCTCATCTTTTCCTTTATCTCGGAAATCTCCTGGTCCGTCTTCTGAGCTTCTCTGATCTTATCCATCAAAGTAGACTGAATCTCCAATGCTGCTACATAGCCTCTCAGAACTATCTCCAAACATAGCTCGCGAAGATCGATCTTAGAAAATACTTTAGCTCCTTGCAGCTGATTAAACAAATCATTGATCATCGGCAATGGGTACTTTTTCTTGATCGTTACTTCATTCAATCCACGATAATCAACAATCATCCTCAACGGTCCATCCTTCTTCTCCACTAGAAGCACTGGTGATCCCCAAGGTGACGAACTTGGGCGAATATAGCCTTTATCCAGTAACTCCTTAATCTTCTTCTTAATCTCCTCCAAATCCTTAGCGGGCATCCTGTACGGTCTCTTAGATATTGACCATGTGCCTGGCAAAAGTTCAATAAAAAATTCAATGTCTCTATCCGGTGGCATGCTTGGAAACTCTCCTGGAAATACATCCGAGAAATCCTTCACCACTGGTACTTCCTCCTATACAACTCCTGATAAGGAATTTACTTGAGTCCTCTTCGGCACATGCCGGGATACATACTTAATCCTTCTCCCTTCTAGGGTGGTGAGCAAAATCGACTTACTGGTGCAATTGATGTTTCCTCCATACATCGATAGCCAATCCATACCCAGAATCACATCCAAACCTTGCGACTCCAAAATTATCAGGTCTGAGGGGAAAACATGCCTACCTATGGTCAATGGCATCCGAAAACATCCTTGGCTTGCCATATACTCCGCTCCTGGCGAGCTCACTAACATAGGTGTACTAAGAACTTTGGTGGGCAGTTTATACTTATCCACAAATCCCCTTGATATGTATGAATGCGATGCACCAGTATCAAAAAAACGATTACAGTAAATGACTTAACCAAAAACTTACCTATTACTGCATCGGGTTGCGCTTCAACCTCCTCCACGCTAACGTGGTTCACTTGTCCCCTATTGAAAGGGTTGGGCTTCTTCTCAGAGCTTCCATTGCCATTTCCATTCTTAGCTTCAGGACATTCATTGGTGTAATGTCCAGTCTTCTGGCACTTGTAGCAAGTAACGTGGCCTAGATCTTTCTTGGCGGGTGTTGCTGGGTTGGAACGGTTCTGGCCATTGCTTCCTCCATTACCGTTCCCGTTCTTGGGGCCACTATGGTTGTGCGAACTTCCTCCATTGTGATTGTGACCTCCATGGTTATGCTGAAAAGGTCCTCCTGAGTTTGGGGTAAAATAGGGTCTCTGCTGAGCTCCAGAATTATACTTCCCTTGTACATACTTCCTCTTGTAGCTGTCAATCTGTTGCTGCTTCCCTTCGATCATGAGAGCTCTATCTACCAACTCATGGTAGTTGTTGAAAGTTGCAACCATCAACTGCATGCTCAGCTCATCATTCAGTCCTTCCAGAAACTTCTCCTGCTTAGTTGTATCTGTAGCAATGTCATCTGGGGCATAACGTGCTAGCTTACTAAAATCATCCACATACTGGCCAACTTGCGTCCTCCTTGGCGTAAGTTGCGAAACTCGCGCTTCTTCATGGCCATAGCTCCTGTTGATACATGGGCAGTGCGAAAGGCCTGCTGGAACTGGTCCCATGTAACAGTGTCGACATGGTAAGTGGTTGTGAAATTCTCCCACCATGATGCTACGGGTCCATCAAGCTGATGTGTGGCAAAACGCACTCTCTCCGCATCTGTGCATCCTGCAGTGGTCAACTCCCTTCCAATCTTGCGGAGCCAATTGAACTTGCTCTTGAGATTGATCTTGCCCTTGGTCTTGTTCTTGAGGTTGAGGGCCCTCACTTTGTTCTTCGGAAGCGTGTGGGTCTTGGATTGGTGAAGGTTCCACTTGAGTAGAACATTGTCCTTCTCCTTCGGCCACAAGGGGTTCCTCAATGGGTAGGATATGACCAATACCCATTCTTCTTATGGCTTGGGGAGGAATTTCATCACCTACATCACAAGTACCACTTTGCTCCACTTGGGAGCCGTTATTCTCATCAAACTCCACGTTACACCTTTCCTCAATAAGTCCCGTGGACTTATTGAGAACACGGTAAGCATGAGAGTTTGTAGCATAACCAACAAATATGCCCTCATAAGCTCTAGCCTCAAATTTAGACAAACAGACACCTTTCTTGAGAATGAAACACTTACACCCGAACACCCAGAAGTACTTGAGGCTGGGCTTGTTACCGGTGAGTATCTCATATGGAGTCTTGTTCAAGCCTTTGCGGAGGTAGAGCCGATTAGATGCATGGCACGTGGTGTTGATGGCTTCGGCCCAAAAGTTGTAGGGAGACTTGAACTCCGCCATCATGGTCCTTGCCGCATCCATCAACGTCTGGTTCTTCCTCTCCGCTACACCATTTTGTTGAGGGGTATAAGGTGCAGAATATTGATGCTTGATTCCCTCATCACTCAACAACTCATCCAAGGTGTAGTTCTTGAACTCGGAGCCGTTGTCACTTCTTATTGTCAAGATCTTTGCATTGTGTTGTCGTTGAGCTTCATTTGCAAAGTCGATGACGGTTTGTTGGGTCTTGCTCTTCCTCTTGAAGAAATATACCCAAGTGTATCTTGAATAGTCATCTACAATCACCAAGCAATACTTTCTACCCCCAAGACTATCAAAGGATGGAGGTCCAAAGAGATCCAAGTGAAGGAGCTCCAAAGGCCTCTTCGAGTAGATGATAGTCGTGGGAGGACGAGCCTTCTCATGTAGCTTTCCTTCGATGCAAGCACTGCAAGCATGATCTTTGGCAAAACTAACATTTGTTAGTCCACGGACATGGTCCCCCTTGAGAAGACTTTGCAAAGATCTCATATTGACGTGGGCTAAACGGCGATGCCAAAGCCATCCCACATCAACTTTAGCCATTAGGAATGTCGCGGTCTTAGTGGGTCGCTTCGAAAAGTTAATCACATAGAGACCGTTCTTGACATGACCAACAAAGGCTACTTTAAGAGTCTTGCTCCACAAGAGGGCCACGGAATCAACATCAAAGGAAGTGGCAAAGCCCATGAGTGCTAGTTGTCAAACGGAAAGTAAATTGTATGCAAGGGACTCAACAAGCATGACCTTCTTGATCGTAAGATCATGAGAAATGACAACTTTGCCGAGTCCCAATACCTTAGAAGATGAGGCATCACCCCACTCGACATTGGTGGGCATGGATGGAATCTTTTGCACGTCCACCACCAAGTCCTTGCTTCCGGTCATATGATTAGTAGCTCCACTATCGAGCAACCATGATCCCCCACCAGAAGCAAACACCTACAAGAAATCAATGCTTGGTTTTAGGTACCCATTTTGTAATGTATCCTTTGATGTTAGTAACAAGGGTCTTAGGAACCCAAATAGACAATTCAATGTACTCATACGGAGAACCAACAAATTTGGCATAAACATGCCCATCTCTAGCGCGGCACAACACATAGGAAGGATTAAAGTTGCCGGCTTTGTTGGGAAGGGGAGCATTTCCCTTCTTGGCATCACTACTCCTCATGAAGTTTTTCTCCTTATCCTTAGTAGCACCCTCACCCTCCTTCACAAAGGTTTGCTTGAGAGGTGGAGGTCGTCTGGCCTTGTCATTCTTCTTCTTGTTCTTGGACTTGGGCACGTACCCAATCCCTTCCTTGCCCACAACTCCCTTTTGGTTGGTCAAGAGGTCGTTGAGGCTCTTCTCGCCTTGTATGCAAGACACAAGACCTTTCTCAAGTTGCACCTTTAGCTTAGCGTTCTCCTCAACAAGATGCACATGCTCACAACATGGGTTAGTAGCATTTGCATTATCAATTAACATCATACGAGGAAAAGTGGCTTTCTCCTTGGTTAGCTTTACTTGAAGTTGATCATGAGACTCTTTGAGGCTAGCATGAGCACCCTTCAAGACCTTGTGAGCCTTGTCAAGTAGATCAAACTCCTCTTTGAGTCTAGCAAGATTAACCTCAAGTTTGGCCTTCTCGGAGTTTAGCACACGAGAAAAAACAAGAGCATGATCAAAATATTTCTTTAACTTAGCATGATCAACGTTGTGTGACTCCTCAAGAGCCAAACAAAGACCACACTCTTCCTCAAGAGCATTGGAAAGATCCGAAATCTCATCGGCATAGTCATGACTATGCCCCTCCATCTTGGAGATAGTATCTTCATGAGACTCGATCATGTCATTGGCTTCACCAAGTTGTTCCAAGAGAGCAACAAAATGCTTCTTGGACTTACCCTTGAGTTTACCCATAAAGGACTCAAACTCATTTTCTTCCATATTAGATCCCTCACATTCATCAATGCAATCCGTCAAGGAAGGATTATTAATGATGGTAATTTTGATGTTGGGAGTTACCTTGTTGGTGGCTTTAGCCATGAGGCACTTGGCGGTGATGTTCTCATTGGGTGAGTCGAAGAGAGATATTCGTGGAGTTTTTGCAATGGCAATGGAGGCCATGGCAACCGACTCACCATCTTCATCTTCATCATCATCATCATCATCATCCTCATGGTACTCTTCTTGAACCACCAACGCCTTGTGAGGGGTTTTCTTGGTGAAGTTGCTCTTGTTGGGGAAAGACTTGGCTTTGTCCTTTCGAATGAGCTTGCCACCATTGTCTTCCCTCTTCTCATATGGGCACTCCGCAACAAAATGACTCACATTGCCACAATTGTAGCAAGTCCTTACACGTTGCTTGCTCTTCGTGCCACTTGAGTTGTTCTTGTTGAAGTTTGGCCTTGAGTTTTTCTTGCTCCAAAATTGCCTTGAAGCAAGTGCCATGTGTTCATGATAGGCATACTTTGTATCTTCGGGGTTGCTGTCCTCTTCTTCCTCTTCTTCTTCTTCAATGCAAACGTTGGCCTTCAATGCAAGGTTGGGCTTCTTTCCCCTTTGAGAGCGAAGCACCGCATTGTCGGTGGTCTTGTCCAAGATGTTCATAGCCACAAACTTATCCAACACTTCACTTGAGGTCAAAGTGTGGAAGTCCGGCCTTTGATGAATGACGGAGGACATGGCCTTGTGGTAAGGCAACATTGCCTTGAGGAATTTGTGCTTGATCCAATTGTCATCCGTGTCCTTGCTCCCGTGATCTCGGAGTGAGACCGCGAGTTTGGTTACTCTCTGATAAAGCTCATGAGGTTCTTCATCTTCTTTCATTGCAAACTCATCGGCTTCATCTTGCACTACTGCATAGTTGGAGAATTGAATGCTTGTGCTTCCCCGGTAGAGAGAGACAACACAAAGCCATGCATCTTTGGCCAAGGCAAAGGGCCGAAGATGAGGTAGATCTTCGGGTGGAATTGCATCTTGAATGATGAAGAGAGCATTCTCATTGAATTGATTATCCGCGGCTTCTCGAGGAGTGAAGTTGCTTGGATCATGCGGATGGAAACCTTCTTCAACGATTCTCCAAAGATTAGTGTTCACATGATTTAAATTACGCTTAAAGCGATAAACCCAAGAATCAAAGTCCTCATTTTTCACAATCTTAGGGGGAGGACCAGCATGATTCAAATGAGTGGAAGGAATCGGTCCACCATAAACAAGTGGTGGTTCCACATGGGCAAAGATGCCGGTGCCATTTTTACCACTAGAAGAAGGAACCTTTTCACTACTAGCTTCCCCCTTGTCAGAGATAGCATCCGTCACCTTGTCGATGGGATCACCCACTTTCAACGGTGCGGTGGGTAGTTTAAGCCCTTCAATGAATTTAGTAAACATGCTTTCAACCTCGGTCATCATTGAGGTTTTCAATGTCTTCAAGGCTACATTGAATTCCTCATGGGAGACCGAGGTTCCCCCATCACCCGTAGACGAGATCGGATTTACACCGGAGTGCTCCTCCACACCGTCTACGGTGTCAACCGTACTCTTCGGACGCCAAAGTCCTTAGTAAAGAGACAAGGCTCTGATACCAATTGAAAGGATCGATATGGTTGACTAGAGGGGGGGGTGAATAGGCAACTAACAATTTTTAAGTTTTCTTTACCAAATTCAACTTTGCATCAAAGTAGGTTGTCTAGATGTGTAACTAGGTGAGCAACCTATATGATGCAACAACAACGAACATACAAGCAAGCAAGAGAAGTAACACTAATAAGCTTGCACAAGTAAAGGTAAGAGATAACTAAGAGTGGACCCGATGAAGACGAGGATGTGTTACCGAAGTTCCTTCCTTTGAGGGGAAGTACGTCTCCGTTAGAGCGGTTTGGAGGCACAATGCTCCCCAAGAAGCCACTAGGGCCAACATATTCTCCTCACGCCCTCACACAATGCGAGATGCCGTGATTCCACTATTGGTGCCCTTGGAGGAGGCAACCGTACCTTTACAAACAAGGTTGGGGCAATCTCCACAACTTAATCGGAGGCTCCCAACAACACCATGAAGCTTCACCACAATGGACTATGGCTCCATGGTGACCTCAACCGTCTAGGGTGCTCAAACACCCAAGAGTAACAAGATCCGCTAGGGATAGGTGGGGGAATCAAATATCTCTTGGTGGAAGTGTAGATCGGGGCCTTCTCAACCACTCCCGAGCAAATCAACAAGTTTGATTGGCTAGAGAGATAGATCAGGCGAAAATGGAGCTTGGAGCATTAATGGAGCTTGAGGGGGAAGATGTAGGTCAACGAAGAAGAAGGGGACCCCCTTTTATAGTGGGGGTAACAATCCGATCGTTACCCCACTAAATAGCCCCGCAGAGGGCGGTACTACTATAGTGGGCAGCGGTGCTACCGCTAGACCCAGCGGTACTACCGCTCCCCCTTACGGTACTACCGCCCAGACAGAGAGAGCTTGAAGGCAGAGGAGGGGCTGGCCCGGCGCGGTACTGCCGGACAGACCCAGCGCGGTACTGCCATGGTGGCAGGGCGGTACTACCGCTCTCGAGCGGTACTACTACACCTATTGTCGCTGCAGGTGCTGCTCAACCCGACATGAGAAGTGCCCCCTCGAGTCGAGGCGGTAGTGGCCCGGTACCGCAGCGGTACTGCCACTGAGGACGCACAAGTGGTACTACCGCTGGGTACCGCGGTACTACCGTTGGGGCTAAAGACAGCTCAATCTGCAGGGAAAAAGACCTCCAATGACGCGGGAAGGCCCAGAGGGTGCGAAACAAAAGTGTACATGATGATTCCACCCTAGTCATACCAAAGCGGACCCCCTCTTGATAGTACGGTGACTCCTAAGAAACTAGTCCACCAACAGGAAACGAAAGAGCTACACCGTCTTGAAAAACACTCCGAGGGGAAAGAAATCGTCTCGAGCCAAAGGATGAATCTCTGAAATGCTCAACGCACAAGGTTAGTCTGCAAATATGTTGTCATCAATCACCAAAACTACATCGAGAGAGATATGCCTTAACACTAATCATCTGCAACTATCGGCTCGGTGCTACTGGAGAACACCGGCGGATTCAGCCTTAGAAAACAGGCTAAGTGATCAACAGGTGGTGGTGGTGTTGGATTGTTGTTCCCCTGATTCTGATTCTGGACTAGTATCTGCATCAATGCATTCTCCTGCTAGATCAACTGGGTGATCTCCGGTGGGAAAACAAATCCGGTGTCACGTCTCGGAGGCATCTGATAGGTTTAGAGGGGAGAGATTTAGAATAGAAAAGGGGTCTAGTGAGAAAACACTACCCATATGCACATGAGACAACCACAATCATATCACTCAATCAATCAAGCAAGGGCATACAATCGGTCTAGAACTATCGTTAAAAGTGCTCGGACTACTACTATGTACATGGGGAAATACTACTACTGATATATGGTGGTCGACTAGAAAAATTGATCGGTAGAAGACTCCATAATATCTGCTCCAGCTTCATCAACATAGTCATCATCACTATCGTCAGGGTCCGAGTCGGTGTCGTCGATGATGATGTAGTTCTCCGAGCAAGTGGAATCATCGTCTTCTCCTCCTAGCGCGGGGTCTCCCATGAACACTCCTAGCTTTTTCTTCTTCAGATCATCATTCTTCTCCACGAGTATCGTCATTTCCTCCTCGTATCCATCTCGTGCAGACTTGAGTTCTTCTTCCATCTCCGTGATGTTGATCATTGCCTTCTTCAGATCTATCATGCCTGCGCACATCTGGTTCTCCTGGCATTGAATGTGCTGGTTTAACTCCTGGATGAAAGCGGCAATCGATCTATCCTTCCTGGTGCTGATCATCTCCCATTGCTCATCTCGGCGCCCACAAATCTAGTAAATAGTATCCTTGAGATCCCTGTGGTAAACTTCTCCAATGCGTCCCATAGCAATGTGGGCTGCCATGCTCTTTCCTAAACTCCAGGTTGGGGCATCAAAGGAAAACTCTATGGGCTCAGTGACTGGCGTGAATGTTCTTCCAGGAATCTGAACTTGAATCATCCAGCGCTCCTCTTCCGGTAAAGTGGCGATGTAGGTCCCGGTGAAGCTTGGTATTCCGATGTTAAGGTATTTAATAACTTCCTTCAGGTGTCGTCCAAATGGTGTTTCTTCATCCGGTTGAGTGAACTTGATCCTTGCATCCACCATCCTATAGAGTAGAAAAGGGAGAGGAGTCAGAAATGAGAAGAGAGTAGTGATCTAGGGTTTTAGCTTAGTGGTCGTGTCCTACAGTCAGCGTGTGCTCTGATACCATCTTGTAGCGACCAGACCTCAAACAGTGTGATCTCTGTGCATCAGTGTCATCCCTGGATCGGTAATGCTGACATGCACAGTACTTGAGGATTTATAACAGAGTAGCAATCACACACTTATTACATCGATGTCTCAAAAGAGAACTTATTACAATAAATATGGCTTAAGGCCATCTAATACGATAACATCAGAAGGCTTGGAAGATAAAGTGAGTCCATCAACTCCAACGGCATCACTGAGTGAAAGATCATGACCTAAGGCACCTTACTCGTCATCTGAAAAATCTACAACATGAACGTTTCAACCCGAAAACGGGTCAGCACATGGAATATGTTGGCAAGGTAACACAAGAGTAATGAACAGAATAATAGCTATCATATTTGGCTAGTGGAGGCTGTATGGTTAATATGTTTTGCGAAAAGCCAATTTTTTCCTACAACAAAGGAATAAATTTTATTTAACTATCATGGTGGCTGTTAAACATTGAGAAGGTTCACCCAACTCAATCCCAATTAAGCATCGTCATTAAACCCAATCAAATTATATTAAGAGTGATGAGATCCACATGATAATCCAAGAACTAGATACTCAAAATGTCCATAACCGGGGACACGGCTAACCATGATTAGTTTGTACACTCTGCAGAGGTTTGCACACTTTTCCCCACAAGACTCGATCTCCTCCATTGAATTTCTCGCACTACATGATGTTTGAGAAATGGATGACCGAGACACAGTCTTTCCGAAGAGGTCCCCTTAACCGATAGATAGGTCGGTACACCTACAATCCCCTACATCTGCTAGCCCATCATGGAAAGGTTTCCCACAACTTACTCAACTATGCCAGAGCCCATAATGGCATGTGGTTGCACACAGAAGTTTCTAGCATGAATAATCTTATGACCCCTTTGAGCCTGGGTGGCAATCCATAGGAGAATCACACGGTACCCCGGGATTTCCAAAAATACAGGCAACACTGGGTTCCCCAGGTGCCTCAATCCACCCAGATGTGTATTAAAGTAGCCACCATGATTCACAACGAAAATGTCAAAATCTCTAAACATATGTGAGAATGCTATGGGGGAAATCTCATTAGCAAGACTAAAAGCATTGTTGCACTCAATACGTGGCAAATCATTTAGCATGAGATAGGCAACACATGGAGATATAGGGCAAGAAGCAATAAAAATCATGTGCAAGGCATGTAGATGGTTGTCATCAACCGCATGAAAGGAGCAAGTATGAATCATCGATGATGCAACAAGGCAAGCAATCATAGTAATCAAGTCATGCAAGCTAGTAGTGCGAAGATGCAACACACTAGGAGAAGGCATGACAATCATGTCATGTGAGCAAATAGTATGCATAGACAATACACGTGACATATCACAAGCACGAACACAAATCAAGATCAAAGCATGATCATAAGCATTGGGCACGAAGTACATATGGCAAGAACAAACAATATCTCCACCAAGCTTGCAAATACACATACAAGTAGTAGAATCAATCATCATGTGTAATGCAAATCATGGGTCACAAATGCATGGCAAAGGCATAGTAATGAGCATATCATGCAAAGTGAACATGGCAAGATGGGCATAGAGTATGTAATGGACCATAACCCATAGCCAAGTGAGGGCCATGTAGAAGAAATCCGGGAAGTCTTTGCTCAAAGAGAGTGGTGGGAAAGGCAATCCGTGGGATCCCAAGTCATCATTGCTCTCTAGAGCTTGTTTTGTCAACTCATGGGATTGTGAGGTTGACAAGTGTTCATGGGTACCTACACAAAAAAGACACAAACCAAAGAAATTGTGTGCATGGTAAATATACACATCATCCATCATGATGTGTATGTGCACGTGTGAGTTAGCATAAGATAAGAAATGCTCGAAGAAATTTGATGCATGGTACAAGAACATGTCATCCATCATGAAAGAATAGTTGTTATGTATAACACGATGGGGATGCAAATTGAGCATACTAGTATATGGCACAACAATATCATTATGATTCATGGGAAACATATTGTGCACATAATTATTGGGATCATGCAATGGATGGGATGGATCAAAATCTCCTAACATGTATGAGGAAACTATGGGGGTCTCCTCATGAGCAATATTTGGAACAACATATGGAGAAAATGGACAACATCCAAAACAATGCATATCTGAAGCTAGGTAGTCATGGCATGGCATATGAGATAAATGATGCAAAGGGAGCATGTCAATATCATCACAAGAAAAACAAATGCCAATGACCATGGGCTTGTCATCTATGCCATATGTGCAAATCGGGTTAATTTTAATGGCATATGCATAGTCACTATGATGAGATTGCAAGTGTGACATATGGCTGATCTCATGCATAGCATATGACAAGTCAAGCGGATTATCAAACATGATGTGACCTAAAGAATTGTCACAAGAAATCCTATGTAACATAGCATCACAACTAATAGACTCCACATGAGAATCATCACACTCATCGTAAATGGGCAAGAAATCATCACATAAGGAAGTCGCACTAGCATGAAGCATGGAAATAGGTTGATCAACATCATGCAAGCAATCAATGTCAAGAATGTCCACTAGTGGGACTAGAGCATCACCTTCACCTATGTTACCTTTTCCATTCCACTCAAGTGGTGTAGGTGAGGTGGGAAGGAACAAATGGTGGTCATCTTCATCTTGATGGAACCATGTGGGGGGTGCATCATATTCCACCATGGCCATCATCATGTCCAATGGAAGGACGAAGTCGTCGAGGATCGGTGCGTCATCATATATGGGACCTAGCACCAAATGAGAAGACACAATAGAGGTAGAGGTCAAGTCGTTAGTGTTGAAAGTGGCCTCACATGACCTATCAACTATATGACTCTCTCTATGTGGTGGTTCACTCACTCCCTCAAAATAGGTGCACTCAATCTCACGTATGGTGGAGTCACTCATCTCACTCAAGTGGTGGGGGTTGTGGCTCTCCTCGCATGGTAATTGTGGCAACTCATCATATATGGGGCTAGTGGTGAAGTCACTCTCACTCCCAATATGGTGGCACAAGTCACTCAAGTCATCATACGTCGCCATGGTCAAAGGGAAAATCCCATGCTCAACCATCTCGTCTCCGTCGCCGTGGATGGAGGCCGAAGATGGCACATCATCACTCTCGCCTCCTAAGATGGAAGCATCATCCTTGCTCGCCACCTTGTCGCTCTCCTCCAAAGCTTGATCCTTGAGGGTCTCCGTAGTCGTACTTGTCGCCACACCATCTTGAAAAAGAGTCAAAGTAGACTCGGCACCATCAATGCCATAAAGAGGGATGGCGGTGAAGTCAAACTTGGGAGCATCATCTTGGAGCTCGTCGGGTTGGACATCTTGGTGGTGTTTTCCTCATGCTCGTTCTCATGGAGCTTGGTCGTCGCGAAGTGAGCTTGGGGTGGAGAAACCTTGGCCTTCACGAGTTCTTGTTCCGCCTTGAGAGCACCAATGTAGTTGTCATCGAGGGACTTGTAGTTCTCGAGGAAGATAGTCTTGGAGATGTTGTTATTCAATCCCATCATGAAGTGGAACTTCATCGAAATGGGGTCGTCCACGCCTGCTCGTCGCAAGGCAATCTTCATCTCCTTGAAATACTCGTCGATGGAATTGGATCCTTGTATGGTGTTCTCCAATTGGCGTAGAAGTTGTTCCATGTAGGTTGGAGGCACAAACTCTCGCCGTAAAGCTCTCTTCGTCTTGGGCCAACTCATGTCGTATCCCTCCGAAGGTGTGTGAAGCCACCATGTGGACGCGTAGTCATGGAAGTTCCTTGTGGCGCACTTCACTTGATCTTCGGGAGCAACTTGATGTAGCTTGAGGTAGTCGTCCATTAAGCGCTCCCACTTGAGATACTCCTCGGGTTCTTGAGTCCCATAGAAAGGAATCGCGTGGTCAATGTCGAGGTCGCAGTAGCTCATGAAAGTCGCGGACTTGAGCTTGGGGAGCTTCTCTTGAGGTGCTTGTGGGCGAAGATGCCTTGAAGTCGCTTGGTGAAGATGCCAAGGGAGATGGTGAAGTCGTTGAGAGGTTGTTGGTCTTGAGCTCTTGACCTTCATGTTCTTGTCGGTGGTGATGGTGTCGATGCCGATGTGATCTTGCCGGAGATGGTAGCTCGGAAGCATGTGCTCTTGAGCGTCTTCTCGAAGATGAGGAAGATCGCTTGTAGGACTTGATGAGGGCTTTGATCTCCTCCATTTGAGCTTGCATCTTCGCGTCGTTGGAGTTGTTCGTGGCATCGAACTCGTCGTTGTTGTTGTAAACCAAAGGTGAAATGCCTTGCCTATCCATCACAAGACTCGAGTAGAGGTGAGTAGGAAATGAGATAAACAATACCAAGTTACCTTTTCCCAAAGTTGAGGATGTATCCCGGTTCACTCAATGTGAGATGAAAGAATAGTGGAATTGGTACCGAACTTGTTCACTCACACCTACAAACTAAAGCTTATGGAGTAGCTCGGTGAGGATAGTGGCACAAAAATTTAATGCAAAATGTTAGCAAGAGTCAATAATGTTGAAAGAGATTCACAAATTCGCAAGTGAAACAAGTAGACCAATAGCAATATGTGGTACACGGAAACACACACACGGATAGATAAATGGGGTCATGCAACCAAGGAATGAGCACAAAATGTGGAATCCATGGAAAACGCTCGTGTTGCACAACTGAAGAGAGACGCTTGCACGATTGCTGTATAGGCAGATATGACACTTGTGCACAACCTATAAGATGCAAAATGGATAAACTTTCTATCCCAAGTATGCTATATATGTATGGTTCCCGGTGTTTGATCCAACATGATCGGATATGACAATCTTATGCAATGTGGTATGATGCTATGGCACTTGCTTACAAGCTTCTTTGCTCTCCCTTTTTTCTTAAAAGCTTATTCTCTTTTTTTGTATGGCCACTTTTGCACAATGCACAAACCAAGATAGCAATTGTATATATGCGGGAACAAACTTGTGACACAAGATATGATATGATGATACCAAGATGATATGGTATGTATGCAATGGATGGTGTAGATCACTAATGTGCACAAGTAACGTTGCCGACAATACTCAAATGGCTAGTCTCGATAGGCAAGTGACGCAAAATGGGCTAGGGGTTATCAATGCAATGGCAAGGGAATATAGAATGGTGTCGTCGAGGTTACTATCCTTTGCGATGATGAGTGGCGGTGTTCTTGATGTAGATACCAAGATGATGGAGACTTGTCCCTAAGTAGCCGAAACACCTTAGGAAACGGAAAAATCACAACTCAAAATCTCAAGGACAAAAGTTAAATGGTGGTAGCGGGAATGCGGTGGTGGTTTGCACTCGGCAACGCGGAAGTGGTGGTGGTTGATGAAGAAGAAACCATCCCTAAGTAGCCGAAACACCTTAGGAGACTCGAATCGCTACTCAAGCAACCACTAATGCTATGGTGAATAAAATGGGTTAGGTTGCGGAAGTCGGAGGTGGTGTAGCGGATGATGTGGTGGAAGCCCTAGGCAAAGATGCCAAAATTCAAAAAATTTTATGGACTCAAATGATGTTGGTGGTATTTTTGTGGGATGGGGGATGTCAATAGCTTCAAAACGAGCTAAACAATGTCAAAATCGGACTTCGGATGAATTAGCTGTGGGCAAAACAAAAATCTGCCAAAGTTGATATCTACAGGTTACGGACGTCCGTAAAAGGACGGATGCCCGGTCGGGCTCGGAAATCTGTAAATTCGGTTCAGGTTAGGGGTTCCGGCCGTCTGGTAAAGGTCGGACGTCCGGTGGTTCGAGGGGGGTCCGAATGTCCGTAAAACGTCGGTCGTCCGGTGGGTCGGGGTCAACGCGAGATGCGAGTTTTGGGACGCGATTTCGGGCGGAATTTTGGGATTTTGGGGTCAAAATTGAAGAGATTTCATGGATGAAAGATGGGGAAACTTGGGGAAATGCTAGATCCACTCGAAACCAAGAAAATCCATGGATCAAAATCAACAAAACTTCATCATACCAACAAATCACAAATAATTTTGGGGCTATTTTTGGTGGGGATTTTTGAATTTTGGGAAGAACACAACAAAATCAAGCTAGAAAACAAAGAGGGGGGCTCCAAAATCGTGATCAACGTGGCTCATGATACCATATGATAAGGGGCTAACCCGGTGTAGGCCGATCTTTAACGATTGGAGTGGGATCCCTCGAAGAACACGAAGAACATAGGGAAGAACGGAGAGAAATCACAAGGGGAAACATGCAAGAACAAGTCCAATCACACATCCACTAGACAATCAAACACACAAGATCCACAAGGTACATGAACAACAAAGGAAAAGATACAAGGTTGTAACGCCCTCGATGCGGCTATATCTCCTACGTGTCGAAGCACGACTTAGAGGCATAACCGCATGGAAAGCAATGTCGCAAGTGAGGTAATCTTCACAACAACCCATGTAAATAAATAAAGGGGAAAGGTACATAGTTGGCTTACACTCGCCACGTAACACAAATACATAAATAAGTCATTACATTCATCCAAATACACTCAAGGTCCGACTATGGAACCAAAATAAAAGAAGACTACCCCAAATGCTACATAGATCCCCGATCGAACCCAACTGGGCTCCACTACTGATCAACTAAAACGAAACAACACAAAGGACAAGATCTTCATCGAGCTCCTCCTTGAGCTTGGTTGCATCACCTGCACGGTATCATCGGCACCTGCAAACTGGTTTTGGAAGTATCTATGAGTCACGGGGACTCAGCAATCTCACACCCTCGCGATCAAGACTATTTAAGCTTATAGGTAGGGAAAAAGTATGAGGTGGAGCTGCAGCAAGCGACTAGCATATTTGGTGGCTAACATACGCAAATGAGAGCGAGAAGAGAAGGCAAAGGCACAGTCGAGCAACTATGATCAAGAAGTGATCCTAGAACAACCTACGTCAAGCATTACTCCAACACCGTGTTCACTCCCCGGACTCCGCCGAGAAGAGACCATCACGGTTACACACGCGGTTGGTGTATTTTAATTAAGATAAACTTTAGGTTTTCTACAACCGGACATTAACAAATTCCCATCTGCCCATAACCGCGGGCACGGATTTTGAAAGTTCAAATCCCTGTAGGGGTGTCCCAACTTAGCCCATCACAAGCTCTCACGATCAACGAAGGATATTCCTTCTCCCAAGACAATCCGATCAGACTCGGCATCCCGGTTACAAGACATCCTCGACAATGGTAAAACAAGTCCAGCAACACCGCCCGAATGTGCCGACAAATCCCGATAGGAGCTGCACATATCTCGTTCTCAGGGCACACTCAGATGAGCGCTCCATACAACTAAAACCAAACCTCGAGTTTCCCCGAGGGGGCGCTGCACAGGGCTCTAGTTTGGACCAACACTCAGAGGAGCATTGACCCCGGGGGGTTAAAATAATGATGACCCTTGAGTCTGCAGAACCCAAGGGAAAGAAAATGCTAGGTGGCGAATGGTAAAACCAATGTTGGGCATTGCTGGAGGAGTTTTATTCAAGGCGAACTGTCAAGGGGATCCCATTATAACCCAACCGTGTAAGGAACGCAAAATCCGGGAACATAACACCGATATGACGGAAACTAGGGCGCCAGAGTGGAAAAAAACACCAGGCATAAAGCAAAGCCTTCCACCCTTTACCAAGTATAAAGATGCATTAATTAAATAAGAGATATTGTGATATCCCAACAAAATATACATGTTCCAAACAAGGAACAAGCTCCAATCTTCACCTGCAACTAGCAACGCTATAAGAGGGGCTGAGCAAAGCGGTAACATAGCCAAACAATGGTTTGCTAGGACAAGGTGGGTTAGAGGCTTGGTTTAACAATATGGGAGGCATGATAAGCAAGTGGTAGGTATCGCAGCATAGGCATAGCAAAAGAGCAAGCAACTAGCAAGCAAAGATAGAAGTGATTTCGAGGGTATGGTCATCTTGCCTGAAATCCCGCAAGGAAGAAGAACGAGTCCATGAAGAAGACAAACGGACATAGACGAACGGGTCCTCACAAACGCGACGTTATCGGAACCAACCCAAAGAAGCAACACCGGAAAGAAGCACACAACATAGTAAACAACCAACACATGAACATGGCATGATATGCGGGATGCGGTATGTGATGCATATGCATGATTTGGAAAGGAATGATTGAACCTGGCCTCAACTTGGAAAATCAAGAGTGCCACTGGAAACGTGAGTTGATTTCGGTCGAAATCGATATAAAGATCACCGGAATCGGATGCACGGTTTGGAAATGGCAAGCAAAACAAATATGGCACCGGTCTGCGATTAACAGCAAGTAGCCTTCTAAATGCATCAAGATAAATATGCTACAGCACTCAAACATAACAACAAAATATATGGCAGGGATCCACTCATGATTCTTGATAAAATATGAACACTGAGCTACGGCTAATTCATCCATTAACAGGTTCAAACAAGCATGGCAATAGTGCAAATGATAACAGGTTTCAGACTTAGTGAAAATAGCACAAGTCAGGAATTTATCATCAGGAAGCAATCTTACGAGCATGATAACTACATGCTACAGGTACATAACATGGCAAAGCAAGGTATGGCATGAAGCTACTCAAAACATATAACAAAAGTACCTTAGTGACCATGAGCTAAAAGGGATCATAAAGTACAATTGCAAGCATGTGAACATAGCAAAAACATAAACAGATTCAGACTTAGTGAAAAACTAGAGCATGCAAAACATATTAACAAGTAGGCATGTTTACGAGTTCGATGCACTCACTACAAGGCATTGCATGACAAGATAAGCATACACCCAGCAAATATACATGGCATAGAAGCTACACATGGCAAGAACAACAACACAGCATGCATGGATCAATAGCAACAACCTCGGCAAAATCGCTAAACATGTTAACAATCTGCCAGGAACATTTTATAGCAAAATTAGAGCTCGATTGACTCAAGCTAGGGTGCTCCATAATTGCAAAAAAAGACATGGATGGATAGAGCACCACAATATTAACAAAACATCCTTAATGACCATCCTCAAAAGAGTCACGGATCACTAGGAAACAACATGAACATATGGCATACAACAAAATCAGGACAAGGACTTAGTGAAAAACTAAGTCCCTGAAATCAGCATCACTGATTAAGCTACTTTGCATGCTTGTGCCAGTCACCATCAAGATCACAAAAATACATGGATACACCCCTGTAAAGATGGCATGGCATTCTACAAAACACATATAGAGCTCAAGATCATAGCATGCACACATTAATCATGGCAAAAATGACAAAAGGCCATTTGCTGAAACAGATCCGAAATAATCATCACATAGCCCTCTTCCAACAGCATTTCGGGCATCAAGATGAGCTCAAATGAAAATGATGCAATGAGATGAAATGATGTGCTCATCGAGATGAACATTTTGATATGCTACATGCACGAATCGGAGCTACGATGAGAAAGTTATGATGCGATGAACATGGCCACATGAATCTGGAACTTCGGGGACTTGGTGAAATTTTTACCTCCGCAAAAAGTCAATGCGGGATGAGGATATCCAGGACGTGGGGAGGAGCCATTTGGTTCGTCTCTCGGTGGATCTGATCCACTCCAGCCCGGATCTTGTCGGAGAAGTGGCTAGAGTTCTCGAAGCTCACCGGAGTGGATGGAGGAGGCCGGAGACGAGGAGGAGGCCGGAGGAGGGGGCCGCGGGTCCGTGGAGGGCGGCGCCGGAACCGGCCAGGATGAGACCGCGGAGGTCCGACGTATCCCGCAGTGGAGGTGGCCGCCGTCGAGCTGCCATGGCGGGGCGGCGAGCTCGCGGGAAGACGCCGCGGGCGCGGAGGCGGTGCGCAACGGCGGCGGGGTGCGGGCGGCGAAGTGCAGGCGCGGCGGTGGTCGGCGATGGTGGTGGGCGGCGTGCGGCGGCCGGCGGTGGAGGCGCGCGGGCGCGGGCGGGCGGCGAGGTGCGGTCGGGCCCGGCGCGGCCCGGGGCGGGCCGGCCATGGGCTGAGGCGGGCCGAGGCGCGGTGGGAGGAGAGAGAGGGACAGGTGGCGCGGCGCGAGTGGAAGAGGGAGCCGGCGCGCTGATGTGGCATCCCCTGGTTGGTCGGGGTGAGGTGGCCGGCTCCGGTGGACATGTCCGGCGCGGAGGGAGTTGGATCTAGGGTTTCATCTGCGCGGAATTTCGGGGGAGGCCACATATTTATAGGTAGAGGGAGCTAGGAGAGTCCAAATGAGGTGCGGTTTTCGGCCACGCGATCGTGATCGAACGACCGAGATGATGGAGGGGGTTTAGGTGGGTTTTGGGCCACTTTGGAGAGGTGTTGGGCTGCAACACACACGAGGCCTTTTCGGTCCCTCGGTTAACCGTTGGAGTATCCAACAAAGTCCAAATGGCACGAAACTTGACAGGCGGCCTACCGGTAGTAAATCAAGGCCGCATGACAAGTCTCGGTCCAATCTGAAAACGTTTAACACCTGCACACGAAAAGAGGTAGAAAGGGACACCGGGTGACATAGGAGCGCCGGATTGCAAAACGGACAACGGGGAAAATGCTCGGATGCATGAGATGAACATGTATGCAAATGAAATGCACATGATGACATGATATGACATGCATGACACGCAAGCAATGACAAGGCAACAACAGCGAATAACTGGAGGACACCTGGCACATCGGTCTCGGGGCGTCACAAAGGTAAAGTTCATCTCCATGAGGAGGTCTTGATGGAGCCGCCCAAGAGGGGGTCTTGAGTCCGCTTGGAAGGATCTTCTCCGATGGAGGCGCGATCTCCGAGGAGAAGGTAACCAAGTGGACGAGCAAAGCTCTCACACAAACATGAGCTAATCCTTCACTAACCCTAGAAAGGAGGTGGAGGTGGTCTATTTATAGTATAAGCCACGAAGGTGTAAGTGAGAGAGGGATACAAGGCCAAAGGCTTGCGGCTGCGCACATAGGCGTCGGACGTTCGGTGGGTGTCATACATCCGGAGGCTACCGTTCTGTTGCTGTGACACGATACGAGAAAACGGCATTTTCTGAAAATAGACTTACGGGGATACAACGAGTATATGTACAAATGCATAAAAAATCAGCACTAATAGAAAATATTTTGAGAATGATAAAATTGAGGTTAATGAAGTAACCTGATCTTTTGAGGATGATAAAATCAGCAGTGAAGAAGTTGCTGCATTTTTCAAGTGTCGTGCGTGAGGGTTTGTTTTAGCGATCAAAATTGCATATGAAACAGCCCACAATCGGCCTCCTGATGGGCTCTGGTTCAAGTCGTAACAACCCTATACGTATCCATGTGGTATCCCCATCGTATCCCAACCGTTTTGCATTTTGCTCCTTTTATTTTAATTCAGAAAAAGGGGATACTTAGGGATACGTGTATCCCCTGCGTATCCATGCGTATCCCCGTTCTGGCCACGTTTTTTGCACTGATACAACACCTCCCAGCCGTATCCCTGCAACATAGGTCGTGGGAGGGTTCAAGGTGGTGCATTACCGTGGACGTTAACATAGATGTAGCTAGTTCTGATGTAAGTCTTGCCGAGTACAATTGTACTCACCCTTGTTGTTCATTAATAACTTGTTGCAGAGTAGGCTTACAACCCTGATGGTGGTTACTACGTGGATCTCAATGTCAGCGTGTAGTTTGGAGGTCCAGACAACAATCTATGCCTTTGGAAGGGTCACTGTATTTTGTTCATCCCTCTTAGGCTTTCATTAAACATGTTTTACACTCGGGCATATTTCGCTTCCGCTGATGCTTGATGTACTGTTGGGTCATGCAACCTCTGCTTTTAATATATCTGCTATCTTTGCTCTCTTATGAGACTTTGTTATATATATGCTTTCAAGGGTAGAGTTGTGTTACTTGTTTTCACACACACGGCGTGCATGATGCAAGTATTGATATAAAGTGCACGTTCTGTGTAGGGTCTTGGAATCTATGTTATGCATGTGCTAGCGGATGATCGAATACAGGGTGAAGCAATTCATGTACTGAGAGCTTAGGAGCTATATCACGCTACTCCAACCATGTGTCCATTTTACTGGTTGTGGCTGGGTATGTATTGATGCTTCGACTCAGTTAGATCAATTGAAGGAATGTTTGAGACCACCCCGCTCGGACGAGGTGATCCAGTAGTGGGGTAGTGGCTTGAATGTTTCAAGCTCTCCAAGACTATTAGGAGCTCACGGCCCATCAAAGATTGGTGTCGTTGTCCGAGCGTGAATCTCAGCTTTATGCATCATTCTCTATAGCTAGATTTGTGTAATTTTGGTCCTAGGGTCCGACAGCGTTTGTATCAAAGTCGGGTTTCGATCCCGAGACCTGTGGGTTATGGGCCCATGTAAGCATCTCTAATGTCTATATCTCTACATATTTTGTAAAATGCATAAGGAATTATATTATTGCACAAATGTATGCATGTATACAATCTAGCACTGCATTTTTTGGTAATTTCTTCGATATTCACATGTAGCCAAACCCTATATGGTGCACATAAACATATGCTTCAGCTTTTGATATTCACATGAAGCCAAGCCAATACAAGTCAAGCAAGCAACCATGATCAACAAGTCAAATGAAAGAAAAAAGATAAGACCAAGTCAAAGAGGCCAACTAAGGCAAAGAAGCTTAAGTGAAGAATCCCATCATGGTGGAGGGATGAGAGGGATTGGTCCACCATAGGCTATGGACGTCCCCTCCTAGTACACCATGGACCCATGGACCAAAGATTAGGTCCACTACCGCTCCACCTACCATCTCAATGGTAGTCTTGTTCATCTGTGAAGGACCCATAGGCTATATAAAGCCCCCATGTGCATGTAACTCGGTCACTCTCAAGAGAATCAAGTGTAGTGCACGGAGGTTCAAGCCTCGTGCGGGGAGCTCTAGGGCCATGTCCGAGGAGCCTCGTTCGACTAGGACCGACGTTCAGGAAGAGAAGTTTGGAGAGTGTACAGCGTTGTTCAAGTCGGGCTTCCAGCCAAACCTCCCACGATGCCTCCCTAACATAGGGCTAGATCACAGTCCCTCAAGGCAACTGAAACTATTAAGGAAACATTGAAGTGTCAATATTGTCGGTGTACAGCCACGTTCGTTGTAAGGCCGTCGTGCA
This sequence comes from Triticum urartu, assembly GCF_003073215.2. Taxonomy (NCBI): domain Eukaryota; kingdom Viridiplantae; phylum Streptophyta; class Magnoliopsida; order Poales; family Poaceae; genus Triticum; species Triticum urartu. Next base: position 158,394,314 of record NC_053022.1, on the reverse strand, counting down.
CACCCCCAATTAAATCATTATTGTGCTCCCTTTACTAACGACATTCATGATAATCACGATTGCGGACAATATCTGTAATACCTAATAGATAATATATGAAACTACTTTTCATGATGAATCAAATGATATAAATTTTGTATTGTGGGTATTGATATATTTTTCTAAAAACTTGGTCAAACATGCACCCGTTTGACTTTTGAAAAAACAAATACACCTTATATAAAGGAACGGAAGGAGTATTGTATAAGCTAATCTAGAGGGCAGTCCAAAGGACTTGAATATCAAAATGGCATCACAAATCCAATTGTTTATTCTGTGTTATGCAATCATCCTACATGGCTACATTGGTCATATGCAATAATACATGGTCCTCTCATTTGCAAATATTATCTCATACAGGCAAGAATCACCAGCTCGGCATATTGAAAATCAATTCGCAGATCAACCAGATAAAAATCCCAATTTTCCACATTCTCAGTTTAGTTCATATATCTCATAATTAATCTATTTATGTTATTACCCATACAGATCGAAGTGCTTGAAGAAACTAAACAACTCATGCAGTTAGGCCTGAATCACAATTGAAACTAGAAATGAGCATATATGTGCATATACAGCTACAAATACTCTATAACACTAAGCTCCCTAGTTTTAAAGAGCCCACATTCAATTGAGGTCTCCAATTGGGATTGGGTCATCTGATTTTTACCGGGTCAACAATTTCTCAAAGCTCTCTAATTCAATTCTTTTATACTATACACTATGGTTCCGATTTTTAAGGCCTCGCGATTAACTGAGGTCTTCAATTTAGAATTGGTCAACATTTCTCAAGGGCTCTCTCATTCGTGATTCACTATGTTCCCATTTTAAACAATTTCATTCAATTGAGGTATTCAATTTTGGATTTGGTTTACGATTTTGACCAGGCCAACGATTTTTCAAATCAATCAGCAGCAACCGGCCTATGAGAACACATCAATCCCGTGCACTCTCCAACCACCTACAAAAAAGAATCGTCACCATGTGATACTATGGCACCAATATAGTACATGCAGCCCCTAACGTGAAAATTTCCCCACATAAATATACGTTAGTTGGCGGATAACACAGAACCGCACCACGAAAGGCCCATCAAATCACCGCATTATAAATAAATATAAAACACACTCCATCATCGCTCCCATCTGTCAAACTAAATATTCCATCAGCTCCACAATATAAGGGGTATTATTTTTTGGAAGTCAAATTTCTTTAATTTTGACCAAATTCAGAGTAAAAAGTATCGACATCCACAATAATAACAAATGAGTACGTAAATTCATTTCATGGTGAATCTAATCATATCGATGTGATTTATGAATTTTGATATATTTCTCTACAAATTTGATCAAACTTAACAGGTTTGACTTTTCAGAAAAGTAAAAGACGTTATATTTTGAAACTTTTTTTTAAGAAACCCAACAACACCAACTGCGTAGCAAAGCGCACCTAGCTTCTAGTAACATTGGTAAACTGGAAGTCATATATAGAGAATTAGCATTTGACGAACGGGTTACCTGCTCGATGTTATACCCAGGGCTGGGGTCATTCGAGAGCTCGAGGATCCGCGCAAAGCGGTCGAGGCAGTTCCCGACGGCAATATCAATGGTCTCACCGATGATCCTGTACTTCCCTTCGCTATACGCGATGACCCGCGTGTTGCCACCTGAGACGTAGAGCACAACAGGGTCCACGGCGCTGGTGATCGCGCGGCCCATTTCAATGTGCGCAACACAGTGATTGACAGCGACAAGCGCTTTCCCCCATAGGAGCGACAGAGCCCGGGCCGATGCGGCGGCGACCTGGAGAGGCCCGCCCATGCCGGGGCCCATGGTGTAGCAAATGCAGGCGAGGTCGACAGGAGAGGCATCGGCCTCGGCGAGTGCTACGCGGAGTAGAGGGAGTAGGTGGACGAGGTGGTGCTGCACGGTCTCCCGGGGCAGGAAACCGTGGCTTGGTGGGGTGATGTATGTATGGCGCGGGTTGGAGAGGATTTGCCCGGAGATGGAGACGATGCTGATGCCAATCTTGTTTGCTGAGGACTCCAACCCTAGAGAAAATGGGCCAGGTGGGTGGCTACTTGCCGGAGACGACGACGAGGCCATGGCGGCGGCGGCGAGGCGGTAGGGTTTGAGGTAGTGGGCGGGGAGAAGGGACTGAGTTGTGCGTTACAAAGTGCAGATAAAACTAGCTCAGATTAGACAACCCGGCGTATCCGCCGCGCCCATGCCTATAGAGGCCCATAAGGCCTTGTAAAATGCTAAGAGTATGTCTAAGGCCCTGTTTGGTTCGGCTGTGAATTTCTAAAAGGAGCTGTGAAAAAACAGCTGTGAAAAAATAGCTGTGAAAAGTCTGATGTGAAAAAGATGTAGATCATTTGGCAAACCAGCTGATACAACTTTTTCATATTTTGGCCCGCAGCGGAATCAGATTTTGTAAAGGACGTCATGGGCTGCTTCCGCTTTTGGTTCAGATTTTGGTAGCGGATTTCTAGAATCGGATTCTGCTAGATTCACCCTTTGGTTTACATTCTGCTGCGCGGCAGCGGAATCCGTCGATAAAAGCTGAACCAAATAGGGCCTAACAGAGCCCTCAAAAACTCAACCTTCAAAACCAGTTTGAGGGCTGAAAAAATGTCATTTTGAAGGCCAAAAATCCCTGGCGCATTCTATTTTAAGGGTTGGTTTGAGGGCACTGATCTGCGCCCCGGCCTTCAAACCTTCAAAACAGGACAGCAACATAAATCACTCTCAAATTTGCAAATAATCATGATCACATACATGAAACAAACGTGCAAATCATCATCATCATCACATAGTAAATCCCATGGATATCATAGCAAGACATACAACGTGCAAATGATCATCATCACATAGTCATCGAAGACATCATTTGCAAAACATGAAACGTATGAACAACTCAAGCACTGGTGAAGTTGTCCACACCTCCATCGCCTCCACCACTCATCGATGACTCACCTTGGAGAGTATACAACGCACCACCACCAGCACCACGCAGTAGCCTCTTCCTGCCCGCGATGTTCTCCTTGTACTCCATCCACCACGCCAATTGCTCTTCATCCATGTCCTTTCTAGACATCATCATGTGCTCCTTCTCCTTGGCCAGGAGCTCCTTCCATGCTTTTGCTTCCTTGAGCTTGATCATCCTCTCCTCCATGTCGGCCTTGCGCTTGGCATCTTCTCGCCTTGCTTCCAATTGTGCAAGTTTCACCTCTTTCTTTCTCTCGGTGATAATAAGCTTTGTCTCCAATGCCTTCGTTCTCAATGTCTCCTTTGACTTAATCATTTGATCAATCTTTTCCCTCAAGCTTGATGCCTCCGCTTCCATCTTCATCCTTTCTTTTCCCTTCTTGGTTCCGTCGGGCTTGTCATGGTTTCTTCCTTCTTCATCACTATCATCCATTTTGAGCATATCCGATTTGTTCGGTGCACTCTCTTGATCCCTCAATTTCCATTTGGCAAGATGTTGGAGCAATGCCCAACAATGCTTGAATGGGAAGGATTTGCCCTTGGAACTGGCCATGTCCTTGTACCTCAAGTCGGCATATTTCTCCTAAAACATATCATCATTGGAAGCATATCAAAATCACAACCAAGCATAACCAACAAGTAAATAAAGCATGAACAAACAAGTAATAAGCATGATATTTGTACTCAGATAATCACTCTCAACGCAGCCACTTGGGGGTTGATCCCTCACTTGATCCATAGCCGCACTCCAACGAGCACAAGCGGGTTTCATCAACTCCCACCGGCCTTGAAGCGATATGTAAGAACGAGCTCTCAATGTGGCAGTCTTGGGTTTCAGATTGCAATACATGTCCTCAATGCGTTGCCAATAACGTTTCCCGGTTTGATCGGTGTCGGTGACCGCATCCACCCCCACTTGCGACCAAGCCTTGACCAAGAGGACATCTTCAACCTCCGTGTAGTTCGCCGTGCGAATTTGCCTTCGAGCACCACCTCCCGCTTCAAACACTTCCTCTCCGATCTCGGTGACATCTTCATCTTATTCCTCCTCCTCACCCGCCTCCTCCTCCTCACCCGTCGGCTCCTCAACATGGAAGTCGAAGGAAGCAAGTGGAGGAGACCCAATGTTCACCTTCGCGTCCTCGAGCAAGGCCCTATATAACACGGTTGGTGCGGACATTTCATCGAACACGTCGGTCACGGTTGGCAGCATTGGAGCGGCCGTGCTCGGCGGTGGCGGTGGCGGTGCCGCGGTATGCTTGGCACGACTGTTTGCAAGCTGATTCTCCTTGCGCTTGGTAACAGCCGCGGTGGAGGTTGCCGGCTTGGCGGGTTTCGCCGCCTTCGCCGCGGGGGTGGGCACGAGTGGCTTGCTTGGCACGACGTGGGTGCCTGCCCGCCTCCATTTTTGGCCGATGTGGGTGGCCGCCACCATCTCCGCCACGACGGCGTTGGTCGAGGTGGCCGGAGGCGGGAGGCGCAGGGCGGGGCCGGGCGCGGCCACGGGCGCGGGCGCGGATGAAGCCAGCGGCGGAGGAGCGGCGGAGGGGGTGGCCGGGGGCTGGAGGGGCTCCATGGCCGGTAGCGGCGACAAGAACGGGCGGCGGCGGCGCGGATGAAGCCGGCGGCAGGGAGAGGAGGCTTGGGAATTTTCCCTCCCGTGCACAGAGTTGACCAAGTGAGGGTTGGGCCTTCAACTTGCCCCAAACCCTCACTAGTGCAGGTTGGCCTTGAACTTGAGGGTTCGGCCTGGATTTTTTTTGAGGGTTTAGGGATTTGTGGGTATTGATCTGCGCCTTTTTTTGCTCAACCCTCAAACTGGCAGTTATTTTGAGGGTTTGACCAGTTTGAGGGCTCTGTTAGACATGCTCTAAGCAGCTAGATTAGGGCCAGTTTTTTCGTAGCTATGTAGAAATAAGCTGCTCTCAAAATAAACACCAAACAAGACTGGTTTAATTTAGTAAAAAAAGTCCCCTAGTTTACCTAGGGTTTTCTAGTCCTCTCGGCGGCCCGCCGCCCTGAGTTCCTCCTGCTGGCAAAGACAGCCGATCGCACTCCCTTCAATCCCCATCGACCTCCTCGCATCACTAGGACTGCTCCAAGTCCTTGTTTGCGTCTCTCATTGCTGAGGCTGAAGGTTCCCCTACAGATGATAGATCAAGACTTCGTGTAAGATGGCTTTCTCTACGGAAGGATTGGGATTGAAGGGCCTGGTGGATGAAGATCCAAGCAAGCTCCTGTAATGATTGCATCTGTAGGATGACGAAATTGACATACTAATGTGAGAAGATGAAGTTGATATGACCGAGGAGAAGCCCAAGTGGCTAGTGTCGGTGTCAAAACCGGCAGATCTCGGGTAGGGGGTCCCGAACTGTGCGTCTAAGGATTGATGGTAACATGAGACAAGGGACATGATGTTTTACCCAGGTTCGGGCCCTCTTGATGGAGGTAATACCCTACGTCTTGATTGATTGCCTTTGATGAGTATAGGGATTACAATAGTTGATCTACCATGAGATCGTAATGGCTAAACCCTAATTGTCTAGCCTATATGATTATGATTATGACCTCCTCTACGAGCTAAACCCTCCGGTTTATATAGACACAGGAGAGACCTAGGGTTATACAGAGTCGGTTTACAGAGAAAGGAATCTTCACATCCGAACGCCAAGCTTGCCATCCACGCAAAGGAGAGTCCCATCCGGACACAGGAGGAAGTCTTCTTTCTTGTATCTTCATGGCCCATTAGTCCGGCCCAGTCACATAGCCCGGACTCTCGAGGACCCCTTAATCCAGGACTCCCTTAGTAGCCCCCGAACCAAGCTTCAATGACGATGTGTCCGGCGCGCAGGTTGTCTTCGGCATTGCAAGGCGGGTTCCTCCTCCGAATACTTCAAAGCATCTGACCCGAAGAGTTATATCCGGCTTTTCATTTAATATCATACCCTTTGGCTCCCGCGCCTCCGTCTCTTCTGCTTCCACGTGTCGAACGAATACAAAAGGTCAGAGTATTTTTTTCACATAACACCCTGGCCATAAAAAAGGCGTCTATTTAAAGGGATTGGATCTCAGATGCCATTCCACACCAGGCGGAAAATCCTTAGAGCTCGCTAGGAGAAACCACTCAAACATGGCTAGCGCTCCAAGTTCTTCCTCCCACCCTCATGTCTCTAAAAAAGGCAATTGGGAGAGATGCTCAGTATCCCATGCCCAGCTGACCAAGCTCCAGGCGCAAGGCTACCTTCCCCCTGCGGATCTAGTCCCGGTGCGAGCGGGATTAAATTCTTTTACGGGCGAAGCCCTGGCGGAAAATTTCCCGAATTCTTCAGAAGGGGAGCGAGTGTGCTTCATTTCCTTTCTCTTGAGAGGCATTGGATTTCCAATCCATCCTTTCCTTCGAGGTCTCTTGGAGTATTATGGCCTCCAACTGCACAATCTCACGCCGGGCTCCATTCTGCACATCGCGGGCTTGGTCGCTCTTTGCGAGCTGTTCCTAGGCTGCGAGGCCCATTTTGAGTTATGGAGGAAACTGTTCTGCCTCGTCCCTCGCTCCCAAAAGGGGTCCATATTCGAGGTGGGTGGCACCGAGATATGGCGCATAGCCGGAACCGGATACCTGTCTGGCACACCGAAGAAGGCATCCGAGGAGTGGCCCTCGGAGTGGTTTTATATTGAATACATCGCTCTCCCCAACCCAGTCCGAATGGGCCTTCCCGAATTTTCCAGCAGTCCATTGAAGAAAGGCCACAGCTGGCGCCCTCGGAGCCTCGAGGAGGAAGATAGCGCGGAAGTCAAGATGTTAATGGACAAGATAAAAATACTCGCCCAATCCGGACTATCGATGATTGAGGTCATGGCAATTTCCATAACGCGAGGCGTCCAGCCACTCCAATCTAGAGGACTCCCCATGTGGAACTACAACGAGGAGGATGATACATCTCGCTATGGGCGCAAGGGTCCGGATGACTTTGCCGCCCTGGCCGCCATGCTGGCGGATCTTTATAAAGGGGAGAAAGAAGAATTCACCCGCCTTAAGTGCCGGGACGGATTCTCCATGTACAACCCCCTAGCTGGGTAAGCTTTCAATCCAGAATCGTATTCAATCCTCATCTTAAGCCGCAACTAGTTCGACTCAAACCGACCATCTTTAACAGGAATGGCGGAAGACCACTACGGGGATCTATAGCCCCGCTCCGCAGCCGGAAAATCATATTCGGGACCTAGATCCCGGATTTGAGGAGGATCTGGATATGTTTGTAGAGCTTAAGGAGGGGGTCTTCTATTAGGTGAGCTACGACGACACATAAGTGGCCATTGTAGCCGATTACCTCGGTCTCTCGGCCGTCTTCCCACGTAAGTGCCCAGGGAGCATCTCCTCCAAAAGAGCTTCCTCGTTATTCCTCACCCACCGCACTATCTCGTGCTCGAAAGGGGAGGCGCTCGGCACGCCATGCTGCACCAGAGGCATCTCATAAGAGAGCGGCGCCTGCGTCGGGCGGGTTTTCAAAGAGGAAGGCAAATGACAACATGGCCGAGCCTTCATCGAAGAGGTATGGATTCGAATACGCCCCCTGGCAGTCACATCGAACTATGACATTATCCGCTTTGTTTTATCAGGAAGAGTGTTTGCCAGACTATGTCCAGGGATCCTGCCGGTCGCGCCTCTACCAATCAGGTTCCAGACCCTGCCTCTAGGGCGGGGGCTGATACGGGAGTGACGCCGGATTGTCCTCCTTCAGAGGATTAGGATGATGTTTGCGTCACGAACTCTGAAGTAGAGAGCTCCATAAATCATTGGCGACGGAGGGCCGCTCTTCGCGACCCAAGCTTTACTAAAGAGGCGTTCAATGCCTTCAGCACATTCGAGCTGCTCGGGATGGGCTTGCCAAAGCCACTGACCAGTATTTGAATGATATGCGGGTAAGTATGCATTGTATAGATCTGGTAACCATATACCAGTAGCCCCCGAGACTTGAAGCAGTTGAAACAACTGATTTAAGGTGAAGGAAATATGCCCTAGAAGCAATAATAAAGTTATTATTTATTTCCTTATATCATGATAAATGTTTATTATTCATGCTAGAATTGTATTAACCGGAAACATAATACATGTGTGAATACATAGACAAACAGAGTGTCACTAGTATGCCTCTACTTGACTAGCTCGTTGATCAAAGATGGTTATGTTTCCTAACCATAGACATGAGTTGTCATTTGATTAGCGGGATCACATCATTAGGAGAATGATGTGATTGACATGACCCATTCCGTTAGCTTAGCACCCGATCGTTTAGTATGTTGCTATTGCTTTCTTCATGACTTATACATGTTCCTATGACTATGAGATTATGCAACTCCCATTTACCGGAGGAACACTTTGTGTGCTACCAAACATCATAACGTAACTGGGTGATTATAAAGGTGCTCTACAGGTGTCTCCGAAGGTACATGTTGGGTTGGCGTATTTCGAGATTAGGATTTGTCACTCCGATTGTCGGAGAGGTATCTCTGGGCCCTCTCGGTAATACACATCACTTAAGCCTTGCAAGCATTGCAACTAATGAGTTAGTTGCGGGATGATGTATTACGAAACGAGTAAAGAGACTTGCCGGTAACGAGATTGAACTAGGTATTGAGATACCGACGATTGAATCTCGGGCAAGTAACATACCGATGACAAAGGGAACAAACGTATGTTGTTATGCGGTCTGACCGATAAAGATCTTTGTAGAATATGTAGGAGCCAATATGAGCATCCAGGTTCCGCTATTGGTTATTGACCAGAGACGTGTCTCGGTCATGTCTACATTGTTCTCGAACCCGTAGGGTCCGCACACTGAACGTTATGATGACAGTTTCATTATGAGTTTATATATTTTGATGTACCGAAGGTTGTTCGGAGTCCCGGATGTGATCACGGACTTGACGAGGAGTCTTGAAATGGTCGAGACATAAAGATCGATATATTGGATGACTATATTTGGACACCGAAAAGGTTCCGGGTGAGATTGGGACAATACCGGATCACCGGGAGGTTATCGGAACCCCCCAGGAGGTATATGGGCCTTATTGGGCCTTAGTGGAAAGGAGGGGAAAGGAGCACGGGAGGGGGCGCGCCCCCAAGCCCAATCCGAATTGGGAAGGGGGCCGACCCCCCTTTCCTTCCTCCCTCCTTCCTCTTCATTCTCTCTCCTACTCCTAATAGGAAAAAGGGGAGTCCTACTCCCTGTGGGAGTTGGACTCCCCCTAGGGCGCGCCACCCTCCTTGGCCGCCCCCCTCCTCCACTCCTTTATATACGGGGGCAGGGGGGCAGCCCATAGACACAACAGTTGATCATTGATCTCTTAGTCGTGTGCGGTGCCCCCCTCCACCATAGTCCTCGATAATATTGTAGCGGTGCTTAGGCGAAGCCCTACGACGGTAAAACATCAAGATTGTCACCACGCCGTCGTGCTGACGGAACTCATCCCCGACACTTTGTTGGATCGGAGTCCGGGGATCGTCATCGAGCTGAACGTGTGCTAGAACTCGGAGGTGCCGTAGTTTCGGTGCTTGATCGGTCGGGCCGTGAAGACGTACGACTACATCAACCGCGTTGTGCTAACGCTTCCGCTTCCGGTCTACGAGGGTACGTAGACAACACTCTCCTCTCTCGTTGCTATGCATCACCATGTTCTTGCGTGTGCGTAGGAATTTTTTTGAAATTACTACGTTCCCCAACAGTGGCATCCGAGCCTAGTTTTATGCGTTGATGTTATATGCCCGAGTAGAACACAAGTGAGTTGTGGGCGATATAAGTCATACTTCTTACCAGCATGTCATACTTTGGTTCGGCGGTATTGTTGGATGAAGCGGCCCAGACCGACATTACGCGTACGCTTACGCGAGACTGGTTCTACCGATGTGCTTTGCACACAGGTGGCTGGCGGGTGTCAGTTTCTCCAACTTTAGTTGAACCGAGTGTGGCTACGCCCGGTCCTTGCGAAGGTTAAAACAACACCAACTTGACAAACTATCGTTGTGGTTTTGATGCGTAGGTAAGAACGGTTCTTGATAAAGCCCGTAGCAGCCATGTAAAACTTGCAACAACAAAGTAGAGGACGTCTAACTTGTTTTTGTAGGGCATGTTGTGATGTGATATGGTCAAGACATGATGCTAAATTTTATTGTATGAGATGATCATGTTTTGTAACCGAGTTATCGGCAACTGGCAGGAGCCATATGGTTGTCGCTTTATTGTATGCAATGCAATTGCACTGTAATGCTTTACTTTATCACTAAGCAGTAGCGATAGTCGTGGAAGCATAAGATTGGCGAGACGACAATGATGCTACGATGGTGATCAAGGTGTCGCGCCGGTGACGATGGTGATCATGACGGTGCTTCGAAGATGGAGATCACAAGCAAAAGATGATGATGGCCATATCATATCACTTATATTGATTGCATGTGATGTTTATCTTTTATACATCTTACTTTGCTTAGTTATGACGGTAGCATTATAAGATGATCTCTCACTAAATTTCAAGATAAAAGTGTTCTCCCTGAGTATGCACCGTTGCCAAAGTTCGTCGTGCCCAGACACCACGTGATGATCGGGTGTGATAAGCTCTACGTCCATCTACAATGGGTGCAAGCCAGTTTTGCACATGCAGAAATACTCGGGCTAAACTTGACGAGCCTAGCATATGCAGATATGGCCTTGGAACACTGGAGACCGAAAGGTCGAACGTGAATCATATAGTAGATATGATCAACATAATGATGTTCACCATTGAAAACTACTCCATTTCACGTGATGATCGGTTATGGTTTAGTTGATTTGGATCACGTGATCACTTAGAAGATTAGAGGGATGTCTTTCTAAGTGGGAGTTCTTAAGTAATATGATTAATTAAACTTTAATTTATCATGAACTTAGTCCTGGTAGTATTAGCATATCTATGTTGTAGATCAATAGCTCGCGTTTAGCTCCTCTATTTTATTTTTGATATGTTCCTAGAGAAAACTAAGTTGAAAGATGTTAGTAGCAATGATGCGGATTGGATCCGCGATCTGAGGATTTTCCTCATTGCTGCACAGAAGAATTATGTCTTTGATGCACCGCTAGGTGACAGACCTATTGCAGGAGTAGAGGCAGACGTTATGAACGTTTGGCTAGCTCAATATGATGTAACTTGATAGTTTAGTGCACCATGCTTAACAGCTTAGAATCGGGACTTCAAAGACGTTTTGAATGTCATGGACCATATGAGATGTTCCAGGAGTTGAAGTTAATATTTCAAGCAAATACCCGAGTTGAGAGATATGAAGTCTCCAACAAGTTCTATAGCTAAAAAGATGGAGGAGAATAGCTCAAGCAGTGAGCATGTGCTCAGATTGTCTGGGTACTATAATCGCTTGAATCAAGTGGGAGTTAATCTTCCAGATAAAATAGTGATTGATAGAATTCTCTAGTCACCATCACCAAGTTAGTAGAACTTCGTGATGAACTATAATATGCTAGGGATAACGGAAATGATTCCCAAGCTCTTCGTGATGCTGAAATCGACGAAGGTAGAAATCAAGAAAAGCATTAAGTGTTGATGGTAAACAAAACCACTAGTTTCAAGTAAAGGGACAAAGGGAAGAAAGGGGAACTTCAAGAATAACGGCAAGCAAGTTGCTGCTCAAGTGAAAAACCCAAGTCTGGACCTAAGCCTGAAACTGAGTGCTTCTACTGCAAAGGGACTGGTCACTGGAAGAGGAACTACCCCAAGTAATTGGCGGATAAGAAGGATGGCAAAGTAAACAATGGTATATTTGATATACAGATTATTGATGTGTATTTTACTAGTGTTCGTAGCAACCCCTCGGTATTTGATATTGGTTCAGTTGCTAAGAGTAGTAACTCGAAACGGGAGTTGCAAAATGAACAAAAACTAGTTAAGCGTGAAGTGACGATGTATGTTGGAAGTGGTTCCAAGATTGATATGATCATCATCGCACACTCCCTATACTTTTGGGATTAGTGTTGAAACTAAATAAGTGTTATTTGGTATTTGCGTTGAGCATGAATATGATTTGATCATGTTTGTTGCAATACGGTTATTCATTTAAATTAGAGAATAATTGTTGTTCTGTTTACATGAATAAAACCTTCTATGGTCATACACCCAATAAAATGGTTTGTTGGATCTCGATCGTAGTGATACACATAGTCATAATAATGAAGCCAAAAGATGCAAAGTTAATAATGATAGTGAAACTTATTTGTGGCACTGCCGTTTAGGTCATATTGGTGTAAAGCGCATGAAGAAACTCCATGCTGATGGGATTTTGGAATCACATGATAATGGATCACTTGATGCTTGCGAACCATGCCTTATGGGCAAGATGACTAAAGACTCCATTCTTCGGAATAATGGAGCGAGCAACTTATTGGAAATAATACATATTGATGTATGCAATCCGATGAGTGTTGAGACTCGCGACGGGTATCGTTATTTTCTGACCTTCACAGATGATTTGAGCAGATATGGGTATATCTACTTGATGAAACATAAGTCTGAAACATTTGAAAAGTTCAAAGAATTTCAGAGTGAAGTGGAAAATCATCGTGACAAGAAAATAAGGTTTCTACGATTTGATCGCGGAGACAAATATTTGAGTTACGAGTTTGGTCTTCAATTAAAACAATGTCGAATAGTTTCACAAATTCGTGCCACCTGGAAACACCACATCATAATGGTGTGTCCAAATGTCATAACCGTACTTTATTGGATATTGTACAATCTATGATGTTTCTTACCGATTTACCACTATCGTTTTGGGGTTATGCATTAGAGACAGCTGCATTCACGTTAAAAAGGGGCACCATCTAAGTCCGTTGAGACGACACAATATGAACTGTGGTTTGGCAAGAAACCAAAGTTGTCGTTTCTTAAAGTTTGTGGTTGCGATGCTTATGTGAAAAGTTTCATCCTGATAAGCACAAACCCAAATCGGAGAAATGTGTCTTCATAGGATACCCAAAGGAGAAAGTTGGGTACACCTTCTATCATAGATCCGAAGGCAAGACATTCGTTGCTAAGAATGGATCCTTTCTAGAGAAGGAGTTTCTCTCGAAAGAAGTGAGTGGGAGGAAAGTAGAACTTGATAAGGTAATTATACCTTCTCCCTTATTGGAAAGTAGTTCATCACAGAAATCTATTCCTGTGACTACTACACCAATTAGTGAGGAAGCTAATGATGATGATCATGTAACTTCAGATCAAGTTACTACCGAATCTCGTAGGTAGACCAGAGTGAGATCCGCACCAGAGTGGTACGGTAATCCTGTTCTGGAAGTCATGTTACTAGACCATGACGAACTTGCGAACTATGAGGAAGCGATGATGAGCCCAGATTCCGCAAAATGGTTTGAGGCCATGAAATCTTAGATGGGATCCATGTATGAGAACAAAGTGTAGACTTCGGTTGACTTGCCCGATGATCGGCAAGCCATAGAAAATAAATGGATCTTCAAGACGAAGACGGACGTTGATAGTAGTGTTACTATCTACAAAGCTAGACTTGTCGAAAAAGGTTTTTGACAAAGTTCAAGGTGTTGACTACGATGAAATTTTCTCACTCGTAGCGATGCTTAAGTCTGTCCAAATCATGTTAGCAATTGCCGCATTTTATGAAATCTGGCAAATGGATAAACAAAACTACATTCCTTAATGGATTTAAAGAAGAGCTGTATATGATACAACCAGAAGGTTTTGTCAATCCTAAAGGTGCTAACAAAATATGCAAGCATCTCAGAGTTGGAATATACGCTTTGATAAGTTGATCAAAGCATATAGTTTTATACAGACTTGCGGTGAAGCCTGTATTTACAAGAAAGTGAGTGGGAGCACTATAGCATTTCCGATAAGTATATGTGAATGACATATTGTTGATTGGAAATAATGTAAAATTATTCTGCAAAGCATAAAGGAGTGTTTGAAAGGAGTTTTTCAAAGAAAGACCTCGGTGAAGCTTCTCACATATTGAGTATCAAGATCTATAGAGATAGATCAAGACGCTTGATAAGTTTTTTCAATGAGTACATACCTTGACAAGATTTTGAAGTAGTTCAAAATGAAACAGTCAAAGAAAGAGTTCTTGCCTGTGTTACAAGGTGTGAAATTGAGTAAGACTCAAAACCCGACCACGGCAGAAGATAGAAAGAGAATGAAAGTCTTCCCTATGCCTTGGCCATAGGTTCTATAAAGTATGCCATGCTGTGTACCAAATCTATTGTATACCCTACACTGCTTTTGGCAAGGGAGAATAATAGTGATCTAGGAGTAGATCACTGGACAGCGGTCAAAATTATCCTTAGTGGAATAAGGATATGTTTCTCGATTATGCAGGTGATAAAAAGGTTCGTCATAAAGGGTTACGTCGATGCAAATTTTGACACCGATCCAGATGACTATAAGTCTCAATCTGGATACATATTGAAAGTGGGAGCAATTAGCTAGAGTAGCTCCGTGCAGAGCATTGTTGACATAGAAATTTGCAAAATACATACGGATCTGAATGTGGCAGACCCGTTGACTAAACTTCTCTCACAAGCAAAACATGATCACACCTTAGTACTCTTTGGGTGTTAATAACATAGCGATGTGAACTAGATTATTTACTCTAGTAAACCCTTTGGGTGTTGATCACATGACGATGTGAACTATGGGTGTTAATCACATGGTGATGTGAACTATTGGTATTAAATCACATGGTGATGTGAACTAGATTATTGGCTCTAGTGCAAGTGGGAGACTGAAGGAAATATGCCCTAGAGGCAATAATAAAGTTATTATTTATTTCCTTATATCATGATAAATGTTTATTATTCATGCTAGAATTGTATTAACCGGAAACATAATACATGTGTGAATACATAGACAAACAGAGTGTCACTAGTATGCCTCTACTTGACTAGCTCGTTGATCAAAGATGGTTATGTTTCCTAACCATAGACATGAGTTGTCATTTGATTAGTGGGATCACATCATTAGGAGAATGATGTGATTTACATGACCCATTCCGTTAGCTTAGCACCCGATCATTTAGTATGTTGCTATTGCTTTCTTCATGACTTATACATGTTCCTATGACTATGAGATTATGCAACTCCCGTTTACCGGAGGAACACTTTGTGTGCTACCAAACGTCACAACGTAACTGGGTGATTATAAAGGTTCTCTACAGGTGTCTCTGAAGGTACATGTCGGGTTGGCGTATTTCGAGATTAGGATTTGTCACTCCGATTGTCGGAGAGGTATCTCTGGGCCCTCTCGGTAATACACATCACTTAAGCCTTGCAAGCATTGCAACTAATGAGTTAGTTGCGGGATTATGTATTACGGAACGAGTAAAAAGACTTGCCGGTAACGAGATTGAACTAGGTATTGAGATACCGACGATCGAATCTCGGGCAAGTAACATACCGATGACAAAGGGAACAAACGTATATTGTTATGCGGTCTGACCGATAAAGATCTTCGTAGAATATGGAGGAGCCAATATGAGCATCCAAGTTCCACTATTGGTTATTGACCGGAGACGTGTCTCGGTCATGTCTACATTGTTCTCGAACCCGTAGGGTCTGCATGCTTAACGTTACGATGACAGTTTCATTATGAGTTTATATATTTTGATGTACCGAAGGTTGTTCGGAGTCACGGATGTGATCACGGACTTGACGAGGAGTCTCGAAATGGTTGAGACATAAAGATCGATATATTGGACGACTATATTTGGACACCGGAAAGGTTCCAGGTGAGATTGGGACAATACCAGATCACCGGGAGGTTATCGGAACCCCCCGAGAGGTATATGGGCCTTATTGGGCCTTAGTGGAAAGGAGGGGAAAGGAGCAAGGGAGGGGGCGCGCCCCCCCAAGCCCAATCCGAATTGGGAAGGGGGGCGCCTCCCCTTTCCTTCCTCCCTCCTTCCTCTTCCTTCCCTCTCCTACTCCTAATAGGAAAAGGGGGAGTCCTACTCCTTGTGGGAGTTGGACTCCCCCCTAGGGCGCGCCACCCTCCTTGGACGCCCCCCTCCTCCACTCCTTTATATACGGGGGCAGGGGGGCACCCCATAGACACAACAGTTGATTATTGATCTCTTAGCCGTGTGCGGTGTCCCCCTCCACCATAGTTCTCGATAATATTGTAGCGGTGCTTAGGCGAAGCCCTACGACGGTAAAACATCAAGATCGTCACCATGCCGTCGTGCTGACGGAACTCATCCCCGACACTTTGCTAGATCGGAGTCCGGGGATCGTCATCGAGCTGAACGTGTGCTAGAACTCAGAGGTGCCGTAGTTTTGGTGCTTGATCGGTCGGCCCGTGAAGACGTACGACTACATCAACCGCGTTGTGCTAACGCTTCCGCTTCTGGGCTACGAGGGTACGTAGACAACACTCTCCTCTCTCGTTGCTATGCATCACCATGATCTTGCGTGTGCGTAGGATTTTTTTTGAAATTACTATGTTCCCCAACATAAGGATCATTGTATAATCAGGCACTCACGGAGAAGAAGAACATGCTATCTCAGGAGCTGGAACAGCGCCGGACCCAGCTAACTGCTGTTACCGCCGAACTGGGGAAGTCCAAGGAGGCACCGACTGGTAAGGTTCCCTACTATTCAGAAAATGTACTATATGATGGCAGGCTCGTTGGCTCAGATAGAAGAGAAGCTAAAGGCCGCGCAAGCGGAGAAGGAACATGCCGAAAGGCAAGAGGCCGCTGGTCAACGTGTACTGACATGGACCAGGGACGAAAAGAACAAGCTGCAGGATGCCAATACCCATCTCGGCGAAGAGCTGGAGGATGTGCGGGCCCAACTAGTGGACGCTTTAAAGGAGAACAAAAAGCTACGAGGCAGCATATTCAGTATGCCTTTCAACTTATTGTCGTACAGTTCGCTGAGGCGACTTCTGATAAGATTATTCCTGTAGGTATTTTGACTGGGCGGCCCGAAGAAGAGGCATCCAGCTTCCAAGGCGATTTGCTACAAGAGCTGTCCGAAGTGTATGAGCGAGCCCGGAAAGCGATGCGGAGCATTGCCAAGGCTTTATGGCCATACGCATCCCCTCCAGGAAGTATGAGGAGCTTGTGAAGTTGTTCAAGGGAGCTCGGCGCCGCTTTAGATTATGGAATATATCTGCTTGCCGGGAAGGCGCACGAGAGGCCTGGGCCATGGTGAAAACACGGTATACCAGACTTGATCCGAATCATATGGCCTGGGTCGGACCTCGGGGGTCGGATGGACAAGAGATTCCAGTGAGCTTGGTATATGACCAAGTAAAGATAGCCACCAAGTTTTCACAACAGGGCTGTAAGCTAGACAGCCTGTTAGACAGTATAGAGGAAGAAGTTTTTGAGTCCAAGTGACTATGTACTTCAATTAACAATTTTGTCCCTAGACGAACTATAAAACAATTGTCATGGCAGGCCTTTTCACTTCGAACTCCGGACCCGAAGGTGCGGAGTGTTTCCGAATACCGGACCGGCAATAAATACCGGGGCATGCATGGAAACCAGGCGTAGGGGTCATAGTTGCTTGAATAGACAAGTTGTATTCAGCTAGCTATGTTATATTACTTATTGATTGTAAGAAACATCTTCCAGAGAGAATAGTTCCGTTAAGGGTTCCTTTCCCTGGGTGAACATGCGTTTGTCACACCCTAGCTAGTCCATGCATTAGAGTGTGCATCATGTTTATTTTTCATCAGAAACTTGAAATGGGGAAGGCAGAACCCCCAGCACCCCTCTTGGAATCAACTAGGGTTTACTAAAAATAATTTCAATGAACCTGAAATGCCCTTCTAAAATGTTCACCCTCTTTGCCTTGGGTTAGAACCTCTGGCAAAATAGGTGCACAATTTTCTAGGTCAACAGAAGGTCATTGAATTAAATCATAAGTATTTGAATTTGGGCATTTAAATGCTATAAAATAATTTAAATGCTCAAATAATTCTGGGAGTAAATGTTTCCTGTTGGAAATAATCTAAACAGAGGCCACATTTATTTTCAGGATTTTTGGAAATGTTCTAGTATTTTAAATAAAGCTAAACAGTTGCAGTTTAATAGAAAACAGAAACTAAAAAAAAAGAGAAAGAAGCCCACCTGGGCCTTACCTGTGCTGGCCCAGCCACCTGGCCCGGCCCAGCCTGCTGGCGCTGCCAGTCGTCGTCGTCCTCGCGCCAGAAGGACGCGGAGCGCGTGCTCCCGCGCGCCGGCCACGCGCCGGCCACCTCCTACTTCCGCCGACGCCCGGGAGACGCCCTGAAGTGCCACGCGACCCCCACGTCTCCCTCTCATCCTCTCGCACTCTCCCCCTCGTCTCTCTCACTCTCCCCCGCAACGGTCGAGCACGTCCCTCGCCGCCGATCGCCGTAGTCGCCACTACAGCCACTCCCTCGCCCCTCCGACGACCCCATTAGCTCCGCCTCGACTCCCTCGTCCTCCCCACCGAGCCACGCATCGCCGGAGGCCCTGCATCGCCGCCTTCGCCCTCATATTCAACCTCGGGCACCCGAGCCATCTCCGGTCGATTCGCCGCTGCCAGGACCTCCCCGAGCTCGCTGACCCCCTCTCCGACTCCGCTGTGAGCTTCTCTTCCTTTCCCCTCTTCTCTCGTGCTCGCGCTCGTCCCCTAGCTCCATTTTCCACCGCGGCCTAGAGCTTCTCGCCGCCGGCCATGGCGCAGCCGTGGCCACAGCCGTGCAAGCCCACAATGGAGCGCCTCACCGTGCTCAGTGCAGCACCAGGAACCCGTAGCCACCCCCAGTTCTCCCTCCCGTGCATCGTAGCGTCGAAACCGACCTCGCCCGAACTCCGGTCGCCGCCACGAGCTCGATTTCGGCGAGCTCGCTCCACCCCAGCTCCTCACACTTGCTCTATTGGATGCGCGAGGGCCTGGGCTTCACACGGGTGGTCTCCGGCGTCGATTTGGTCGCCGGAGGGCGTTTTCCGAGCCGCGCCGCCGTCTCGGGCCTCGCCGGCGTCGAGCCGCCGGCGAGTTGACTCAGTTTGACCCCTGGGTGGGCCCAGGTAGACCCCCCTGAGTCTATGACAGGTGGGGCCGGTCTTTTAACTAATTTAGGTTTAGTTTTAATTAAATCTTAGTTAATCAGTCACTGACTCGTGGGCCCTACCCAGTAATTAGGCTAACTAAACGTAGTTAGTGCACTGAGAGGCTGACAGAAGGGGCCCACCAGTCAGGTTTGACCTGGCTGGCGCCTTTGACCTGCTGACGTCACCCTGACGCATTGCTGACGCAGTAATTGATTTGCTGGATTTATTTTTATACAGGAAATTCCAGAAAATAGTTCAAACTTCAAAAATTCATAGAAATTCAACCATAGCTCCAAATGAGATAAATTATATATGAAAAATTATCAGAAAAATTCAATCTATCCATCTGCAATGGTTTCATGCATGACAAAACAAGTTTACCTTACTGTTTAGGCAGAATAAGGAAATGCACTATTAAGGCCATGTTTAATGAGCTAATATTTGAATCTTTGATTCAAATGAGTTCATTCCTTCCTATTATACCTTGCATTAGGCCAAGACACATTCATATTGCCATGTCATAGCATGCATCATATTGTTGCATATCGTCATGTGTTGATTGTGTTCCGATGTGTTCTTCGTGGTAGGTTCTGCCTCCGAGGATATTCACGAGTATCCAACTGAAGGGCAGTATCCCACTACCACTCCATCAGGCAAGCAACCATTGATCATTCCGATACAAACCCATGTTCTCGCTTCTGCTCTTGTTTACTGCATTAAGACAACGTGATTCAAACTGCTGTGTGCTACGGTAGTTGAACCCTTATCCTCTGCATGACCTGTCATTGCCACAGTAACTAGATGAAACCCACTAGCATGTGTAGGAGTTGTTTGAGCCATGTTTTGTGATTTCCTACCTTGCTATGCCTGCTATGCTTAGAGTTGTGTCAGGTCTGGTTCATCTGGGTGATGGGCTAGAGTGAAATGCTTGTGCCGGTAATGTGAGGGATGTGTTGAACATGTTTTGGTAAAGGTATCGATGAGAGGCCTGGTGGGTTGTTTCATTGAGGCCGTCCCTAAGAACTGAGATCTGTATGCGTGATTTAAGCTTCAGCTACTACCACACATTGGGCCTTGAAACATGACCCCGCTCGACTTACTGACCCCTCTCGCCTCTGTCCAGGAGTTGCAACTAGTCTCTGGTGTTTGAAGGAAATGTGTTGGCGGCCGTGCGTAGCGCTGACCCTAGGGGTGGGCTATGATGCGGTAGATACACCGTGGCCGGGTATGCCGGGCGCCCGTTTGGCGTCTCGGGACCCTGTACACATCGTTTGGGGCCGTTGAGGACACCCCGGCCGGATTTCCTTGCGGATGGAACCTGAATAGGCGATAAACCTGGATTAGAGACTTGTGAGGTTAGTCAGGTCGTGGTCTACACCCACGTCGGTTTTCGCTTGAAGTCTGCCGAGCACATGTCGTGTGCAGACGCTAAGTGGTGGAAACATGTGTGACGAAGTACACCCCTGCAGGGTATAAAACTATTCGAATAGCCGCGTCCGCGGTAAAGGACTACTTGGTTGCATATACAGTTCATAGACAAGTTAATGGATGCTACTAAAAGACTCAAGATAAGTGTGAGTACCGAGGATGGCCCCCTCGTAGGATGACGAGGGAGGATCCCCGGTGGAGTATTGTGTTGGTGAGTAGTGGACTCGTGTGCGAAAACTATTTTACTGGTGAAGTTCCGTAGGATAGCTTAGCCAAGAGTCAAAGCTGGCTTGCTGCATCAACCCCACCGCCTTCTTGAGAATAAGCATGTATAGTAGGTTCTGATGTAAGACTTGCTGAGTACCTTTGTACTCATGTTTGCTTAATTATTGTTTTCAGACGACAACACTGCCCCCTCCGATGGGTTTTATGTAGACCTTGACGTCGACGAGTGACTAGCCACCCAGGTGGTGATCCCGGCCATGGAGGGCCCTATGTAGATAGACAGGCTTCGAGAAGCCTTCTTTCTTTCTAGAGTCTGTACTCAGACTAGTTGCTTCCGCATGTGATTGAATGATTGTATGACTTGAGTGTCGGGTCATGTGACCCCTATCTGTATGAACCTGTTATGTATGGCTCTCTGGAGCCCTTAAATAAAGTACTTGAGTTGTAGAGTTTTGTTGTGATGCCATGCTGTATGTACTCATATCGGGCATATTGTGTGTATGATTGAAATGCTTGGTATGAGTGGGATCCGACAATCTAGTTGTTTATCCTTGGCAGCCTTTCTTATGGGGAAATGTAGTCTAGTGTTCCTCGAGCCATAGTAGTCCGCTACAGCCCGGTTCACCGGAGTCCTGCTAGCCCAGCACTACTGTTCAGGACACTTGACTGGCCGGCATGTGTTTCACTTCGTCCCTATGTCTGTCCCTTCGGGGAAATGTCACACGGTGACTTCCAGAGTCCTATCTAGCCTGCTACAGCCCGAGGTTCCCCGGAGCCCTGTTAGCCCAGTGCTACAGCCCGGAATCACTCGTTGATGACCGACATGTTCGATGTGATTCATGTATGCCTGTCTCCATAGATCTGTGCCGCTTTGGGTTCACGACTAGCCATGTCGGCCCAGGTTCTCTGTCATTTGGATGCTAGCGACACTATCATATACGTGATCCAAAAGGCGCAAACGGTCCCGGGCCATGGTAAGGCGACACCCGGGGGAGACCGTGCGTGAGGCCGCAAAGTGATATGAGGTGTTACCGGCTAGATCGATGTGACTTGGAATCGGGGTCCTGACAACATTAGTATGCATGCCAAAACTGTGATTCGAAATATCACAGTATACATAATATATGGGGGTTCATAGTGCAACGAGGGTAAAGCGTCTTTAGTCCATCGACCGATTATTCCCTTAAGAATGCTAGCTTTAAGCTTCACCCAGTCTGAGGTACAAGTCCAGATGACCCAGCTGTAACAATCGCAGAGGTGCTCCCTTTATGCCCTAGCTGAACTAACGGGAACGTAGGGCATAAGCACAAGAGCCAGGCAACCCAGCTTGACAAAAACTTAAGTCATAAAGGTGCATATCATGGCGAAGAAAAGGTATATATGAGAAAAGGACATATATGTGGCGAGCTTGATGCTCGGAAAATGATAATAAGCTTCTGTAAAAGAAGCCCCCACAAGTGTGCGGTCTAGCCGCACAAGAGCTATAAAGCTAAAGAAAAATATTTAAAGGGAGAGAAAATGAAAAGAGGAGAAAAAGAAAAAGAACAATGAGTCCGGCTCTAGGCGTAGAATCTTCGGATTCTGGCGGCATTCCACGCGTTCGGCTCTAAGCGATTATCCGATGCGTCATGTAGACGGTACACACCTCCAGTGAGAACTTCATCTATAATGAAGGGACCTTCCCACTTGGGCTTGAGTTTGTCCTTTTTCTTTTCTAGCAAGCGTAGAACGAGTTCACCAACATTGTAAGTCTTGGCCCGCACCTCTCTGCTTTGGTATCTGCGAGCTTGTTGTTGATAGAATGCAGAACGAGCTTTTGCAACATCGTGCTCCTCCTCTAGGGCATCTAGACTGTCCTGTCGATCTAGCTCGGCTTCTCTCTCTTCGTACATGCGCACTCGATGTGAGTCATGAATAATGTCGCAGGGCAAAATAGCCTCCGCGCCGTACACCATGAAAAATGGTGTGTAACTAGTAGTGCGATTGGGCATGGTCCGCAGCCCCCAAAGTATGGAGTCGAGCTCCTCGACCCAGTGTTTGTCTGACTCTTTTAAAGATCATACTACTCTAGGCTTAATGCCGCTCATGATATGATCATTAGCTCGTTCGACCTGACCGTTTGTTTGGGGGTGATAGACGAAGGCGTAATCAAGCTTGATGCCCAGGTTAGCACACCATGTTTTCACTTCGTCGGCTGTAAAATTGGAGCCGTTATCGATGATGATGCTGTGTGGGACACCATAATGGTGTACGACATCGGATATAAAGTCTATCACTGGTCCGGCTTCAGCCATTTTAACTGGCTCGACCTCTATCCAGTTAGTGAAATTATCTACCATGACCAGCAGATATTTTTCTTATGGCTTCCCCCTTTAAGGGGTCCGACCATATCAAGCCCCCAGACCGCGGAAGGCCATGTAATGGGGATTGTTTGTAAGGCAGTAGGCGGCATATGGCTTTGATTGGCGAAAAGCTGGCATCCCACACAACATTGGACAAGGTCCTGTGCATCTGCTCGGGCCGCCGGCCAGAAGAAACCGGTAGGGAAGGCCTTGCTTACAAGATCCCGGGCTACGGCGTGGTGACCGCCAAGACCAGCATGGATTTCGGCCAGGAGTTGCCATCCTTCTTCTTCGGAGATACATCTTTGAAGTATTCCGGCAGCACTCTTCTTTCAGAGCTATCCTTCATGAACCTTGTAGGCTTTCGAGCGCCGAGCGATGCATCAAGCCTCATTCTGGTCCTCGGGGAGCTCTCGCCTATTAAGGTAGGTCAGGAAGGGTTCGGTCCATGGGGCAATTACTGCCATTATTAGATGGGCCGATGGTGTTGTTTCGGTGGCTGAGCCCCCGATGATATTGGTATTGTGTTCGGAATCTTGGGGTATGACCGGATCCGGACTAGTATTGCTGCTCTCATCCTACCACACCACGGATGGCTTGAAGAGCCTTCCCAAAAAGATGTTAGGCGGGACGGGGTCACGCTTGGCGCCCATGCGAGCAAGGACATCCGCCGCTTGATTACTTTCTCGAGCCACATGATGAAACTCGAGTGCCTCGAACCGAGCTGATATTTTGAGTACGGCATTATGATAGGCAGCCATCTTCGGATCTTCAGCGTCGAAGTCTCCGTTTATTTTGGATATTGCAAGGTTTGAATCCCCACGCACCTCCAGGCGTTGTATGCCCATAGAGACAACCATCCAAAGACCGTGCAATAAAGCCTCGTATTCGGCTGCGTTATTGGAGTCTGTGTATAATATTTGGAGTACATACTGGACTATGTATCCTATGGGGGACGTTAAGAAAACTCCCACTCCTAAACCGGCCAGCATTTTGGAGCCATCGAAGTGCATGACCCAGCTGGAATATGTACCATACTCTTTAGGGAGTTCGGCCTTTGTCCATTCGACGACGAAGTCAGCCAATACTTGGCAATATTTCTTTATTTTGAGGAAGTCCTTTTATCCTATCTCTTTTATTTTCATAAAAGAAATATTCAAAGAGAAAATAATTAAAATCAAACGATCCTCTTTTCAAAATTTGAGAAAACTCAAATATGAAAATAACGAAATTCCCAACTCTCTCCATGGATCCTTGAGTTGCGTAGAATTTCTAGGATCAAGCCAAAATGTAATAAAATATGATATGCAATGATGACCTAATGTATAGCATTCCAAATTGAAAATTTGGGATGTTACAAACCTACCCCCCTTAAGATGAATCTCGCCCTCGAGATTCAGGTTGGCTAGAAAATAGGTGAGGGTGATCCTTCCGTAGGTCTTCCTCTCGTTCCCAGGTGGCTTCATCTTCGGTATGGTGGCTCCATTGAACCTTACAAAACTTGATAACTTTGCTGCATGTAACTCGGCTGGCAAACTCGAGAATCTTGACTGGTTTCTCCTCGTAGGTCAAATCTCTGTCCAACTAAATCGCTTCCAGTGGCACTATATCTCTCAAAGGAATATCAGCCATATCTGCGTGGCACTTCTTCAACTGAGAAACGTGGAACACATCGTGAACTCCTGACAATCCTTCGGGCAACTCCAATTTGTAAGAAACTTCTCCCATACGTTCCAAAACTTTGTATGGTCCCACAAAACGTGGTTCTAACTTTCCCTTAACTCCAAAACGCTTCACTCCTTGAAGTGGTGATACACGAAGATACACTCTGTCTCCGACTTCGTAAACTGTCTCCTTGCATTTAGAATCCGCATAGCTCTTCTGCCTGGACTGGGCTACCTTGAGTCTATCGCGAATCAGTTTAACCTTCTCTTCAGACTCTTTAATCAAATCTGGTCCAAACAACTGACGGTCTCCAACTTCATCCCACAACAACGGTGTCCTGCACCTCCTTCTGTACAAAGCCTCGAAAGGGGCCATCTTCAAACTGGCTTGATAACTATTGTTATAAGAGAACTCTGCATATGGCAAATTGTTGTCCCAACTAGATCCATAATCTAGTGCACAAGCTCTCAACATGTCCTCCAGAATCTTATTGACTCTCTCAGTCTGTCCATCTGTCTGCAGGTGAAAGGTTGTATTGAACTCTAGCCTGGTTCCCAAAGTTTCGTGCAACTAACTCCAGAACTTTGAGGTAAACTGGGTTCCTCTATCTGATACAATGGTCCTCAGAACTCCATGCAGACATACGATCCTGGTCATGTATATCTTTGCCAACTTAGCACTGGTGTAAGTGGTCTTCACTGGGATGAAATGTGCTACCTTCGTCGAACGATCGACTACAACCCATATCGAGTCATAGCCTGAACGACTCCTGGGAAATCCCGTGATAAAATCCATGCCTAGCTTGTCTCACCTCCATTCGGGTATCGGCAATGGTTGTAGCAATCCTGCTGGCTTCTGATGTTCTGCCTTCACTCTCTGACATACATCACAAACTGCTACATACTCCGCAATATCCTTCTTCATTCCGGTCCACCAGAAACTATCCTTCAAATCTAGATACATTTTTCTATTTCCTGGGTGAATCGAATATGGCGAATCATGGGCCTCCTGCAAAATCAGCTTCCCGATCTCCGGGTTATTAGGCACATATACGCGGTCCTCAAACCATAAGGTATCATGCTCATCCTCACGAAATCCTTTAGCCTTTCCTTTGATCATCTTTTCCTTTATCTCGGCAATCTCCTTGTCCGTCTTCTGAGCTTCACTGATCTTATCCATCAAAGTAGACTGAATCTCCAATGCTGCTACATAGCCTCTCGGAAGTATCTCCAAACATAGCTCACGAAGATCCTCTGCTAACTCCTTGGGTAACTCTCCGGTCATGAGTGTATTGACATGACTCTTGCGGCTCAATGCATCGGCTACTATGTCTGCCTTTCCGGGATGATAATGCAATTTCATATCATAATCCTTAATGAGCTCCAACCATCTCCTCTGCCTGAGATTCAAATCCTTCTGCATGAAGATATACTTCAAACTCTTGTGATCCGTGTATACCTCGCAATGGTTTTCTGATGAGAAAATGTCTCCAAGTCTTCAATGCATGCACTACGGCTGCTAACTCCAAATCATGGGTAGCGTAATTCAACTCATGGGGTTTAAGCTGTCGTGAGGCATATGAAACAACTCTTCCCTCCTACATAAGTACGGCTCCAAGTCCTCGACGAGAAGCGTCACAATACACTTCATAATCCTTGCGTTGATCTGGCAGAATCAACACTGGTGATGTAACCAAACGTTTCTTCAACTCCTGAAAACTGGCCTCACATTCCTCTGTCCATTTGAATTTGGTGTCCTTCTTCAACAGCTCCGTCATAGGCTTTGAAATCTTCGAGAAATTCTCAATGAACCTCCGGTAGTATCCTGCGAGTCCAAGAAAACTCCGGATCTCTCCAACTGACGTGGGTGCCTCCCAGTTTGTCACAGTGACAACTTTGGTGGGGTCTACTTCTATTCCTTCTCCGGATATAACATGTCCAAGGAATCCCACTTCCTTCAACCAAAACTCACACTTGCTGAACTTGGCGTATAGCTGATGTTCTCTGAGCTTCCCAAGTACCAAACACAAATGCTCATTATGCTCCTCTTCATTCTTTGAGTAGAACAGAATATCATCAATGAACACCACGACAAACTTATCCAAAAACTCCATAAACACCTTGTTCATCATGTTCATAAAATAGGCAGGTGTGTTAGTCAGGCCAAATGACATAACAGTATACTCATATAGCCCGTACCTCGTGGTAAAAGCTGTCTTAGGTATATCCTCGTCTCGAATCTTCAACTGGTGGTATCCTAATCGCAGATCGATCTTAGAAAAAACTTTAGCTCCTTGCAGCTGATTAAACAAATCATTGATCATCGGCAGTGGGTACTTGTTCTTGATTGTTACTTCATTCAATCCACGATAATCAACAACCATCCTCAATGATCCATCCTTCTTCTCCACCAGAAGCACTGGTGATCCCCAAGGTGACGAACTTGGGCGAATATAGCCTTTATCCAGTAACTCCTTAATCTGCTTCTTAATCTCCTCCAAATCCTTAGCGGGCATCCTGTACGGTCTCTTAGATATTGGCCCTGTGCCTGGCAAAAGTTCAACCAAAAATTCAATGTCTCTATCCGGTGGCATGCCTAGCAACTCTCCTCGAAATACATCCGGGAAATCCTTCACCACTGGTACTTCCTCCTATACAACTCCTGATAAGGAATTTACTTGAGTCCTCTTTGGCACATGCCGGGATACATACTTAATCCTTCTCCCTTCTGGGGTGGTGAGCAAAATCGACTTACTGGCGCAATTGATGTTTCCTCCATACATCAATAGCCAATCCATACCCAGAATCACATCCAAACCTTGCGACTCCAAAATTATCAGGTCTGAGGGGGAAAACATGCCTACCTATGGTCAATGGCATCTGAAAACATCCTTGGCTTGCCATATACTCCGCTCCTGGCGAGCTCACTGACATAGGTGTACTAAGAACTTTGGTGGGCAGTTTATACTTATCCACAAATCCCCTTGATATGTATGAATGCGATGCACCAGTATCAAAAAGAACGATTGCTGTAAATGACTTAACCAAAAACTTACCTATTACTTCATCGGGTTACGCTTCAACCTCCTCGACGCTAACGTGGTTCACTTGTCCCCTATTGAAAGGGTTGGGCTTCTTCCCAGTGCTTCCATTGCCATTTCCATTCTTAGCTTCAGGACATTCATCGGCGTAATGTCCAGTCTTCTGGCACTTGTAACAAGTAACATGGCCTAGATCTTTCTTGGCGGGTGTTGCTGGGTTGGAACGGTTCTGGCCATTGCTTCCTCCATTACTGTTCCCGTTCTTGGGGCCACTATGGTTGTGCGAACTTCCTCCATTGTGATTGTGACCTCCATGGTTATGCTGAAAAGGTCCTCCCGAGTTCGGGGTAAAATGGGGTCTCTGCTGAGCTCCAGAATTATACTCCCCTTGTCCATACTTCCTCTTGCAGCTGTCAATCTGTTGCTGCTTCCCTTCAATCATGAGAGCTCTATCTACCAACTCATGGTAGTTGTTGAAAGTTGCAACCATCAACCGCATGCTCAGCTCATCATTCAGTCCTTCCAGAAACTTCTCCTGCTTAGTTGCATCTGTAGCAACGTCATCTGGGGCATAACGTGCTAGCTTACTAAAATCATCCACATACTGGCCAACTGTGCGTCCTCCTTGGCGTAAGTTGCGAAACTCGCGCTTCTTCATGGCCATAGCTCCTGTTGATACATGGGCAGTGCGAAAGGCCTGCTAGAACTGGTCCCATGTAACAGTGTCGATGGGGTAAGTGGCTGTGAAATTCTCCCACCATGATGTTGCGGGTCCATCAAGCTGATGTGTGGTAAAACGCACTCTCTCCGCATCTGTGCATCCTGCAGTGGTCAACTCCCTTCCAATCTTGCGGAGCCAATTGAAAGGATCTATATGGTTGACTAGAGGGGGGGGGTGAATAGGCAACTAACAATTTTTAACTTTTATTTACCAAATTCAACTTTGCATCAAAGTAGGTTGTCTAGATGTGCAACTAGGTGAGCAAGCTATATGATGCAACAACAACGAACATACAAGCAAGCAAGAGAAGTAACACTAATAAGCTTGCACAAGTAAAGGTAAGAGATAACCAAGAGTGGACCCGGTGAAGACGAGGATGTGTTACCGAAGTTCCTTCCTTTGAGGGGAAATACGTTTCCGTTAGAGCGGTGTGGAGGCACAATGCTCCCCAAGAAACCACTAAGGCCACCATATTCTCCTCACGCCCTCACACAATGCGAGATGTCATGATTCCACTATTGGTGCCCTTGGAGGCGGCAACCGGACCTTTACAAACAAGGTTGGGGCAATCTCCACAACTTAATCAGAGGCTCCCAACAACACCATGAAGCTTCACCATAATGGACTATGGCTCTGTGGTGACCTCAACCGTCTAGGGTGCACAAACACCCAGGAGTAACAAGATCCGCTAGGGATAGGTGGGGGAATCAAATATCTCTTGGTGGAAGTATAGATCGGGGCCTTCTCAACCACTCCCGAGCAAATCAACAAGTTTGATTGGCTAGAGAGATAGATCGGGCGAAAATGGAGCTTGGAGCATTAATGGAGCTTGAGGGGGAAGAGGTAGGTCAATGAAGAAGAAGGGGACCCCCTTTTATAGTGGGGGTAACAATCCAACCGTTACCCCACTAAACAGCCCCGCAGAGGGCGATACTACCGTAGTGGGCTGCGGTACTACCGCTGGACCCAGCGGTACTACCGCTCCCCCTTACGATACTACCGCCCAGACAGAGGGAGCTTGAAGGCAGAGGAGGGGCTGGCCCGACGCGGTACTGCCGGACAGACCCAGTGCGGTACTGCCGTGGTGGCAGGGTGGTACTACTGCTCTCGAGTGGCACTACTGCACCTATTGTCGCTGCAGGTGCCGCTCAACCCGACACGAGAAGTGCCCCCCTCGAGTCGAGGCGGTAGTGGCCCGGTACCACAGCGGTACTGCCGCTGAGGATGCACAAGTGGTACTACCGTTGGGTACCGCGATACTACCGCTGGGGCTAAAGACAGCTCAATCTGTAGGGAAAAAGACCTCCAACGACGCAGGAAGGCCCATAGGGTGCGAAACGAAAGTGTACGTGATGATTCCACCCTAGTCATACCAAAGCGGACCCCCTCTTGATAGTACAGTGACTCCTAAGAAACTAGTCCACCAACAGGAAACAAAAGAGCTACACCGTCTTGAAAAACACTCCGAGGGGAAAGAAATCATCTCGAGCCAAAGGATGAATCTTTGAAATGCTCAACGCACAAGGTTAGTCCACAAATATGTTGTCATCAATCACCAAAACTACATCGAGAGAGATATGCCTTAACAATCTCCCCCTTTTTGGTGGATTGATGACAACGAGGGATTTGCACAGGGAAAAGACATAAAAGTAAGGATACTTAGAACTACAAAATATAGATGGGATCCCCCTGAATGTGTGCACCTAGTTAGTAGTGCCTTTGGAATGCAAGACACACACATTCGGATCAACACTCCCCCTATATTTTATAGTCCAGAAATTTTAAGCACGAGATACATGAGAGCAGGGTATAAAACAGGATAAGCATGCAACTCATAAGATACTACAGTACTGAATAGACATAGATAATAAGGTAAAGATAGGGTAGCATATGTCTCACACCATATGTCTAGAACTTAGGTCTCACTGGCACCAAACCAAACCAAGCAAAGACAACAAGAAAACACAAGACACTACCAACCACAAAGACACACTTGCAACACGCACACTCGCAACACGGCAAAGACACAAATCCCTAAACTCTCTCCCCCTTTGGCAGCAAGACACCAAAAGGGCAAAGAGCATTGCTACAGCTCCAGGTGAGGGCAAGCTGAGGATCTCGAACATCACATCTCAGCGTGATCGTCTGCACCTCCGTCGTCGGTCGGAAACTGCTCGGCGTCTGAATCGGTCCAAGGGCAATGCTGGTGAATCCATTCCTCCTCTTCAGTGATCTGGCCCTCAGAACCGCTGGTAACGGTCGCACCCAGCTGACGCATGAGCTCCTTGTGACGCCCCCTGGCCTGCTTCTCATCCACATGAGTCATGTACTGACCATGAGACTCCATGCAGGAGAGCTTCTTCATCTTGCGTTTAAGCTTCTTTGCCCAAGAGGGTTCTTCACTAGAAGGCCCAAAGTCCTCATCATGATCAACGGCCGCAGCCCCACCCTCAGTCTCCATGTCAGCAGCAGTAGATGGACCCCCGGGTTTAGGCGCTGGGGTGCCCCAATTGTCCTTCTTCCTTAGACGCTTGATCTCATAAGAAACCAATTCTCCAGTTTCCAACATCTCCTTGGGATAGACACGTGCCCAGGCCTTCTCAATGAGCCTCATGATGAATGGACCATATATCGGGCACTTGTGCTCAGAAACGGTAGAGAGAAGTTCAGACCACATAACATGAGAAATGTCTAGGCACTCTCTAGTGTTTGCTTCCTTCTCATGCTGGCAGAAAAGAAGCATGTCCACGAGATAGGAGTGGACCATATCCTGATTCCTGATGCGAGGGAAGAGAGTCTCACAGAAGACACGATGAAGGATGTCCAGATAGGCAGACAACTCATAGGTTTCCTTCTTAGTCACTGGGTGAGCCTTCACAGTACACTAGGGCCAAAGGGCTTGCTTGTGAGTGGATGTAGCATTGTGGTGAGGGCGGAAGCCGACTGGAGTCTCAAGCCCGTGATCTTCCACCTCAAGTAACTCCATGAAGGCCTGCCACTTGACGGAAAGCAACTTGCCATTGGTCATCCAAGTCAGAGTCCTGTCGGCATCAGTTCGAAGATGAACAGTAGCAAAGTATTGAGCCACCAAATCTGCATCAAAATCCTTGTTGAACTGCATGATCCTGAGAATGTTCAGCTGAGAACACATCTGAAGGGCTTCGCCAAAGTACTCAGGGTCCTTCTCCATAGCATCCGTGTCGATGGAGCGTACATCAACATAGAGATTCTTCTCGGCCTTGATCACATCAAAATAGATGGCAAACTGAAAGCATTTCCAGAACGGGCGGTTGACCAAAGTGGGATCTTGGTCTTCCTCATAGGGGTTGCGGCAACGCTTTGCCCAACTCCTTGGCAGTCATCTCAGTCATAGTCTTTCCTTTTGGCTTGTTGGCGGATCTCTTCGACTGTTGAGGTGGTGGTGGAGCACTTGAGGTTGCGCCTGTTGGCGGCGGTTGAGTACTAGAGGAACCACCTGCTGACTCAGAAGTGCGACAGCGCTTTGACGTTGCACGACCGGGGTTGACACGGCGGACCTGCTGCTCAGGATGATCATCACCTGGAACCAAACACACGACCAGAAGAAACACACGAAAGAAAGAGCATAAGCCATCAAACAAAACAACAAGGATCAAAGCATGGTAGGAAAAAGATGGAAGTTGGCATTCAGCGGTAGTACTGCGACCAACCAGCGGCAGTACCGCTCCAGCGGTAGTACCGTGAAACAAGAGCGGCAGTACCGCTCCAGCGGTAGTACCGTGAAACAAGAGCGGCAGTACCGCTTGAGGATAGCGGTAGTACCGCGCCAGATGGGGAACACCGGTTGATGAAGCTATGTACCTAGGGTAGGGTCATGGATCTGTTTGAGATACCCTCCCCAAGGACATCCCTAAAGGTACCAGGAACATTCAAAGAAAAATCATCATCCACTCGACCATGAAGTTATGTTCCACTCGACAATCCTGAAGACACTCGACCTTGTAGATAATCACTCGACTACCAGAAGGTCTAGAGCCTCTCCACTCTGCAACGATCGAGAATTAAGTCATATCTTTAATGGCTGTCGGGGGTTGGGTGCGACATATGCCAATGTATGGCTTATCATGGTGGGGGCGAGTAGAATGTCGCCGGTTCCTGGAAACGGGATGAGGCGTACACACGAACGCCGACATACTTTACCCAGGTTCGGAGCTCTCCTAGGAGATAACACCCCTAGTCCTGCTCTGCGGGGTCTCCGCATGATCACTAAGGCAAAGTGAGTACAAAGGCGCTCCTCGAGCTGTATATGTGGGTAGGAGAAGGCAGGGCTAGCTCTCTCCTTCCTCTAAGGTCTGGTCTAGTTCTAATGAATCGGAACCCTTTGCATGGGTGCCCCGGGGGGTTTATATAGGCCTACCCCCAGGGGTACAATGGTAAACTATCTGGGTGCAGGGCCCAGCTGTCAGTCTCTTCGCCTGCGGGCCCTCCTGCCGACTGCTGGGGCCCGCCAATTGGTGGGCCCAACCGTCTGGTCTGGTACGGAGCCGATAGGCTGCACCCGACGCTAGCGGGTCCTGCCGGCTGCTGATTACTGTAGCCATGCTTCTAATGACGCAGGCTTGGTCATGGGGTCGTGGTTACAGTCCTGCCGCTTGGCGGGCGATTACTGTAGCCACTCCCCGTCTCATCTGGTTAATGGCACGTGGGACCCATGGGAGGGGCAGGCCGACTCCCGCGGGCTGGCTCCCGTGGGCCGGCTCCCTATGGGTCCGACTGGTGGCACCCTTGCCATCTTCCGGACTCTCACTGACTGGTAGGGCCCGTCATCCATGGACCGTACCATCAGGCCATCGTGGGTATAGGACTCCGCCCACTGTTGCTGACGTCAGGGGTGGCATGGCAACAGTGCTGCGCCAGACGGAGATCTCCGCTGGTACAGCACATTGTGTCCTGGCCATCCCCTGGAAAAGGGGAGGGAGTGGGCTTTACTGTCACCACTCCCCGTCCCACCCCCCTTGATGAGGGCATGGGCTTTGCCGGTGTCGTGGGCCGACTCCCCGTGGCCGGCTTCTCCGGAAGCCGCCAGTCGGAGTCAGCCGGTCTTGATCTCATCTCTAGGACGCGGACGCATATGGGCCGCCGGCTATTCCTCCAGCCGCTCTCCTGAAGTCGGCTCTCCGTCTGTTGTCTTGAGGGGCGCAGTCAGCCCCGATGTCTTGAAAGGTTATGGACCCCGGGTTAGCCTACCCGTGGCCCATTACTCCGACAGTAGTCCCCGAAGCTGATGAGGCGCCACGGACAACCAGCAGAGGAGCCTCAATAGCTTCATTCTCTGAGTACTTGAGGTGGAGACTCTGCTTGACTTTGCCGGGCCGACTGGTAGGAGTCGGAGTCGCCTGATTTTGATTCGTCCAAAAAATACTTTCGAATGCCCCAGCGGGAACTCAGTGGCATACAAGCTAAGCTTCCTGGTCGCCACCCACTTCGGGCCCGCCACGTGGCAACAAGTGGCCGGGCCAGCCTACCTACCCATCCGCAAGATGGGACATGCCTGCAGGCGGGGCTCTCCACTACAGCGCCTCGGCACGCGAGCGGATCCGCTGCAGCCGTGGGGGACGGTTGAGGTTCCCACGTAGTTATTGCGCGTAGTAACTTTGCGCGATAAACATGGGGGGGGGGCGTGGGGTAGTGGGCGCAGTAAATCCCACAACCGCCCCCTCGGCTTCGCAGCCCACGGGGCTATAAGTAGGGGGAGGAGGGGAAGCGGCGGAGGACGCGCGTCCCGCCTCCCCACTGCTTCCACTCCTTCTCTCTCTCTGCACCTAGAGCCTCGTCGAACGTTGCGGCGGTCTGCTCACGATGAGCTCTTCCTCCGCCATCACGCCCCCAACGGCACACTCCGGTACCTGGGATGGTTCGGAGGTCCACGAGGACCACATCGATTTCCTCCGCAAGACGCATCGATTGCCCGGCGAGGACCTCGTGAGGGTCCGCCTCGCGTGGAGGGGAGAAATTTCGCCGGCACCGCAGGAGGGCGAGCGGGTCGTCTTCCGCTCGCACTGCCTGCGCGGCCTGGGCCTACCGGCAAGCAACTTCTTCCGCTCCTTCCTCGAGTTCTACGGACTCCAGCCGCACCACCTTAGCCCCAACACGGTGGCGCTACCGTCCACCTTCGTCACCCTGTGCGAAGGCTTCATCGGCGTTCTCCCCACCATCGAGCTCTGGGGGGAGTTCTTCTTCTCCAAGATCGGCACCCAAGCCGCGGGCGTGCCGGCTCAGTGCGGCGCGTTCATCGCCGTGAGGAGGTCGGGGGCCGACAACCCATTTCCCTCCATCAGGCTGATCAAGTCGGTGAAGATGTGGCAGCGGTCGTACTTCTACGTGAAGAACGTCTCCGTGGAGGGTGATTGGGTCAACCTGCCGGCCTACGTAGTCGGCCCGCCGGCTGGGAGGCAGCCCAACTGGTCGCACCGGGCCTGGACGTTGACGCCTGCAGGAGCCGGCGCCGTTGCGTGGCTTCGAGTGCTGACGAAGTCGGAGGGCCTGACCGGGCTGGACTTGCTGGCCGCCTTCGTGGCGCGCCGAGTGCTACCCCTCCAAAGTCGCCCCCACATGATCTGTCAGATGAGCGGGCACCGAGACCCGAGCCGGATGTGCACCAAGGAGATGCCTCATGAGGAGGTAGCCTACATGGTGAACTATCTTGCGAGCTGCGACCTCAACGAAGAGTGGCAGTTCGGCAAGGAGCCGTATTCACGTGCTGCCCCACCGCCTCTGGTGAGTCGTTTTCCTTCTCTCTTTTTCTTCGATTCTTCTGACATCTTTACTACCGAGTCCGTCTTGTCCGTTCTGACCAGTCGGCTTTGGTCAGAACCCCCTCCTCCAGCCAGCAGCCGACACCGTGGGGCCGGACCGCGAGTTCCTCCCCGACCGAGCAGATAGCTATGTGGACGACCCAGACTTGGGGGCGGCGGCCCTGGAG
Organism: Triticum urartu; assembly: GCF_003073215.2. NCBI lineage: Eukaryota > Viridiplantae > Streptophyta > Magnoliopsida > Poales > Poaceae > Triticum > Triticum urartu. Next base: position 158,358,810 of record NC_053022.1, on the reverse strand, counting down.
GACAACGCCGAGGGAGGAGGCAGCGCACCAGGTGGCCTGAGACTTGGGGCCAGTCTCGAGGACTGGCCTGATGATGACGAGGATGTGGCCCCGCGCCACCAGCCAGGAGTTAGCCAGCCGGGCGCGGGCTCGTCAGCCCCGCCGGACGCTCAAGGCGGCGGCAAGAAGTGCAGGGCCGGGACGAGCCTGTTAGGCAGCCGGCCAAAAAATCCCAAAGGCTCAGCCGCGGCGACCAAGCGGGACGAAGCGGCCGCAAAGGCTAACCGCTTCCGCAAGGTGGTGAAGATGCCGCAGCTGATTTCGGCGTAAGTACTACCTCCCTTTGTGCCTTCACATTTCCTTATTGAGTCTGTCTGAAATCCCCTTTACTTTATTTTCCCGATCTTAGGGCCCCGCTCTCTCTTGAGAAGTCGGTCGCCGGCTCCGTCGTAAAGTCGGCGGAGACCTCCTCCACCTGACGGATTGATCCCGCTGCCGACCTCCGGGAGGCGACGGAGCGGAACGCTCGGGAGGCACGTGAGGAGCGGGAAGCCGCCCGCCTGAAGAAGGCGGAAGCCGACAAGGCGGAGGCCGCCGCCCTGAAGAAGCTGGCGGAAGCCGAGGCCGCCGATGCGGAGAAGAAGCGCGCTGAGGAAGCCGCACACCGCCAGTCGGCGGTGTTTGTCGTCCCCTTGAACTCTACGCCGCCGCCACCGGAGTTCACGGCATAGACTGGGGAAGTCGGCGATGAGAACCTGGTCATGGAGAGGGACGCCGACGTCACCGCCATGCCAGAAATCATTGTGCCGCCGCCGCCCTCCGAAAGCGCACCAGGCGGGCAACCGGCGGACCTGCCAGTGCCACCAACCAGAGGCGTGGCGGCGATGGGCCTGGTCCTCGAGGTCGCACGCCAACACGCCGCCGTCTTGTGAAGGCGGCCTCAGCGCCGTGCCCTTTGGGGACCGGCGCTGCGAGCTCCACGATACCGGACACCGAGGTGTCGAGCGCCGCACCCATCGGGTGGGTGCGGGGAGGCGGGACGGGCCCGTTGAACCGGGCGCTCTTGGACGTCCAAGCCAAGCTCCGGGCCGAGGGCGACACCATCAAGGAGTTCACCAAGGCGTATCCGGCGTCGCGAACAGCCATCCGGGTACACGTCTTTCCTTTTTGTTTTTGCTTTCCTTGTTTTTCTTTGTGGGGGTGTGCTAGCGCACCCACTGGGTGTAGTCCCCGAGTTTCGGGCCGGCTACTGAGCAGGCAGTTCGGAACTCTAATCGGTGAGCTCCAAGTACCAACACTTTTTCTGAAATTTTGATGCAGGATTACCACAATCTTCACGTGACCTCCTTCAACGCCAATGTTGAGGAGCTGGCCAATCGGACTGCCGACTTGTCGGACAGCCGGGGTGAGTCTTCTTCTTTTTCTGCGGGGGCGCGTTTGCGCACCCGCGGGCTGTAGTCCCCGAGATTCAGGCCGACTGCTGAGCAGTCGGGCCGGATCTCCCCGGTGACCTTTCTTCTTTGTTGACGCCCGACGCCCTTCCCTTTCCTTCTTCAGAGGCCAACGCCGCCCTTCAGCAGCAGCTGGGCGAAGTCAACACCACGCTGCACATCAAGGATGAGGAGTGTGGCCGGCTGACGGAGGAGCGCGACCGGCTGGCTACGCAGCTGGCGGAGCAGAAGGAGCTGCTCCAGAGGGCCCAGAAGGAGGCGGAGGACAAGGAGACCACCCTTCTCGCCGAATTTGTGTCCGAGCGCTCCTCCTAGACCGACAAGGAGGCAACGCTGGTCTCCGGCTTCCAAGCAATCAAAGATCTTGTCGATGGTGAGCTTCCCCTCATTTCCTTTTCTAGGCCGCCGACTACTAGTTGAGTCAGCCTTAAATTTTTAACCTTGTTTCTTCGTTCTTCTTCCTTAGCAGACTTCTTCCCCGGCCATTTGGACGCCGCCAACCAAGCCATTGAGGCTGATCGTGAAGCACATAGGGTGGACGGCGCACAGATCACCGCCAACACCCCCGAACTCTTGGCGAGCAGATTCTTAGCATCGAGGCCCACCTTCGGCCGGCCTACCGGATGCTGCGCCGGCATCAACGTGTCGGTGCCCAGGAGATTGCCGCCCTATGGCCGGATATGCAGGCACCGCCCACCCCTAGTCGGACTGCCGACTGGCTGGAGGTAGCAACCGGCCGTCTTGAGGCCTGGAAGGGTTCTCGGCCCGTGCTGGAGCACACCGGGCTTTAGAATTCGCCAAGGCGTGGTATCCTGGGCTGAGTTCAGCCCAGTTAGCCACGTTCCGGCTGGAAGCTCAGGCGGAGCTGGCAGTGGTGGAGGACGATCTTGTCAAGCGCGCCACGTCGATCGCCGAGTACACCGACACCAGCGTCTTCGTCCCAGAGCGGGTTGAGAATGGCGAGGAGGCGCCACCGGAGTGGTTCGGGCTGAACCCGGACGATGGCGAGGACTCGGCGGAGGTGATCGACTCCAATGGTGAAGAAGAAGACGAGGAGGAGGAAGGAGACGAGGAGGAGGCGCCAGAGGTTGAGGCAGACGGTCAGCCTCAGCTCGACCGCGCCTCTAGCAACGAGCCGCACCCAACTGAGCCAGCTGTCGCCAGAGGTGATCAAGCGGAGACCAACCAGCCGGCCGCCCCGGCAACTGGCACCGCCGACCCCTCCGGTCTTCCGAGTCCGTCCGCGGCTTCCTAGGCTGCCACTTTATCTTTGTTTTACCTGCTTAGCAGTCTCGATGAACTTGTTATTTTGCACAATTCCACCCACTGGGTGTATCTTGAACTTCTATTTGATGATTCGGCCAAGGGCCTTTCGATGTAAATATTTATCCGTATTATATCTCTTCTTGCTTATTGCTCTTTGACTTTTCCTTTGCCGCCTTCCCTTGGTTGCCGTCTTGCCAGTCGGACAGCCGCTCTGCGGACTGCCGCTAGATCAAATACTTGGCTTCTTTGGGAAGGCAAGTACTTAGCCTTTTAGAGTTTTTAGCAAGTTAATTTAGAAAACAGCAAGCCGGCTGCTAAAGAGTCGGTTGTAAAAGGCTGGAAGCTGTCTTTAAACTATGAGCAAACTTTGAGTCCTTAGCCATTTTTCATATGGACACCTATTCTACCTTACTCCTGCTCGCCAGGCAGTCGCTCTGCGACCTGCGGCTTCTAATAGGAGACGGCTTAAGTGCCACACATTACTTGTCCAACTACAAGAAGTCATTTCATAGCTCAAGAAGGCAAGTCCCCGGGCCGACTAGTCGAACCCGGTGCCAAGTGGCATAACAAACAATAATATATTCATAGGCATAACTCTTTATCATATAGATAAAAGAAGGAAGTCCCCGAGCTCTTCTCGAGGGGCCCAAGGTCTTCGTACTTTAATACAAAAGGTAGCATGATACATACTGCATTAACTGTAAATTCTTCGAAGGAGGTTTGGATTCCATGGCCGCTCCGTCTCTTTGCCGGAGTCGTCCCTTTTGCGTGCTCGGGGCTTCTGAGCATCGATCAGGTAGTAGGAGTCGTTGCCCAAAACTTTGCTGATGATGAAAGGGCCTTCCCAGGGTGCTGAGAGCTTGTGCTGGCCGGCTGTTCGCTGAATCAGCCGGAGCACAAGGTCTCCTTCTTGGAAAGATCGCGGCTTGACCTTCCGATTGTAGTATCGGCGTAGGCTCTGCTGGTAGATGCTAGACCGGCTGAGTGCCAACAGCCGGCCCTCTTCCAGCAGATCGACGCCGTCTTGACGTGCTTCCTCCGCTTCCTCCTCGGTGTACATGGTGATTCGGGGGGAGTCGAACTCTATGTCCGTTGGGATGACGGCTTTGGCACCGTAGACGAGGAAGAAGGGCGTGAAGCCTGTTGACTTGTTTGGAGTCATGCGCAGGCTCTAAAGGACAGCTGCCAACTTGTCAAGCCAGCAGCCTACCGAACGCTCCAGTGGCTCGACCAGCCGAGGCTTGATGCCGGATAGGATTAGGATGTTTGCTCGCTCTACCTGGCCGTTGGACTGTGGATGGGCAACGGACGCTAAGTCCAGTCGGATGCCCTGCGTCGCGCAGAAACGGGCCAAGGCACCTTTGGCAAAGTTTGTGCCATTGTCGGTGATGATGCTGTGCGGTATGCCATATCGAGTTGTGATGTCGGAGATGAAGTTCACAGCGGCCGGACCATTCAAACTCTTGATTGGTTTTGCTTCTATCCACTTGGTGAACTTGTCCACTGCGACAAGTAAGTGAGTCAAACCGCCTTGTGCCGTTTTGAATGGTCCGACCATGTCGAGGCCCCAAACAACAAAGGGCCAGGCAATGGGGATAGTCTTGAGTGCATAAGCCGGCTGATGAGGCTCAGAGCGGAACTTCTGGCACCCCTTGCATTTTTGGACCAAAGACTTGGCGTCTTCAAGAGCAGTCGGCCAGAAGAAGCCATGGTGGAAAGCTTTGGCGACGAGTGCTCTCGAAGCCGCATGGTGGCCACACTCGCCTTGATGGCTGTCTTTGAGGATTGCTTGACCTTGCTCTGGCTCCACACAGCGCTGGTAAACACCAGTGACACTGCGCCTTACGAGCTCTCTATTGACTATGGTGTACGCTGTCGCTCGGCGTTGCACTTGTCGAGCCGAGATCTCATCAGTTGGCAACTCTTTGTTCACCATGAATTTGAGGATGGGCTGGGCCCATGAAGGTGCTGCAATTTCTGCAACAGCCAAGATTGCAACTTGGACGAGGGCGGCTGGGCCGGGAGGTGGCGGGTTGGAGTCGGCAGCCGCTTGCTGTGTCGATGAAGTCCCCGGGCGGATTGGCGCAGTCCCCGGGCCGGGCTCTGAAGTCTTTGGGCCGAGCTCTGAAGTCTCCAGGCCGACTGCCGCAGTCCCCGAGCCGGGTGCGACTGCCACGATTCTCGTGCCGCCTCCCGCAATAATCGTGCCGTCTGCGGGGGCTCTTGAGTCGGATCCGACTACTTCAGGAGGAGCCGGCATGAAGATAGAGTCTGACTCCGGCGATGGCTTGACAAACGGCTTGAGGAGGCGCTGGAGGGCGACGCCGGACGGTATCGCCTGACGGGTGGAGCCGATTCGCGCCAGGGCGTCTGCTTGGTCGTTGTCGTTTCTTGGTACATGGAGAAACTCGCACCCCACAAAATATCCGTTGAGTTGCTATACGAGGAAGCGGTAGCTTGCCATGTTTGCCTCCTTGGTGTCCCAATCGCCTGACGACTGCTGGACCACCAAGTCGGAGTCACCATAGCACAGGATCCGGCGAATGCCGAGCTCTTTGGCTAGCCGGAGCCCGTGAATGAGTGCCTCGTATTCGGCAACGTTGTTGGAGGCGGCAAAATGGATTTGCAGTACATATTTAAGCTTGTCGCCCTTGGGACAGGTGAGGACTATGCCGGGTCCCAAGCCGGTGCGCATCTTGGAACCATCGAAATGCATTCGCCAATGGGTGGAGTCGGGCGCTGGCGGTAGATACTGGGATTCGGCCCAGTCGACGAGGAAGTCGGCCAGCGCTTGTGATTTGATGGCACTGCGAGGTTTGTAGTAGATGGTGTAGGGGGCCAAATCTATGGCCTACTTGGCCACTCGACCTGAAGCGTCTCGGCTGCCGATGATCTCGGCTAGAGGAGCCGTGCAGATCATAGTGATTGGATGTTCTTGGAAGTAAGGCTTCAATTTCTTGGTGGCGAAGTGCACACCATAGCACATCTTCTGGTAGTGGGGGTAGTTTTGCTTGGAGGTCGACAGTACTTCACTCAAATAATATACCGGTCTCTGGACTGGTAGCGCTTTGCCTTCCTCCTTGCGTTCTACCACAATGATTATGCTGACCACTCGGCTGGTGGCAGCGATGTACAGGAGCATGGGCTCCTTAGGAGTCGGAGCCGCCAGGACAGGTGGAGTAGTCAGCATCTTCTTTAGTTGGAAAAAAGCTTCGTCCGCCTTGTGGTTCCACTCGAAAAAAGTGGTCTTCTTCATGAGTTGGTACAGGGGAAGAGCCTTCTCGCCCAGCCGACTGATGAATCGGCTGATGGACGCCAAACAGCCGGTGAACTTTTGTACGTCCAGCAGTCGGCTGGGTACCTCGATCCATTCAATGGCCTTGATCTTCACAGGGTTGCATTCTATGCCGCGTTCGGAGACCAGGAAGCCAAGGAGCTGGCCGGCTGGTACTCCAAAGACACACTTCTCCGGGTTGAGCTTGATCTGAAATCGGTGCAAGTTCTCAAAGGTCTCCTTGAGGTCTTCCAGCAGCGTTCCACGCTTCTCCATCTTTACCACCTCATCATCCACGTAAACATGAGCATTTCTGCCGAGCTGCTTGAGGAGGCACTTCTGCATGCATCGTTGGAAGGTGTCGCCGGAGTTCCTCAAGCCGAACGTCATGGTTAAGTAGCAGAAAGCTCCAAACGGCGTGATGAAGGCGGTCTTCGTCCTGTCGGCTGGGTTCATCTTGATCTGGTGATACCCTGAATATGCATCCAAGAAACTCAACAGCTCGCATCCGGCTGTGGAGTCTATCACTTGGTCGATCCTTGGCAAAGCGAACGGGACTTTGGGGCACGCTTTGTTGAGGCTAGTGTAATCAATACACATTCACCATTGCTTGTTCTTCTTCAGTACCAGGACCGGGTTGGCCAGCCATTCTGGAAAGAATACTTCCATGATGAAGCCGGCCGCGAGCAGCCGGGCTATTTCTTCTCCAACAACTCTTCTCTTCTCTTCTAACAAGCGACGCAAGGGCTGCCTGACTGGCTTGGCATCAGATCAGACGTGAAGTTTGTGCTCGGCGAATTCCATCGGGACACCTGGCATGTCTTTGGGGGACCATGCGAAGATGTCTCGATTCTCACAGAGGAAATCGACGAGCTCGCCTTCCTATTTGCTGTCGAGGTTGGCGCCCACGATAGCGTACCTCTCTGGGTGCTCTGGGTACAAAGGTATCCTCTTTGTTTCTTTGGCTGGCTTGAACGAGCCCTCAGCTTCCGACTCTCTGGGGTCAGGCGACATCTCTGGCTGCTTGCTTGCCATCGCCACAACCCGGTCTAGCAGTCGCTTCTCAGATGCGATCACGAGGGACTCGGCCAGCCGACTGCTCTCTGATGCGCAGGTGGACGACTTCTTGTAGTCGCCAGTTATGGTCAGGATCCCCTTGGAACTCGGCATCTTCATCTTGAGGTAGGCATAGTGGGGGACAACCATGAACTTGGCCAGGGCAGGCCGGCCATGCATCGCATGGTATGGGCTCTCTAGGTCCACCACCTCGAACCAAATTGACTCTCGGTGGTCGCCGTATCATTAAAAAAAAAAGACGGCGATCAAGATCTTGCCGATTGGTGAGCAGGAAAGGCCAAGAACTATGCTGTGGAACATCGTCCGGCTGGACTGTAGTTGCCTCTTCCTGATTCCTAACTTCTCCATGGTGCCTTTGTACAGGATGTTGATGCTGCTGCCGCCGTCTATCAGGACTCTGGAGAAGTGAGCGGCTCGTTTGTCCGTGGCAAAGGTGGCATCCAAAACCAAGGCGTAGGAGCCGGGTTTGGGCATTACTTCTGGGTGGTCAGCTCTGCTCCAGCTGATGGGCTTCTCAGACCAATGCATGAACTCTGGGGCGTCAGATGCTACTACATTCACCTCCTGCTGCTGCAGCCGCCTGCTGCATCGATCGTCGGCTACGCTGGTAAACACGACATAGGCTCCCTGCTCTTCTGGGTACTCATCTTGTACTGCGCCAACTGGTCTGACCGCCGGCTGCTGGGGCAGAGGAGGAGGCGGCTGCCCCACAGGTGGGGGAGGCAAAAGTCCGTCTCCCTTGGCAATCCTGGTGAGCTAGTGGCACTTCTGAGTGGTGTGGTTGGACGGCTTTGCGCCACTGTGGAATTTGCAGGGTCCATCCAAAGTCTGCTCATATGAGAAAGTCGGCTGCCAGTTGGGCTTGCCGCCCTTCTGGCGTTTGGGCGGGGGCTGCCCTTCCGGCTGCTGGTTTTCGACTGTCACCACCTGCCGACTGGTGGAAGTCAGTGGTGGGGCTTTGCGCTTGTGGTCGTTGTGCTGCTAACACCGACTGGTGTCTCCGGCCAGAGTTCAAGGAGCCTAAGGAGCCACCTTGCCGGTCGCGCTAACTTGAATCTCCGTCTTCATGGAGGAGTCGGCCGTGGCGTACTTGTCTGCTATGATCAGCAGCTTGTCGAGGGTTTCTGGCTCGTCGCAGAGAAGCTTGTGCTTGAGGAGGGTGCCCTCTCGGCATCCAGTGGTGAAGTACTCAATGGCCTGCACCTCGTGCATGCCTCCGCAGGAGTTGCGAAGCTCGACCCAGTGCATGAGTTAGTCGCAGGTCGACTCGCTGGGGCCCTGTATACATAAGGAGAGCTGGCGAGGCTTGGGAGGCCGCTTGTACGTGCTGGTGAAGTTGAGGACGAAGGCATCAATGAAGTCGACCCAACTGTTGATGCTGTTGGGCCTTAAGCTATTCAGCCAAGTCTGGGCCGTGCCTTGGAGCATGAGCGAAACGTACTTCACGACAACACATTTGTTGCCGTTTGCTATGCTGACGGCCGTGGAGTAGTCGACCAGCCAGTCTTCCGGCTTAACAGAGCCGGTGTATTTGGGTGTATCTCTGGGGAGCGTGAACCCTTTGGGGAAGGGCTCGTCTCAGATGTGGGGGCCGAAACACGGCGGACCCAACTCATCTTCTTCTTCAAGCGCCAGGGATCGGTGGAGATGGTCGATTCGGTGGCGGGCGTCATTCTCTCTGACTCCCTCTCGGCGGCCCAGGCGGTCGCCGAGCATCGGGAGATCAACAGGCGGCGGGGAGACTCGCCTTTCCCTTCGGGGGGAGGAGGCGGACAGTCGTCCCGTCGTTCCACTGTTCTTGGGCGGCCGTCTCGGTCGCGCTCTATGGTGATGCGAGTCCGACTGCGGCTGGCAGCCGGCTCCTTGTCTTTTCTTCCACGGACGCCGCCAGTTGGCGTTCGAGACTCCGCGCCTTGGTCTCGGCGTGGAAGCAGGTTGTCATTCTGTCGGCGCGGCACACCAGTGTGGCAACCGGCTTCGTTCTGCTGAGCAGCCGCGTGAAGGAGTCGCTGGACGCACTCCGTCATCAAGCGACGTTCTTCGCCCTCGAACTCGTCCAGCTCGTCCGCCGCCTGGGCGGCTCGAATGTTCTCCACAGGCGTGGCGTAGACGGGGAGATTCGCCACGAACTGATCGGCGATAGCCGCGCTGCGCTGCTGGACCGTGCCAAGGCGGCTAGGCCCAGCTGCAGCGGGCGTGCCGCCCACAGCGCGGTCCATCTCGCGCTGGTAGGCTTCTGACAGGTGTCTCATGCCGGCCAGCTTTTTGGCGCCTTCGACTAGCTGAAGGCGGCGTGCCTCCAGTGTCTCGGTGTCGGCGTCTTCGGGAATGGGCCCCGCCAGGTCTTGGGCGCCGCATTGAGCGGGTCATAATCACCCCGGCCAGAGTGCTCGTCATGATCAATGACAAGCACTTCCATGACGGTGCTTCCGCCGCTCTCCGCGCGAGGAAGCAGTTCATCATAGACCACCACGTTGGTGGGGAATGTGTCAAGCGACATGGTGTCGGAGTCGACCAACATCAGATCAGTGGAGCCTACGGACTCCAAGTCCCCAGCTGGCTCGCTGGCAACGTGGAGTTGATCGAGGAGGCCCGCGAGGAGGCTCTCGGGGCCGCCCGTGCCTGCGTCGGATGCGGGCTCGTCAGAGAGGCGGACCTCGCCAACAAGATCGGCTAGGCAACTGGCCGCGCAGGCAATTTTAGCGCCATGCAGCGCGTTGGCGCAGACTCCGTCTGGCGTGCTGGGCTGGCTGCGCTCGCCAGGGAGAAAAAGGGTTCCCGTCCAGAACAGGTCTCCGGACGACGGTGCACCAAGCCCCACGGTGGGCGCCAAATGTCAAGGGTTGGGTGCGACATATGCGAATGGATGGCTTATCATGGTGGGGGCAAGTAGAACGTCGCAGGTGCCTGGAAACGGGATGAGGCGTAGACACGAACGCCGGCGTACTTTACCCAGGTTTGGGGCTCTCCTAAGAGATAACACCCCTAGTCCTGCTCTGCGGGGTCTCCTCATGATCACTAAGGCAAAGTGAGTACAAAGGCGCTCCTCGAGCTGTATCTGTGGGTAGGAGAAGGCAGGGCTAGCTCTCTCCTTCCTCTAAGGTCTGGTCTAGTTCTAATGAATCAGAACCCTTTGCATGGGTGCCCTGGGGGGTTTATATAGGCCTACCCCCAGGGGTACAATGGTAAACTATCTCGGCGCAGGGCCCAGCTGTTAGTCTCTTCGGCTGCGGGCCCTCCTGCCGACTGTTGGGGCCCGCCGATTGGTGGGCCCAATCGTCTGGTCTGGTACGAAGCCGTCAGGCCGCACCCGCCGCTAGCGGGTCCTGCCGGCTGCTGATTACTGTAGCCGTGCATCTAATGACGCAGGCTTGGTCATGGGGTCGTGGCTGCAGTCCTGCCGCCTGGTGGGCGATTACTGTAGCCACTCCCCGTCTCGTCTGGTTAATGGCGCGTGGGACCCATGGGAGGGGCAGGCCGACTCCCGTAGGCTGGCTCCCTACGTGTCCGACTGGTGGCGCCCTTGCCGTCTTCCGGACTCTCACTGACTGGTAGGGCCCGTCATCCGTGGACCGTACTGTCGATGTCAAAACAGGTGGATCTCAGGTAGGGGGTCCCGAACTATGCGTCAAGGCCGGATGGTAACAGGAGACAAGGGACACGATGTTTTTACCCAGGTTCGGGCCCTCTCGATGGAGGTAATACCCTACTCCTGCTTGATTAATATTGATGATATGGGTAGTACAAGAGTAGATCTACCACGAGATCAAGGAGGCTAAACCCTAGAAGCTAGCCTATGGTATGATTGTTGTATATGGAATTGATGTCCTACGGACTACAACCCTCCGGTTTATATAGACATCGGATAGGGTTAGGGTTACACAGAGTCGGTTACAATGGTAGGAGATCTTGAATATCCGCATCGCCAAGCTTGCCTTCCACGCCAAGGAAAGTCCCATCCGGACACGGGACGAAGTCTTCAATCTTGTATCTTCATAGTCCTGGAGTCCGGCTGAAGGTATAGTCCGGCTACCCGAACACCCCCTAATCCAGGACTCCCTCAGTAGCGCCTGAACCAGGCTTCAATGACGACGAGTCCGGCGCGCAGATTGTCTTCGGCATTGCAAGGCGGGTTCCTCCTCCAAGTCCTTCATAGAAGATTGTAAACACCAACAGTAGTGTCCGGCTCTGCAAAATAAGTTTCCACATATTGCCATAGAGAGAATAATATAAACACAAATCAAATCTGCTGACGTATTCCGCAGTGCGTCATCACACTACGGCCATGTCCTTTACTCGAATCGTTTTTACTTTTCCACCTTAGCACGTTTTGCGAGGCGGTTTCCTTGGCACGTCTTGTCAAAGCAGAGATCGTGTACCCCTTTTACGGGATTCTCATCAATACGGACGTGGGTAACCCAACCGCTCCATTTATCACGGCGCTTGGGAGGCAAGCGAGTTTTACTAGGCTGGTGGGGACGCACAACCGCATCCGCCCATATAAGGGGATAAGGACCCACCTTTTTACCTACGCCTTCTTTCTCCTTTGCCTATCCATCTCCTGCGCGCTCAAGCTCCAGCGCCTAAGCCCGCACTTCCCACCTCAACCTTCTCCAGCAATGTTCGGAGCAGGAGGCAAGTGGATGGTCTCCTCCGCTACGGAGGGCCAAGTCAAGAAGCTAAGGAAGGCTGGATACCTGTCTAAGGACATCGCGCACCGGCTTCCCGAAAAGGGGCAGCTTCTCCCCACCCCAAGGCCCCATGAGAGGGTAGTATTTCTTCCCCACTTCCTCCGCGGACTGGGTTTTCCACTCCACCCTTTTGTTCGGGGGCTCATGTTCTACTACGTCTTGGATTTCCACGATCTGGCCCCGAACTTCATCCTCAACATCTCGGCGTTTATCGTCGTGTGCGAGGCTTTCCTCCGCGTTCGCCCTCATTTCGGCCTCTGGCTCAAGACCTTCAACGTCAAGCCCAAGGTGGTGCGCGGCAGCCAGACGGAGTGCGGAGGCGCCATGGCGGGCAAGATGGCCAACATCCTATGGTTCGAGGGCTCTTTTGTGGAGACCCTAAAGGGGTGGCAATCCGGGTGGTTTTACATCACCGAGCCACGTGATCCGAACTGGATCGCAGCCCCGAGTTCCGATCCAGACCCCCCACGCGGCTTATGTCCTGGAAAGAGACGGGCCTGTCGTGGGGTGACGAAAAAGAGGTGACCGGATTGCAAACATGCATCCAGTCCCTGGTGAACAAGCCAATCCGGCTTGTTAATGTAATCCAGGTTATGCTCGTCCACCAGATCCTCCCGTGCCAACAACGGGATTTTAATCTGTGGGAGTTCGACCCGACGCAGCACCAAACCCTTAGCAGGCTCTTCGACACGACGTACGAAGATGCCTGGAAGGTGCTATTCAAGGGCGCCGAGGCTCCCGCATCCGCTTCCGAGGACCGCGGATACAGCTCGCAGCGTCATGCTAGCGAGGTAAGCTATCTTCACCTTTTACAGGATGTTAAGCTTTTTTCATAGTTTGACTCTATGTGGGATCTAAACTCCCTTACCTTTGACAGGCTTGGCGGGCGATATCCGGACCGATTAAATGTCCGGCTCCGCTGCCCGAAGACCCAGCCCCAGCTCTACTAGTGAAGCTGCTGGTTCCGACGCCTTATGTGGTGCCGGAGAAGAAGGCCAAGAAGAAGAAGACCACAGGGACTCGAAAGAGTGCCCGTAACGTGGTGGTGTCGGACTCGTCATCCGACGAGTCCGAGATGCCCTCTTCCCATGAAAACGAGGAGGAGGAAGAAGAAAACTCTCCCCCCAGCGGAGGGAGGAGAGAAGAGGAAGGCCACCCCAACGGGGGAGGCCGAGGGGTCTAGGAAAAGGAAGACCCCTCCGCCGGACTACTCCCCCGACGCCGAAGAGGGCGAAGAGGAGTGTCCAAACAGGGCCAAGCGTCCGGCGAAATCATAAGTTCGGATATCAGAGTAACTCATGATGTTCCTTTGTTGCACAACTTTCCCTAATGTCGAACGTAATTATGCAGCCCGCCCCAGGCGGAATTCAACGAATCGTCGGGCGGCTCCCTGGACTCATCGGACGTGAACTCAGTTCCGCCCGCTGTCTCCCCCGCACTGCAGACGACGCCGAAGTGGCGTCGCGACAAGCTCCGGGGCAGGAGGAGGTGGTCCCGGAGGACCCGCAAGGCAACCTCCCGGACTCCAGGAGTGAAGGGGATAAGGCCCCCCAGGGCTCCAAGTCCGGCTTTGTGCCGGACACCGTGCCGGAATCTTCCACAGTTCCGGACCGCGGTAGGCGAACTCCTTCCAAGAGGAGCAAGCCTTCTGAGCCGGCGGCCTCCGTCCAATCGGAGGTGCCGGACAATCTGTTGGAGGTGCTTGACGGCGCCTCCATCGACGAGGGGCACCGTACTATTATGAGTACGGTGATCCAGAAGGTTCAGTCCGCCAAGAGCGGACTGACTGAAGCTTGCGCTAGCCTTCTAACAGGCTTCGAGGTAAGTAAAAATATGTAAAAATATTACCGCATAGACAGTAGCCCCTGATGCTCTGTTTGGCGTTCGGAAAGAAAAGCCGAATAGAGGATCTATTAAATATCGCAGGAGTCTAACAAAAAAGAGTCAATATGCGAATGCAGGCTTCGCTGCTATCCACCGCCGCACTGACTGCGGAGGTGGGTGTCCCGAAGCAGGACCTCGAGCGGACCGAGCAAGAGCTCGCCCTTGCCAAGTGGCGGCTCGAGGAGAGAGAAGGTAAGAAATACCTTACAGAAAAGTGCCTATAAAAAGGCGTGATTGCAAAAAAATAACAGGATTGTACTGCTTATTGTAGGGGCCACGACTGAGGTGGCGACCCTTAAGCAGGCGCTGTCTGAGGCTGAAAAAAAAACGGCCGCGGAGCGCACCGAGCGAGACAGACTTGGGGCTCAGGTCGGCGAGGTGCAGCAAGAGCTTTAGGCTCTCATGAAAAAACATGAGAGTTTGGAGCTTGAGTCAAAGGCGCAAGCATCCGAGCTCGCGACGGCCCTTGAGACTGCCAAGTCTGCCAAGGCCGAAGCCCAAAAGGCCCTCCAAGAGTTGGAGGAGATGAGGAAGATTGCAGCGGGTAAGGCATTCTTTATGCAAAGCAGAAATATAAAAGTAAACTACTTGTTACTTACCCGAATCCGGAGCTCTCCAGGGGCACTCGCAGATCTTCCCCGCAGCATATCCGACGCCGCCGCATTCTATCGAGCTGAAGAGGGCAGCTCGACGGAGAAGGTGTTCTGGTCTCAGTATTCTGAGGCCGGACACCCTGTGCCTTTGAGCGACCAGCTGAAACAGCTGGTCGAGCTCCACAAGGCGGCCGAGCAGGCCATGAAGGGCTTCATAGTTCGGCTGTGGCCCGGAGAGGCCCTGCCTGGGAGCTATTTCGGGCTGGTGCAGCGGCTGGTGGAGGCCTGTCCGAGGCTCGAGGTCATCAAGCGCTCCGTCTGCATCGAAGGTGCCCATCGGGCCCTTGCCCGTGCAAAGGTGCGCTGGGGTAAGCTGGACGGTGAGAAGCTTGTGAAGGACGGGCCGCTGCCGGGGAAGGAGCATCGCAAGCCCGAGAACTACTACAAGGATGTTCTTACAGGTGCCCGCCTTGTGGCGGATGAATGTACCAAGGATGTGATTTTTGAATGAACTCGCTCGTGTTTATCCTGTGCGCTGAAAACTTGTTCATATGCGCTAAGCAATGCTTATTGAATTTAAAATATTACTTTCTATGCGGCCGTTTATCAAAAAAATTGAGAGATGGCCAGTCGTCGGCTTCTGCACCCATGCCACTAGTGCTGGGGTGTTCGGGATAAACCTAAGCGCTCTTCTTCCCATAGTTGGGTCCTTCGAGGGAGGCGCTCAGCACAACAAACCAGGCAATCGGACTATAATGCTTAAACACTCTCACTTAGCCATAGAACTCTATAATTTTAAATTTTGGCGAAGCCCCTAGTTCAGAAGACCGAGTTCAGGGCGCTATCCATGCCTTGGCCGGACAAAGCCAGCTCCTCGCTCGAAGCGGCATAAGTCTTTAGGGACTCGAAAAACCTCTCGAACAGCGACCGATCTCTCGCCTCATCATGACAGTCAGTTTTAGCTTTCTCCACTGAGGTGCTTAACCCAGCTGAACCGGGGCACAATCGCAGTGGTTCTCCTAGTGCTACCTTAGCCGATATAGCGGAACGTAAGGCACAAAAACATAGGAGCCGGGCAAACCCAACTATTGACCCAAATCATGATTCGGAGCCGATGCATATAGTGCTATAAGTTCGGGGTGCCGCACTTGTGAAAGTGTACGGACTTCTCACACCATAATGAGGGGTACTGAAGCCCCTGGCGTGTTTGCCGTACCATGGTGTATGGGTGCAATCATGTCATTTAATAAACATATATGTGAAAAGAGGATAATGCAAAAAATAGACAAAAAGCTATGCATTGTTTATAGAGAGGCTATTTATCAAAGCCGAACGATATAAATAGTGCGATAAGCAAAAAGATATTGGACTATTTAACATGTCCTGGCCAGGGGCAGGCCGCGGAATTGTATTCAAAACAGGTATACTGCTTGTAACAGAGACCACCTGGGAGTTCCATAATGCGGCATGGCTTGTCTGCCTCCCTAGATCTTGCATTGTTTGTGCGGCAGTCGAATTGCCGAACAGGTCGTCCGAAGTATGGAGTCCTGAAAGTAAGAAAAAATTAAAAAAAGAATCTGGCAGCCCCTAGTACGTTTTAAGCCGTATTTTGGGCGTGCCATTATTGTGCCCCTTCCCCTATGACCATGGTATTTCAAGGGCGTAGTTATGTACGCGAGGCACTGGTTTCGCTATGTCGCGAGAGCTGGGGTTGGGGCCGCATTGCTACGCCTGCTCAGAGCATGCCAGGCGGTCCTGCTGTGGGTTACTCCGGGCGCGCTTGGCAGTGTCTGGCTTTTTAACGGCCGGACTGGAGAATTGCCTAAGAAGGCTACTTTGTACTTCCGCTGCGAGAGCCGCCGTGTGCTCCTCCGTATGGAGGGAGCGTTCGGTGTTTCCGTTGACCGTGATTACTCCTCGAGGGCCTGGCATCTTGAGCTTGAGATATGCGTAGTGCGGCACCGTGTTGAACTTTGTGAATGCGGTTCGTCCGAGCAGGGCGTGATAGCCACTGTGGAACGGGACTATATCGAAGATTAACTCTTCGCTTCGGAAATTGTCCGGGGATCCGAAGACCACGCCAAGTGTTACTGAGCCTGTACAGTTGGCTTCTACACCTGGTATAACGCCTTTAAAGGTCGTTTTTGTGGGCCTAATCCTTGAGGGATCTATGCCCATTTTCCGCACTGTATCTTGGTAAAGCAGGTTCAGGCTACTGCCGCCGTCCATGAGGACTCTTGTGAGATGAAATCCGTCGATGATTGGGTCGAGAACCAATGCGGCGAAGCCGCCATGACGGATGCTAGTGGGATGGTCCCTTCGATCAAAAGTGATCGGGCAGGAGGACCATGGGTTGAACTTTGGGGCGACTGGCTCCAACGCGTATACGTCCCATAGCGCACGCTTCCGCTCCCTCTTGGGAATGTGGGTTGCGTATATCATGTTCACCATCCGCACTTGTGGGGGAAAGCCCTTCTGTCCATTGTTGTTCGGCGGCCTGGGCTCCTCCTCGTCGTCGCTGTGCAGCCCCTTGTCTTTGTTTTCGGCTCTTAACTTGCCTGCCTGCTTGAACACCCAACAATGCCTGTTAGTGTGATTGGCTGGCCTTTCGGGGGTGCCATGTATCTGGCACATGCGGTCGAGTATTCAGTCCAAACTGGACGGGCCCTGAGTATTCTTTTTGAATGGCTTTTTCCGCTGACCGGATTTATAGCCTCTGAATCCGGCATTTACTGCCGTGTCTTCATTGCTGTCGCTGCTAATGCGGCGTTTTTGCTTATTCCGACGTGTCCTGCCACTTTTGTCCTTGGTATCTGAATTACCAGGGTTCTTTGATAAGTTGTTACTGTGAGCTAGCCAGCTGTCTTCTCCCGCGCAAAAGTGGGTCATGAGTGTCGTGAGGGCTGCCATAGATTTTGGCTTTTCCTGTCCCAGGTGCCGGGCAAGCCACTCGTCGCGGATGTTATGCTTGAAGGCTGCTAGGGCCTCTGCGTCCGGACAGTCGACTATCTGATTTTTCTTTGTTAGGAACCGTGTCCAGAATTGCCTGGCCGATTCCTCTGGCTGGTGAATTATGTGGCTTAAGTCGTCGGCATCCGGTGGTCGCACATAAGTGCCCTGGAAGTTGTCGAGGAATGCGGTTTCCAGGTCCCCCCCAAGAACCGATTGAGTCTGCTGGCAAGCTGTTAAGCCAATGCCAGGCCGGTCCTTTAAGTTTGAGCGGGAGGTATTTGATGGCGTGTAGATCATCGCCGCGTGCCATGTGGATGTGAAGGAGATAATCCTCGATCCATACCGCCGGATCTGTTGTGCCATCGTATGATTCGATGTTTACGGGTTTGAAACCCTCTGGGATTTTATGATCCATTACTTCATCCGTGAAGCATAGCGGGTGTGCGGCGCCTCTGTACTGGGCTATATCACGACGCAGCTCGGAAGAGCTATGTCTATTGTGTTCGGCCCGGCCGGATTTGTTGTATCCGGAGTGAACATCATCGTCACGTGCTGTAGGGCGCCTGCGCGATCCGTAGATCGATCTTGTTTGTCTTGCCTTATCCTCCAGTACGTCTCGCAGGTCTGGCGCATTTTCCCGTGCCTTAGTTGAGCGGCGTCGGGACATGGCTTGGGTGGAGGGCCGAGAGGCCTCTCTATCGTGGCCGCGAGGTGGCCGGTCTGTCATGTCGTGCGCTGGTGATGTAGGTGCTTCCTCCTCTGATCGGGGTAGCGGCCTGCGCTTTGGGTAACTCTTGGAGGGGCGTTCGAGTTCATACTCTTCGGCCGCAAGGACTTCAGTCCATCTGTCAGCTAGCAAATCTTGGTCAGCTCTAAGCTGTTGCTGCTTTTTCTCGAGGCTGCTTGCCGTGGCTAAAAGCCTGCGTTTGAGACGCTCTTGTTCGGCGGGGTCTGATGGTACGACGAATTCGTCGTCATCGAGGCTTGCCTCGTCTTCGGAGGGAGGCATATAGTTATCATCCTCGACCTCTTGGTCCACCGCTCTCTCATGAGGGCTGGCTTCTCCATCTTCCCGTGCCGAATCTTGCTGGGGTGGGTGTTCTTCGGCGCTATCCGGGGTAGTATTATCTCCCGTGCTGGAATCACCATTTTTTCTTTGGCGGGATTTAGAGCGGCGCCGCTGACGCCGGTGCTTTGGCTGTTTCTTGGAGGTGTCATCCCCCACTATTCCATCGCCATCTCCATCCTTTGGAGTATCCACCATATATATGTCATATGACAAGGTGGCCTTCCAGCGCCCTACAGGTGCTGGTTCTGGTTCGTCTCCTACATCGTCGTCCATACCGTCGATGTCTTCGGAGCCGAAGTCAAGCATGTCGATTAAATCATCGATAGTGGCTACAAAGTGGGTGGTGGGTGGGCTTTGAACTTCTTCATTGTCCGTATCCCATCCTCGTTGACCGTAATCCGGCCAGGGCTCTCCTGATAAAGAGAGAGACTTGAGAGAATTCAGGATGTCGCCGAAAGGCGAGTGCTGAAAGATGTCCGCGGCGGTGAACTCCATTATCGGCGCCCAATCGGATTCGATTGGTAGGGGCGCGGGGGGTTCGGAGTCCGGGGAGGAGTCCAGATCCTCGGAGTCACGGGTCATGCAGAGTGCGGGGCTGGCGCTCGGCTCGATCGCCTTTGAGATCGCAGCCCCCGAGGTGACGTCCAACCGCTCATCCTCGATTGGCGCAATAGGCTCCGAGTTAGGGGTCGGAACCGATGCGTGTGCGGCCTCCAGGACACTGTCCGGAGGCAGAGCTAGATCATGCCGCTCGAGATAGTGCGGCGCGCTTGGCCGTGGCTCGAACCCGTTGAAGATCAAGTCTCCGCGGATGTCAGCCGTGTAGTTTAAGCTTCCAAACCTGACTTGATGGCCAGGGGCGTAGCTTTCGATCTGCTCCAGGTGGCCAAGCGAATTGGCCTGCAGTGCGAAGCCGCCGAAGACGAAGATCTGTCCGGGGAGAAAAGTCTCACCCTGGGCCTCATCGTTGTTGATGATCAAGGGAGCCTTCGGGCCTAAAGGCGACGACACAGAGGAACTCTCAATGAAAGCACCAATGTCGATGTCAAAATCGGCGGATCTCGGGTAGGGGGTCCCGAACTGTGCGTCAAGGCCGGATGGTAACAGGAGACAAGGGACACGATGTTTTTACCCAGGTTCGGGCCCTCTCGATGGAGGTAATACCCTACTCCTGCTTGATTAATATTGATGATATGGGTAGTACAAGAGTAGATCTACCACGAGATCAAGGAGGCTAAACCCTAGAAGCTAGCCTATGGTATGATTGTTGTATATGGAATTGATGTCCTACGGACTACAACCCTCCGGTTTATATAGACACGGATAGGGTTAGGTTTACACAGAGTCGGTTACAATGGTAGGAGATCTTGAATATCCGCATCGCCAAGCTTGCCTTCCACGCCAAGGAAAGTCCCATCCGGACACGGGACGAAGTCTTCAATCTTGTATCTTCATAGTCCTGGAGTCCGGCTGAAGGTATAGTCCGGCTAGCCGAACACCCCCTAATCCAGGACTCCCTCACGTACCGTCAGGCCGTCGTGGGTACAAGACTCCGCCCACTGTTGCTGACGCCAGGGGTGGCATGGCAACAGTGCCGCGCCAGACGGAGATCTCCGCTGGTACAGTGCACTGTGTCCTGGCCATCCCCTGGAAAATGGGAGGGAGTGGGCTTTACTGTCGCCACTCCCCGTCCCATCCCCCTTGATGAGGGCATGGGCTTTGCCGGTGTCGTGGGCCGACTCCCCATGGCCGGCTTCTCCGGAAGCCGCCAGTCGGAGTCGGCCGGTCTTGATCTCATCTCTAGGACTCGGACGCATATGGGCAGCCGGCTGTTCCTCCAGCCGCTCTCCTAAAGTCGGCTCTCCGTCTGTTGTCTTGAGGGGCGCAGTCAGCCCCGATGTCTTGAAAGGTTATGGACCCCGGGTTAGCCTACCCGTGGCCCATTACTCCGACAATGGCCATTTTGTATCTTTATTGCAGGCGTTACCAGTGACATCTCCATCTTTATTTACCTTAAACCCCCTGTGACGTGGGCTGGCTGGGGTCCTGGCGCACTCTATATAAGCCACCCCCCTCCCAGGCACAAGGGTTCGCACTTTTTGTAACATACACACATATAATCCAGTCGACTGCCTCGGGGCTCCGAGACGTCGGGCTGTTACTTCCTCCGAGAAGGGCCTGAACTCGTAAAACTCCCGTGTACAACTCCTCCATAGCTAAGATCTTGCCTCTACATTCCTAGCCCCACTCTACTGTCAGACTTAGAACCACGACAGTTGGCGCCCACCGTGTGGAAGGTGTCTTAGCGACTTGTTGGAGAAGTTGCGATTTTTTTCGATCCTCATCAACATGGTTTCAGGCAGAGGTTTGGACAAGGGCCACGAGATCCGTCTCGGTGCGCTTGTATTCATCGCCGACGACTCCGCTTCTCTCCAGGAAGCGCCACTCGACGTCAAGGCGCTCCCCGTCCGCGGGGCAACGCACTTTCGCGCGTGCGTTCGTTGCGTCCTCCTTCGGCAGCCGTCGACTTAGTATCGGACGGCTCCTGTGCCGACCTCCCTCCCCGCAGCCCACCGGGGCAAACGTTCCGGTCGGTCAAGGCTTCAACGGTGGGTGAGGCATGTGGTGGCTCGCCAATCGTCCACCCCCAGGTCGCGGCAATCGAGCCCGGTGAAACTCTCTATGGCCTGTTCGACTGGCTCCGTAGAGACTGCATCCGAGAGCGACAACAGCGACCCCGCGGCGGAACTTTTGATGGTTAATGGACCACGTAGTCCTCCTGGCTTCACCCGTGAGGATGGAGGCGATGGTGGCGGCGATCCGTCGCGTGTCCACGAAGAGTACCGACACGAACCCCTCTCTTCACAGAGGAGGGAGGAACTTCGCCGCCGGAACATGGATGCACTTCACACTCCTATCATTGGAGAAACCCCTGAGGCTCAGGCCTTGGAGGGGGTGTGCCTAGCCAACTTGGTTGAGCGCACTCGACTGGAGAACCTCCAACGCGCACTCGACGAGCGTGCTTGGCAGCGTATCCCCGAGTCCAGTCGACGCCAACTTTTTCCGCCTCCGACTCACGTATACCGAACCCCGATCCAGAATCTCGCAGTTGCAGCCCAAATAGCAGAGTCAATCCAACCTTCCCAGTCAGAAGCTGGTCGAGGTCTGGTGCAGATCCGGGCCTTGCTCCGTGCGGCGGGAGAGCAGAATACAATAGTATCTCAGTCGCGGAATAGGATCCATAGCAGATCCATGGTGGCAGACACTGTCCAGTCGGCTCACAGTCCAAGATCGCCCCCGAGGCGTGAAGGACGTGGAGACCGGCGAGATCAGTACAGAAGCCGTGAGCAGTATGATCACCGACTCGATCACGACGGTCGTCGTCGAGTGCCCATGCCTCCCCCAAGGAGTGGATCGTACGTGCCTCGGCAACAGGATGACAGACGCCCTCACAGTGGTGGGCGAAGGATTCCAGTCGACCCCAGGGAACCGGGCTTTGACGCGAGATCTATTCTCGTTCTAGGTCTGGTCGACAGAAATAGAGCTCACAGAGAAAGTCCCGACAGAGATTTTCCAACCAGCAGCAGAGTGCATGTCTCAGGTCCAGAGTGCTTTAGCAGAGCCATCAGGGATGCGGTGATTCCTCCCAACTTCAGGTTGGCGACTGGAGTCAGTAAGTTCACTGGAGAGTCCAAGCCTGATACTTGGCTTGAAGATTACCGAGTGGCTGTTCAGATCAGTGGTGGCAATGATGAGGTGGCCATGAAACACCTTCCTTTGATGTTGGCGGGCTCAGCCAGAGCGTGGCTGAATCAGTTAGCGCCTGGTAGCATTTATACTTGGGAAGATCTTGCCCGAGTATTTGTCAGAACATTTGAAGGTACTTGCAAACGGCTGGCAGGGCTGACAGAATTACAATGTTGCGTTCAGAAACCGAATGAAACTTTGAGAGATAATATCCAGAGATGGATCACATTGCACCACACGGTGGAGAATGTGTCTGATCATCAGGCAATTTTTGCCTTTAAAGAAGGCGTCAAATATCGGGAGTTGAATCTGAAATTCGGTCGGACAGGAGATATGACTCTAACTCGGATGATGGAAATTGCCACCAAGTACGCCAACGGTGAAGAAGAAGACCAACTCCGAAGTGGCAAGCACAAAACAGTCGCCCACGAAACCGGAGGAGGAAACTCCATTCGGAAGCAGAAGCGCAATGCCGAGCCAGCCGCTCCTGGTGAAGCCTTAGCCGTGACTCAAGGAAATTTCAAGGGGAAGCCCAAAGGGCCATGGAATCCCAAGAAAGTAAAAGATCAAGATGGAAATGATGTGCTGGATTTACCATGCCACATTCACACCAAAAAAGATGAAGAGGGTAGTTTCATTTACCCGAAGCATACCACTCGACAGTGTCGACTCCTAATCTAGCAATTCCGAGAGAAACAACCCAAGGAAAAGGAGAAAGAAGCAGACAAGGTTGAGGACGAGGAAGAGGATGATGATGGTTATCCCCACGTGAATTCCACTCTGATGATTTTCGCTAACGTTGAGAGTAAGAGTTGACTGAAAGTCATCAACATTGAAGTGAACATGGTCGCTCCGGTGACACCCACTTATTTGAAGTGGTCCTAGACTGCCATTACATTCGACCAGTCCGATCACCCAACGCACATAGCCACCCCTGGGAGGCAAGCATTGGTGGTCGACCCAGTAGTCGAAGGCACCCGATTGACTAAGGTTCTGATGGATGGTGGCAGTGGCGTGAATATACTGTATGCAGAGACATTGAAAGGAATGGGCATTCCGATGTCCAGACTCAATGAAAGCAATATGAGTTTCCATGGAGTCATTCCCGGCAAGAAGGCTGCATCACTCGGTCAGACCGCTCTCGATGTAGTGTTCGGTGACTCCAAGAATTACCGCAAAGAAAAGTTGGCATTTGAAGTTGTGGATTTCCAGAGTGCCTATCATGCTATTCTGGGCAGGCCAGCTTATGCACGTTTTATGGCTCGACCATGTTATGTGTACCTCAAATTGAAAATGCCTGGTCCCAAAGGGGTGATCACTATCACTGGTAGTCGGAAGAAGGCGGAAGAGTGCTTCCAGAAGGGCTCAAAGATTGCCGATGCATAGATGGCCGTAGTGGAATTGCAGGAATATAAAAAAAATGCAGATCTGAGTGATTTGTTGCGAGCCAAGAAGCCTGCCACGGATTCAGCATTCCAGTCATCTGGCGAAACAAAGTCGATTCACATTCACCCGACGGATCCTAATGCTGCTCCGACTCACATTTCAACAACACTCGACTCCAAATAGGAAGAAGCGCTCATCCAGTTCCTCCGTGAGAACTGGGACATCTTTGCATGGAAACCTTCAGACATGTTAGGTGTTCCCAGGGGACTGGCTGAGCATCGTTTGCGAGTCGACCCAAAAGTGAAACCAGTCAAAGAACATCTTCGACGGTCCGCCGTACAAAAGAGGAAGGCAATCGGTGAAGAGGTGGCTCGGCTTCTGGCAGCTGAGTTTATCCGTGAGATTTACCACTCTGAGTGGTTAGCTAATGTTGTCATGATCCCAAAGAAGCACGACTCACTTCGCATGTGCATCGACTTCAAACATATCAATCAGGCCTTCCCGAAAGATCACTTTCCTCTCCCTCGCATTGACCAAATAGTCGACTCGACTGCGGGGTGCGAGCGTTTGTCCTTTTTGGACGCTTATTCCGGGTACCACCAGATCTGTCTGTACGGACCCGAGGAGATAAAAACAGCTTTCATAACCCCATTTGGGTGCTTCTGTTATGTCACTATGCCATCCGGTTTGAAGAACGTTGGAGCCACATTCATGCAGATGATTCAAAAGTGCTTGCTCACTCAGATCAATCGGAATGTGGAACCATACATGGATGACATTGTGGTCAAGTCACGTAAAGGTTCCGAACTACTGGCTGACCTTGCTGAAACCTTTGCCAACCTCAGAAGGTATGATATCAAGCTTAATCATCAAAGTGCATGTTTGGAGTACCAGGCGGAAAATTACTCGGTTTTCTCGTTTCCGAATGAGGGATCGACGCTAACCCAGAGAAAGTGGGTGCCATACACCGGATGAAACGCCCTGTGCATGTGCACGATGTCCAGAAGCTTACTGGTTGTCTGGCCGCCCTAAGTCGATTCATTTCTCGCCTTGGTGAAAAGGCACTGCCACTTTACCGACTGATGAAGCAGTCAGATAAGTTCGAGTGGACTCCCGAAGCTGATGCATCATTTGAAGAGCTTAAAGCCCTGCTTTCCACCCAACCAGTGCTTGCTGCTCCAATCAGCAAAGAGCCTTTATTGCTTTACATTGCAGCCACTGGACAGTCATCAGTACAGTACTTACGGTTAAGCGGGAAGAAGAAGGAAAAGCCTACAAAGTTCAGCACCCAGTATACTATGTCTCTGAAGTTTTGACTCCATCAAAGCAAAGATATCCACATTATCAGAAGCTTGTTTATGGGATTTATATGACCACAAAGAAGGTTGCACATTACTTCTCTGATAACTCCATTACAGTCGTCAGCGATGCTCCATTATTAGACATTTTGAACAATAGAGATGGAACTGGTCGAGTGGCAAAGTGGGCGATTGAACTCCTTCCCTTGGTATCAAGTTTGAGGCAAAGAAAGCTATCAAGTCCCAAGCAATAGCAGATTTCCTCGCCGAGTGGATTGAACAACAACTGCCGACTCAAGTTCACTCGAAGCACTAGACCATGTTCTTTGATGGTTCCAAGATGCTGAATGGTTCCGGCGCTGGGGTGGTACTGGTATCCCCCCTGAGGAGACAAGCTCAGATATGTCCTCCAGATTCACTTTGATTCCTCCAATAATGAAGCAGAATATGAAGCACTCTTGTATGGGTTGCGTATGGCCATTTCACTCGGCGTCCGTCGCCTCATGGTCTATGGCGACTCAGATTTAGTAGTCAATGAAGTGATGAAGGAGTGGGACGTCAGAAGCCCAGCCATGTATGGTTACTACAACGCGTTGAGGAAGATGGAAAAGAAGTTTGAGGGGTTAGAGCTCCATCATGTACCCCGACTAAAAAATCAAGCAGCATATGATTTAGCAAAGATAGGCTCCAAGAGAGAAGCTATTCCCAGCAACGTGTTCCTGGAGCACATTCATGCACCTTCGGTTCAAGAAGATCCCTTTGCCGAAGAGCCCCCGCAGCCTAGGAGTGCCACAAATCCGACTGAAGTCGAGGTTCCAGCTATGGTCGACTTAATCATGGAGGTGTTGATCATCACCCCCGACTGGACAGTGCCATACATTGCATATATCCTTAGGAAAGAGCTCCTAGAGGATGAAGAAGAGGCTCGGCAGATCGTTCGTCGATCCAAGGCCTTTACTGTAATAAGGGGTCAACTGTTCAGAGAAAGTGCAACTGGGGTCAGCCAGAAATGCATAACACCAGAAGAAGGCCGAGTGATCCTCCACGACATCCATTCGGGGACCTGTGGCCACCATGCGTCCTCTCGGACCATTGTGGCTAAAGCATACCGAGCTGGATTTTATTGGCCACGAGCAAATGAAATGGCGAAAGATATAGTCGACATATGTGAAGGCTGCCAGTTCTACTTAAATATGTCACACAAACCTGCGTCAGCCCTGAAGACCATCCCACTCGTCTAGCCCTTTGCTATTTGGGGATTGGACATGGTTGGGCCACTGAGGACTGGTAGGAGTGGCTTCACTCATGTGCTCGTAGCAGTCGACAAGTTTACCAAATGGATCGAAGCCAAGCCTATTAAGAATCTTGAAGCTAGTACTACCGTCAGTTTCATCAGAGAGTTGATTTTCAGATATGGGGTTCCGCACAGCATCATCACTGACAATGGATCGAACTTCAATTGCGATGAGTTCAGAACCTTCTGCGCCTCACAAGGAACACGGGTCGACTATGCTTCAGTCGCCCATCCCCAGTCGAATGGACAAGCAGAAAGAGCAAATGGCCTGATTCTCAAAGGACTGAAACCCCGACTAATGCGAGATCTCAAGCACGCAGCGGGCACCTGGGTTGACGAACTTCCATCAGTTCTCTGGGGATTGAGGACAACTCCTAATCGGTCGACTGGTCGAACTCCATTTTTCTTGGTCTATGGAGCTAAAGCTGTTCTCTCGAGCGACTTGCTTCATAATGCACCACGAGTTGAGCTTTTCTCTGAAGATGAAGAAGAACAAGCTCGGCAAGACGCAGTCGACCTCCTAGAGGAGGAAAGAGAGCTGGCCTTCATCCGGTCGACCATTTATCAACAAGACTTGCGTTGATTCCACGCTAGACATGTGAAAGGTCGAGCCTTTCAAGAGGGAGACTTGGTTATTTGAGTGGATCAACAGAAACCACACAAGCTCGCCCCAGCTTGGGAAGGTCCCTTCATTGTCACCAGAGTGCTCCACAATGGAGCATACCACCTTTACAATGTCAAGCATAAGAAGGACGAGCCATGGGCTTGGAACGCAGAGCTGCTCCGCCCCTTTTATACTTAAGCACTCGTTCAAATAAAATGTAATAAGAAATACCTTTGTAATTTGTTCATCAAAGAGAAGAACTTTACAGTCTTCTCGTACGATTGTTGTTGTTTTTATTTATCTCTGAAATCCCCCAGTGGGTGGGCTTAGCAGCGAATCCGTTTCGCCTAAGTTCGAAAGAAAATCCTACCGAGTGATGAGCAAGCCTCTCACTCGGGGGCTTAGCTGCGAGCCCAATACTCGCCTAAGTTTATAAAATCCTACCGAGTGGTGAGCAATCCTCCCACTCGGGGGCTTAGCTGCAGTCCAGTACTCGCCTAAGTTTGTAAAATCCTACCGAGTGGTGAGCAAGCCTCTCACTCGGGGGCTTAGCTGCAGTCCAGTACTCGCCTAAGTTTGTAAAATCCTACCGAGTGGTGAACAATCCTCCCACTCGGGGGCTTAGCTGCAGTCCACTACTCGCCTAAGTTTGTAAAATCCCACCGGGTGGTGATCAATCCTCCCACTCGGGGGCCTAGCTGCAGTCCAGTACTCGCCTAAGTTTGTAAAATCCTACCGAGTGGTGAGCAATCCTCCCACTCGGGGGCTTAGCTGCAGTCCAGTACTCGCCTAAGTTTGTAAAATCCTACCGAGTGGTGAGCAATCCTCCCACTCGGGGGCTTAGCTGCAGTCCAGTACTCGCCTAAGTTTGTAAAATCCTACCGAGTGGTGAGCAATCCTCCCACTCGTGGGAATAGCTGCAGTCTAGTACTCGCCTAAGTTTGTAAAATCCTACTGAGTGGTGAGCAATCCTCCCACTCGGGGGCTTAGCTGCAGTCCAGTGCTCGCCTAAGTTTGTAAAATCCTACCGAGTGGTGAGCAATCCTCCCACTCCATTGCTTAGCTGCAGTCTAGTACTTGCCTAAGTTTGTAAAATCCTACCGAGTGGTGAGCAATCCTCCCACTCGGGGGCTTAGCTGCAGTCCAGTACTCGCGTAAGTTTGTATAATCCTACCGAGTGGTGAGCAATCCTCCCACTCAGGGGCTTAGCTGCAGTCCAGTACTCGCCTAAGTTTGTAAAATCCTACGGAGTGGTGAGCTATCCTCCCACTCGAGGGCTTAGCTGCAGTCCAGTACGCGCCTAAGTTTGTAAAATCCTACCGAGTGGTGAGCAATCCTCCCACTCAGGGGCTTAGCTGCAGTCCAGTACTCGCCTAAGTTTGCAAAATCCTACCGAGTGGTGAGCAATCCTCCCACTCGGGGGCTTAGCTGTAGTCCAGTACTCGCCTAAGTTTGTAAAAAACCTACCGAGTGGTGAGCAATCCTCCCACTCAGGGGCTTAGCTGCAGTCCAGTCAACTGGAATCCTTTCCGTAAGAGCTGTGCCACAAGCACAACGTACTCTACATCCCTACCCGCAAGGACGACGAGGTGCAGGTCGACCGCGGCCCTCTTCTCCGAGCTACGCCACAAATACAACGTGCGCTCCACCCTTGTCTGCAAGGACGACGAGGCGCAGGACAACTGCAACCTTCTTCTCCGAGCTACGCCACAAATACAACATGCGCTCCACCCTTGTCTGCAAGGACGACGAGGCGCAGGTCGACTGCAACCTTCTTCTTCAAGCTACACCACAAATACAATGTGCGCTCCGTCCTTGTTCGCAAGGACGACGAGGCGCCAGTCGACTGCAACCTTCTCCTTTGAGCTACGCCACAAATACAACATGCGTTTCGTCCTTGTCCGCAATGATGACAAGGCGCAGTTCGATTGAAGTCTCCGTTTCAAGGCTGCATCTCAAACTCGAAGATCACTCCAAGTAGGGAGCAGATCCCAAAAGCAGTTCGGATAAATCCTAAATTTCCAAGCAACAAATCAAAAGTATTCGAGCATCAAGCCCGAAGGAGTTTAATGGTTACCGCAACCACTCGGCATTCCGGGGCAAATTTAAGACAGGTTTAAATCTCATAGTTTGTTCACTCGGCAGGAGGAGGGCTGGCGGGTTCGACGAATTCGTCCAAGTCTATTCCATCTGCGATCCGAGTGGCAGCAGCGATGAAAGTCTCCATAAAGGACTGGAAGTCGTGCCTTTTGGTGTTGGCGACCTTGATCGCCGCCAGCTTGTCTTCACGAGCTTCCTTGCAGTGGACTCTTACCAAGGACAACGCCATGTCAGCACCACACCGGACAGAGGACTTCTTCCATTCTTGCACTCAAGCAGGAATCTCGTTGAGCCGAGCCATCAGACATTCTAGGTCATTTTGAAGCATAGCCCTTGGCCAGAGTGATGAGTTGATCCGTGAAACTGCCACCTTCAGACGTGTGAGGTAACTTGTGACGCTAGCGACACGGGATTCCAGTCGAAGCACGTTCATGGCAGTTTCGTCGCAAACCGGAGAAACAATAGGGTCTAGACCCGTCTAGATCCTTCCGGTTTCCTTGTCAAAGTTTTGGCAGAATTCTGCAGTCAAAGAGTTAGTGAGTCGACTGGACAGGATTAACTTGCAAGCAGCAAAGCAGTCGGATTAAAAGGAGTACCTTCCATCATAAGATAGAGCTTCTTAGCAAGAGTTCTCAGATAGGCTTCCGTGTCATTTCTCTTACGGACCGCGGACTCCAGCTTCTCATTTAGGGAAATCTTATCCTTCTTCAGATGACTTACTTCTCGGTTAGACTCATTGAGATAGGACTTCAGCTTGTTCACCTCCCCTTCCAACGCTCCGACTGATGCCAGCTTCTGATCTGCAAGGGCAGTCTTATCTTGAGCTTCCTTCTGCGCAGCTGCAAGGTCCAAGTCCTTCTTCTCCAGAGCCAACCTCATTTTCTCTGCAAAAGAAGCAATGGGATCAAACAATAGATCGAAGAAATATCTTAAAAGATGATCAACATGAACGGTCGACAGGCAGTTACCTTCCATACCAGCAGCTTCATCTTGAGCTTTCTTAAACTTTTGTTGGGCCAGCTCCAAGTCGAGGTTGAGTTGCCTCTGCTTGTCCTCAAATTTGGCAAACTTGTCAATCGACCAGATCAAAGGTTATTTACTTCCAAGTGAATGAAACTTAAAAGTTTACTCAGACCCCAGCCAACTACCTGCAGTCGACGGCGGTCTCAGGGACTACACCCAATGGGTGCACTTGGCGTGCCCCCACTGATTCAGACCCAACTCGACCGGTCCGTCTGGGTCGAGTAAAAAAAAGAAGAGAAAAAACTATTCAGACCCCGGCCAACTGCCAACAGTCGACCGCGGTCTCAGGGACTACACCCAGTGGGTGCACTTGACGTGCCCCCACTGGTTCAGATCTCATTCGACCGGTCCGATCGGGTTGAGTGGAAGAAAAGAAAGTAAAAATAACTCAGACCCCAGTCGACTACCCGCAGTCGACTGCGGTCTCGGGGACTACACCCAGTGGGTGCACTTAGCGTGCCCCCACCGGTTCAGATCCCACTCGCCCATGCCAAGTGGAACAACGCAAATACCAAAGACAACAAAACACCAAGTGGGTGTACAGATTCGACGCAAACAATAAGAGATTGTATGGAAGAAAATATTTCAGGTAGCATATCCTAATAGAACAAGGTCAATCGAAAGTTTACTTACCTGGACATTGGCCCGGAGAGCAGCGCTAGCATCGTAAGCAACCTGGCTATTCTTGTGCACCGTCTTCATCCGCTCCATCATCACGTTATCCTGACGGATGGCTTACGCTGCCGCGTCCGACTAGTTTTTCGGAACATGGTAGTTGGTGAAGAAGGGGGTAGACGACCCAGGTGCGGCAGCTTGGAGCTCCGAAGCGTGAGGTTGGACGACTGAAGGAAACACCGGTACAATCGACGATGCAGGGCGCTCACTCGACAATGGTACAACGAAAGTTACAGAGGCCCCGCCCGCGTCTTCAGACTGCCGGACGGTTGGTGTTGTCGTCGGTCCCTGCTGAGACGTCTTCCCTGCTGCTACCTTTTTGTTCTTTCTGTGCCTAGGGGCCACATCTTCATCATCATCTGGAAGATCGATGACGTTGGGTGGAGCTGCAGAGAAATCAGTCGACCCCAAGTGAATTGCTAGAATTTAATCGACCACGTAATCAAAGAACAAGATCATAAGACTTTTTACCTGGGTTGGAGGTAACCGCGTCCTCCATCTCCTCGTCTCGATATTGGTAAGAAGAAGTTCCAGATGTAGCAGCACTGCAAATGTCAACATTTAGTCAGTTATGTTCTATTGCTCGAGTTGACCAAAAGAATGAATCAGATGATTACCCGGAGATGGTGGGGACGGTCACTTTGATTCTGGGCAAAGCCTTCGGTGGTTTAGAGGAGGTGGCTTTCGTTGCTTTGGGCGTAGGAGGCGGCACAGTCTTGAGCTGTTTAGATACCTTCTCAGTCGGTGCTAGGGAAGACGTCCGAGGGCGCTTCGAAGATTGCCTAGTCGGTGCGGCCGCCAGGACCGGGGTGCTCGCCGGGTCTTGAGCGTGCTTGGACCTCCTCTCTCTGCGAGGAGGCAAGTCGACCTCTTTGTCATCACTCGAGTCGTCGCTCTCCTCATCCTCCTCTACATCCGAGTGCCACTCGCCACTCTCGCCCCCGCTCGCCTCTTCCTCGATGTCTTGCTCCTGCACTCCATTGGGCATCGAGTACATATCAATGAGAGCCTGAAAAGACAATGAACGAAAGAAATACAGTCGATCGTCAACAAGGTGTTACACAGTGAATCGAGAAGATACTTGACAATGCAGAATCATACCTGTTCCGGCTGGCGCGAATGGTCGAATGGAATCACCCTCCTAGACCCCCGGGGATTATCTTTGTTGCTGGTGATTCCTCTCAGCCACTTCTCCACCGTGTCTTCACTAACATCCTCCGGGTGGATCCGAGTGGAGTCCTCGAGTCCCGAGTACATCCACATCGGATGGTCACAGGCTTGGAGTGGTTGGATGCGTCGACTGAGAAAGACCTCCAGCAGGTCCATTCCAGTCACCCCGTCGCGGACAAGTTGGACGACCCGCTCGACCAACGCCTTCACATGCGCCTTCTCTTCCGGGATCACCCTCAAGGAGGAGGGCTTCTCCAATCGAGCCAAGGAAAAGGGGGGAAGTCCAGTCGACTGACCCGGGGTCGGCTGGTCGTTACAGTAAAACCAGGTCGACTGCCAGCCCCGGACCGAGTCGGGAAGGATCATAGCTGGGAAGGTGCTCTTGTTCCTCATTTGGATTCCAAGGCCCCCGCACATCTGGATCACGTGCGTCCTCTCGTCACTCGGGTTGGCCTTCTTGACCGACTGGGAGCGGCAGGTGAATATGTGTTTGAAGAGACCCCAGTGCGGTCGACAACCCAAGAAATTTTCGCACATTGACACAAAGGCAGCAAGATACACTATGGTGTTTGGAGTGAAGTGGTGGAGTTGAGCCCCGAAGAAGTTCAAAAAACCACGAAATAAAGGATGGGGAGGCAAAGGGAACCCGCAGTCGACATGAGTGGCGAGGAGAACGCACTCACCCTCCAGCGGCCGTGGCTCGGTCTTGTTCCCCGGGAGCCGCGCCGATTCGTGGGGGATCAATCCCCCCTCAACCAGGTCATCGAGGTTGTCTTGGCTGATCGTCGAGCGGATCCAGTCGCCCTGGATCCAGCCCGGTGGCAGGCCGGACCTTGAAGAGGATCCACCCGGCTGGTCCTCTTTCCTTTCACCTTCGCGGTCGCCTTCTTTGCGCGCTCCAACGCCACCGTCTTCTCCTTTCCCATGGCGGCGGATCGAGTCCGAGTGAGGCTACAACGCTGAGAGCGGAAGCGGGCGCAGCGGAGAAATCTGAAGAAGAAAGAGAATGAGGGCGCACTGTTCAAAAGCCTGGTCCGGTGCCTTTTATAAGGTCACTTCCGAGTGACTGACTTGTAGGCCCGGACGATCTTATCAAATCCCGCAACAGTCGCGCGCACGATACATGCGAAAAAGGTGGTGCGGGAATCGGGGTGACCTGCCTAATCCGTCCTGATTACCACGGCCTCACCCGTCTGGCGCGCTTCCCAAAATTCGAATCCCACGAAATCCGCGGACAGCAGAACAACTTGTCAGACGGAAGACATCCTCTGCATCATCACTCGGAACTCTACCGTAAAAGTTCACTCGACAAAAACTAAGAATGGACCAAGGCGACTGAAAAATAAGTTGGTGTCATCCCCTCAGTTTATTGATCCAGAGCAAGATATACTCATAGCACGAAAAATGGGTCGGCAGTGTTCTCAACTCCTTCCTCACTCAAACCCTGATCCATTCGGGGGCTAATGATTAAGCTATGTACCTAGGGTAGGGTCGTGGATCTGTTTGAGATACCCTCCCCAAGGACATCCCTAAAGGTACCAGGAACATTCGAAGAAAAATCATCATCCACTCGACCATGAAGTTATGTTCCACTCGACAATCCTGAAGACACTCGACCGTGTAGATAATCACTCGACTACCAGAAGGTCTAAAGCCTCTCCACTCTGCAACGGTCGAGAATTAAGTCATAGTGAGGGAGTCCTGGATTAGGGGGCGTCCGGATGGCCGGACTATACCTTCAGCCGGACTCCTGGACTATGAAGATACAAGATTGAAGAATTCGTCCCGTGTCCGGAAGGGACTTTCCTTGGCGTGGAAGGCAAGCTTGGCGATATGGATATGCGGATCTCCTACCATTGTAACCGACTTTGTGTAACCCTAACCCTCTCCGGTGTCTATATAAACCGGAGGGTTTTAGTCCGTAGGACAACATAGACAACAACAATCATACCATAGGCTAGCTTCTAGGGTTTAGCCTCCTCAATCTCGTGGTAGATCAACTCTTGTACTACCCATATCATCAATATTAATCAAGCAGGACGTAGGGTTTTACCTCCATCAGAGGGCCCGAACCTGGGTAAAACTTCGTGTCCCTTGCCTCCTGTTACCATCCGGCCTAGACGCACAGTTCGGGACCCCCTACCCGAGATCCGTTGGTTTTGACACCGACATTGGTGCTTTCATTGAGAGTTCCTCTGTGTTGTCGCCGTCAGGCTCGATGGCTCCTACGATCATCGATAGTGATGTAGTCCAGGGTGAGACCTTCCTCCCCGGACAGATCTTCATCTTCGGCGGCTTCGCACTGCGGGCCAATTCACTTGGCCATCTGGAGCAGATTGAAAGCTACAACCCTGGCCGTCAGGCCAGATTTGGAAGTTTAAACTACACGGCTGACATCCGCGGGGACTTGATCTTCGACGGATTCGAGCCACTGCCGAGCGCGCCGCACTGTCCCGACGAGCATGATCTAGCTCTGCCGCCGAACAGTGCCCTGGAGGCCGCACCTGCATCGGCTTCGACCCTTAATTCGGAGCCAATCGCGCCGATCGAGGATGGTTGTTTGGACGCCGCCTTGGGGGCTGCGATCCCAATGGCGATTGAGCCGAACACCAGCCCCGCACTCCGCGAGACTCATGACTCCAAGGAGCCGGACTCCTCTCCGGACCCCGAACCCTCCGCGCCCCTGCCGATCGAATTCGATTGGGCGCCGATCATGGAGTTCACTGCCGCAGACATCTTTGAGCACTCGCCTTTTGGCGATATCCTGAAGTCACTGAAGTCTCTCGCTTTATCAGGAGAGCCCTGGCCGGACTACGGTCAGCAAGGTTGGGGTACGGACGATGAAGAAACTCAAAGCCCACCCACCACCCACTTTGTAGCCACTGTCGACGACTTAACCGACATGCTCGACTTCGACTCTGAAGACATCGACAGTATGGACGCCGATGAAGGAGATGATGAAGAACCAGCGCCTACTAGGCCATGAAAGCCACCTTGTCATATGACATATACATGGTGGACACCCCAAAAGAGGGAGATGGCGATGGAACAACGGAGGACGACCCCTCCAAGAAACAGCCTAAGCGCCGGCGTAAGCGGCGCCGCTCAAAATCCCGCCAAAACAAATACGGTGATTCCAGCACGGGAGATAATAATACTCTGGAAAGTGCTGAAGAAAACCCCCTCCAGCAAGACTTAGCACAGGAGGACGGAGAAACCAGCCCTCATGAGAGAGTGGCAGACAGAGAGGTTGAGGACGATAATTATATGCCTCCCTCCGAAGACGAGGCAAGCCTCGATGACGATGAATTCGTCGTGCCTGAGGATCCTGTTGAGCAAGAGCTTTTTCAACGCGGGCTTATGGGCACGGCAAGAAGCCTCAAGAAAAAACAACAACGACTTAGAGCTGATCAAGATTTGCTAGTCGACAGATGGACTGAAGTCCTTGCGGCCGAAGAGCATAAACTCGAACGCCCCTCCAAGAGCTACCCAAAGTGCAGGTTGCTACCCCGATTAGAGGAGGAAGCACTTGATGCGGCCGACCGGCCACCTCGT
The DNA here is from genome assembly GCF_003073215.2 of Triticum urartu. NCBI lineage: Eukaryota > Viridiplantae > Streptophyta > Magnoliopsida > Poales > Poaceae > Triticum > Triticum urartu. The sequence goes on along the minus strand of NC_053022.1, from coordinate 158,323,722 downwards.
GGCCGCAACAGAGAGGCCTCCCTGCCCTCCACTCAAGCCGCACCCCGTACCAAGGCACGGGAATATGCGCCGGACTTATGAGACATGTTGGAGGACAAGGCAAGGCAAACGCGATCGATCTACGGATCGCGTGGGCGCCCCACGGCTTGAGACGGTAACCGTCATGCCGGCCACAAATTCGGCAGGGCCGAAC